>NC_073388.1:20602107-20931107 GCF_028641065.1 Leucoraja erinaceus | reverse complement strand
ATTTAACAACTGCATAAAATAATGGCAATAATTCTGCAACCCTCCTCACAAATGTGGTGATGGTACACAGAGAACCATTGCTGACTGAGAACATCAGTAAACAAAGCAATTACAGGATTTTCCCCACAGCCTAATGTCTTTTCTGCAGTATCATAAAAGCATGACTGTAAAAATATATACATCTGCCTACGGATGTATTCCTAAAGGAATTCTACAGTAAATCTACTTGAGTTTGAACTATGGCATTTAAGAGCACAACACTGATGGTAATAGGTGTTTTTGTTGCCACATTATTGTGTTCATTTGTGAAGCTTTTCAAGTAGACTGACACATATCTCCAAAATATTTGCAAATTATGTCAAATAACAGGGGCTTCCTCAGCACGTTTTAAAAGCTGAAAAGTGACAAATCTGCAATGGTATGCAGAAAGTCTGTGCTTCATTTGAAACATTTATCTAGATCATTACTGGAAACAAAAGGCTTATATATCAGGAGGTAAATATCTCCCCATTTTAGCAATTTAATGGCACAATGTGATCGTGCAATGGTATATTTCAGAGACAATTATCATATTTTGACATTTAAGAGTTAAAATTTAGACTGAATTACAGAAAAGCAATACTATCTGTTCTGTTCAGGAACTAGGTTGAAAATGTTGAAACTCAATGGACCTCATCCTTGAAAGGAAGAAAGGCATGCTTTTATCCCATCAAGTCTGGACTGGATTCATGTGCAATTTTGAAAGCAGAACGACAATGTACTGATCTTCCATTTAACAACCCGCCGTCTTCCGATATCCACTCCCTTTATCTCACCTGATGTGCTGCAATTTGAATGTCTCGTTTCTCGCTGATTATAACATTAGGTAAATTCTGATCTTTCCTTGGCTGAGCTGGGGGTGCTTTAATGCAGAACCTACCATGAATTGGAAACAGAATACAATGAGGATACATGATAATATTTGCTACAGACATTATAACCAAATCTGACTGTGACACATTCTATTTCAAGAACACTTATGCATATGAATAACTATCACTTACAAGATAATAGAGCCAGGTAATTGATCAACTTCCTTTTTCTATTCTTACCAATACGATTAGCCTTGCAATTCCCTAGATTATACTCCATTTACCATTTTTTGCCACTTACTTAATGTAGGTTCCTTTACAGACTCCTCATAACATTTTAAAACTTGATATATTACCATAGATCATGAGTGACCGAGACCCCAACAATGATTAGTTCACATAAAATAGATAATTGGGAAAAGGTAGTCATTTGTGGATTGGCAAGTTGTACGTAAAGGGCCTGTGCCACTTGGCGATTTTTTCAGCGACTGCCAGCTTCACTGACTGACGTATCAGGTCACCGAAAAAGTCGCTGCATGATGACATATTGACCCACTGTGTCTCCTCAATTTGTCGCAACATTTTTTTTGTCGCCGCTGGATTTTGAAATGTTCAAAATCTTTTGGCGACCCTAATACATCAGTCAATGACACTGGCAGTCACCGAAAAAATCAGCAAGTGGGACAGGGCCTTTAGGTACAACTTGCCAATCTACCAATGACTACCTTTTCCCGATTATCTATTTTATGTGAACTAATCAACTATGTGTGCATACTACCCTCAAATCCATGACAACTGAACCACATGCCTCAGTGGCACGATATTAAATATTTTTTGAAATCCAAATATGGTACATCTATAATCTACACTTTAAAATGTGTCCAGTTGAGATTAAAAAAACTCTCACCAATTTCTTTCATGAGGACTTTATCTAATGTTATGCTTTTCACTTCCTTAAAGAATCCCAGCATTTTCATGGCAATGAAATGGCCTGTGGTCTTTCTTTTCCTCCTTTAGTTGAATAATGTTACATTTTCTGCTTTCCCAATACAGCCATGTTAGGAAGATCACAATTAATTCAGCTACTAGCTCTGCAGCCACTTCCAAGAGCCCTCGGATGCAAGCCCCAAGGGGTAAGGAATTTGTCAACCCACAGTCCCATTATATTGTCTAGTCTTCTCCTGCTCGTTATTTTAATTATTTTAAATTGCTCATTCTTTTACCCTTTGGTAACCTTCATAAGGACCTGAAACAAAAATGTTGCCAATCCTTGTTCTCTAGAGATACTGCTTGTCTGAGTAACTCCAGCCCTTTGCGTCTTTTCTGTAAACCTGCATCTGCGATTTCTTCGGTCAACATAAAGTATTTGTTTTTCATCTTTGCCATTTTGCTCTTCTGAAGTATTAATTCCCCTATCACAGCTCCCCTCTTCCTTTTAAAGAACTGTATTTATATTTCTATAAGTTGACCTAAATGTTTCATTCTCTCTCTCCCCCAACACACAAACCCCTCAACCATTAAGTAATCCTTTCCAGGTTACTACAATCCTCCCTATTTTCAGGCTTATAATAAATGTTTGTAACTTCTAAGCAAATTTCATTCTAATATTATTCTTGACTTAAGAGATTCTAGACTCTATTTTTGAATGGAATGTACATCTGTTGAGAATTATGATTTGTTTAAAAGTTTCCCATTACTGATCCAAACTCGTACTTAATCTAATTCCCTAATCTTCATCAAGCAACAACCTTTCACAGTTGAATAATTTTTTATAATCAAGTTTTAAGAGTTTAGTTTCAAACGTTACTTTCTGACTGAATGCGAGTGTCAGTTATGCAATGATCACTCTTTATTCTTCCACGGGGAATGCTTTACTCTCAGATCACTAATTAATCCGATCATTACTCATGACCAGATTTAAAAGAACCCATTCCATGGATGGATCCACAATGCACTGTTCTAGGGAACTGGCCTGAATGCAGTCGATGAATATGCCATCGATAGCACATTTGGCAATTTTATTTACCAAGTCGAACAAGCTATCAGCAATTCCAAGTGGGGAGAGCACCGAACACCACTAAAGCAGCAGGGGAATTATTCTAACACAAGTAGAGACTCATACATGGCTCGATTGTAATCATGTATTGTTTTTCCGTTGACTGATCAGCGCAACAAAAGCTTTTCACTGTACCTCGATACACGTGACAATAAACTAAACAAACAGAAACTTTAATGCATTATCAATCTACCTTCTTCTCTTCTTTGCACTTGGGCGTAGACCCTGACCTCCCCATTCACCCCAGCCTGGCAATACCAAGTTAATGATTTTTGGTTTGTTGGCATTAATCTGCCTCTTCTTGTCTTTAATGAAATCACCAATTACGTCATCTGATGCAAAGGCCTCCTTAATGATCATACGTTGATCCTCTTGACCCTCATCCTAAAATGGAAGAACAAATGGAATATTATTTCAAGACCAGAAGCTCACATGAATTTTTTAATATGATTTTACACATTACTATTTTTCTAAAATGTGTTCCAAAGTCACTTTGGAGTGTATACTTAAATGGGACATATACTTCTAATGACAATAATATTCGATGTAATAGGATAAATCCTATTATTCTATATAAACCTAACTTAGTGATACCTTATTAAAGGCCAGTCTCAATAACAGCTTGTTCAAAGACCACTCTGAGAAATGATACAATGCAAGACTATGATAGTGCTTGCACAGCAAATCTCAATTCCAATTGTGCACAAAGAACAACTATCATTTGGAAGCTAAATCACAAAAGATAAATCACACGAATCAACGGTGTTATTACATAATTGTAGTATGTAAAAGGTCCTTGAAGGATGGTATTAGACTATACTAGACCTGATCGATAATTGCAACTTCTGTTAGGTTTACTGGGGAAAGGTCCAAAACTTTCCACAAATTTTGAAAAAAGAAGTTTTAAAGATAGGAAAGCTTCTTGAAAGGATTTGAGGGCACTGATAGGGAAGGCATGGCAGATGACAGATGGCCCAAACACAGAGCACCATTATAATGTTTAACTTTTAAAAATATTGTTGTATCTAATTGCAGCATCAGAAGCTATTTGGCCTTCTTACAAAATAATGCAATTAGCCCTAACCACAGCTCTGCAAATATTTTTACGTCGAATATTAATCCAATTCTCTTGTGAAAGCTAAAGCTATATCAGAATCCACTGCATATAGGCAGCAACTTCCAGATCATACTCATTGACTGTGTAAAATAAGCTTTTCCTCAAATCATTTTAAATCAGTGACCTCTGCTAATAATTTCCTTCTGTTTACTCCATCTAGTCTCTTTGAGATTTTGTATATCTTTCAATCTGCTACAGTCCAGGGCAAGCAATCCTAGATTATCTTGTCTATTCTCATAAATGTAATCCTACAGCATTATAATAAATCTTTGCAGCAATTTCGCTGGAGGCTACACACATATCCTAAAGTTCAATGATCAGAATTGGATGTAACACTCGAGTCTCATCCCAATCAGTGCTTTCCAAAGATTCAACCTATCTCTATTCTCAATTAACTGCACTTCCAAGTTTTGTGTCTATACATGTCTGCATATTAAAAATAGTTTTAACTGCAACACCAACTCATGAGACTACCATGGTCTTTCTCATTAGTCCGAAATTTACTCTTGAACATATCGTTGCAGTGGACAAAATAAATAGTATAACTTCCATAAGCAGTGACATATTCAAGAATTCAATTTCAATTTTCTTAATTCTAATTAAAAATAATCAGAGTTGGATCAGTTTAATACACCATTAATTCAACTAAAGTTTTGAAATGATTGTCAAAAGCAATTATTCCAAAACAGTTTGGCTTCAAATTAATTAATCTAGCAGCAATAGGTCACTAAAACACTATGTCATGATAAACCGGTTTCCTAAATTTGAAAATGACATAACCCGTAGAATTTATTCAGCTCTATGCTTTCGAAACCCCAAAGGAAATCTGAATTTTGAGAATTGGAGTGAAACCTTTAATTGTGCTTCAGGATCTTTTTTGTTATTGAGGAAAGCTTTAAACTAGATAATGAGGATTACATTTAAAAAGTTGCAAAGGATTTAGTTTTTGTTAACATTTACTCTAATTATAAACAACAACCAGAGATCCTATTTACCTCACACAATAACTAATTAGTCAGTAAAATTCTTATAACTATTAAAAATCTGATCTTGTATGTGGATGTATTTATTTGTGTGTGTATTTGTTTGCGTATAATCACATCTTCTCGAAGAAAACGACGCTATAACGGTAAATCTTTTACATATTCTGATAGATTTATCTCCCGGAGTCCGAAATCGCCTTATCTGAAAAATTTGAGCTTTATTTCTCGGGTTATTTATGAAAATGTTCACAAATCTCAAATAACTTAGAAAATGAATTAGATGGTCTCACTGATGACGTCACAATGGGTCTGCTGCGCTCTGTTTCACGCGCCGCGAGAGACGTCCCCCCCTTCCACCGAACTTGCAGGCCTTTGGTGACGGCCGCTCCCCACTGCTTCCCCCCCAGCTGCTAACCATTATCCGCAGCTACCCCCGCTCTCCCCCTTCTCCCCCCCCCCCCCCCCCCCCCCGCTGTTACCCAGTCCCAACCCCCCGCAACCGCGCGATGAGGGGACAGGACCCAACGCGTCCTACTTGGTCTAGTTTTCTATAAGAGCCATTATTAATTAAGTTACCTCCTCCTCTATTGCTGTTGGAACCAAAGGCACTTTAATGGTTTTTGATGCAAGCATCAACACATTTTTTGGATTGATATGGTCTTTTTTTACTTTGGTTTTAGTATCCAATTTATTTTCTGAATTAACTTCATCATTACTGTTCTGTGGTGTATTCAAGGCTGATGCCTCATTAAGTTCATGTTTTTCATCACGACCCAAAGCCTCAAGTTCTTCGACAGTCTTTTTGCGCTCCAACTGTTCATTTAGTATTGGGCCTTCTTCCTCTGCCGGTATCTGTGCGTCCTCCTTGCTGTTCTCAATTCTCAATTTCTTATTTTTTCTTTGATTTTTCTTCGGTTTGATCGACAAAGGCTGTGATTTATTCTTAACCAATGTCTTAAAAATATGATTAAACTCACACACGTCATCATCGAGATGATCCTCTTTTTTGTCCTGGTCAATAGTTACAGTGGTTTTCAGTTCTTTGTTATTGTTAACACTATCTGCATCCATTATTTCACCCACTTTAACAGTCTGTGCACCGTCACTTTTTTTACGGATTTTCCTTCGTTCATCGAATTCCTGCAGTAACATCTCATCTTCTGATGGTTTCTCCCCCTCGTCTGATTCTCCACTGTCATCCAACTTCACAGCAGAAACTACCTCCGGTTTCTCAGCTTCAAAATTCTGTGGATCAGTGCTCAGTTTTCCCAACATCCAAGGATTAGCTGCAGTGCTCATCTGAACATCATTCACAAAATCTGGAACAATGTCATCCTTGTCCACCTCAGCTTCCACTTCATCCTCACTCTCTGACTGAGGGATCACTTTTGTCGTGAGTAGTTTATTCTTTTCTAACTGCGTCTGAATTGCATTACGAGCCTAAGGGGAAGATAACATTAAACATCAGCAGATCAAATTAAATAAACACCATTTCTGCAGATTATTGTAAAACTAATTAGCCGAATGCAATCAAATGATTATAATTTATTCAACAACTAAGTAATTGATAAATGAGGATTGTTTCCTTTACAATATCATACACAAAATATTTGTATTTCCTAGAAGAAACTGTTCATTACATTTGCGAGAGACATCTTAGACATAGGAAAAGACTATTGAAAACTTATACAACACACTTCTTCTCATAAAGTTAAAACATTTCCTAAATTAAATCATTTGATGTAATCTTACACTTTCAGAGCAGTTACAATGGTTTTAATGGAAGGCTGGAACTTTTAGTCAGAAATAAGAGCCTTTCTTTGGAGAAAATTTGGAGATCTTTGGAGATCTTTGTCTCCATCTTACTGGAGACAAAAGGACAACTGCCTTCCACCACCATCAATAGTCACATATGTATCCACGTAATTGAATCAGCTTTTTGCTTCCCACAAGGCACAAATATAATGATAAAACTGCAGTCCCTAAGACTCAAAAGGAAAAGTCTTCAATGGCTAGAATCAGGCCCAACACAAAGAAAGATTTCAGGCTAGAAACAAGGAACTACAGCTAGTAGTTTGCAAACAACACAGAGTGCTGGAGTAAAGCAGTGCATCTGGCAGCATTTCAGGAGATGGTTGACGTTTTGGTTCAGGAGCCTTCTTCAGATTTATTGCATGGGAGGGAGGGGGGGGGGAGGAGAAAGCTGGAAAGAGAGGAGTAGGAGAGGGCCTGGCAGGTAATAGATTGATACAGGTGAAGTGGGTTTTCTTGATCGAGTTGGAAGCAGAGGGGAAGGGGAGAAATAGATTTGAGTCTCGGTGGGGCACAGGGGATGCTATATGGGGATTATGTATTTATCTAAAATCGGAGAATTCAATGTTCATGCCGTTGGGTTGTCAGCTACCCAAGAGGTGTCAGCTACGAGATGTTGTTCCTCCAGTTTGCATGTGGCATCACTCTGGCAATGGAGGTGGTCCAGGACAGAAAGGTCAGTATTGAAATGAGAAGAGCTGTTAAAATGGTTAGTTAGCAACTTGGAGATCCAGCAGAAAATCTTACCTCATTATCATATTTTGCCATGATGACCTTAGATTTGGCCCATTTTCCACTATTTTGGTGCCGGAGCGACATTCTTTCCTAACAATGAGAAAAAATATTAGTTGCAAAATAAGACAAAGCATAATTGTTGTTCATTTTTCATCATCTAATACACAATCATATAATAATCCCATTGATTTCCTCAGCTGAAATTACTTGTGCTATGCACTCGAGTGCTCAGTTAAATCGGTATGATAATATCCAAGGAGATCCATAACCTGCTACGTAATCATCAATCCTCAGCGATGAAATAATGATGCAAATAATCGCCACCCTCAAGGTAATTCGGTCAATTAGATGTACTAATTCTAATTTTCCTCAACTGTGTCAGAGCCCAACAGATTATGGTTCTAAAACTGAAGTCTTCATCAGCAGGTTAATGGATATCATTCCAGTCCCGTTTCATCCACTAACTTCATCCAGTTTATCATAGTTTTTTTTTAAAAAGTGACCAAAAAATTATTGTATCAATAACACAAGCATCACTGAATGACGTCAGTGGCAAGCAGAAGCACTCGCATCAACACAAATAGTTAAAACTGCACAAGATCACAAACAACTGGTGTCAGTATACACAAGCAATCTGTTGACTTGTCAATTATAGGTATAAGCAGAGATTGCTGCCTGCAATGTTTATTCTCTTTATACAGCTTTTGGTTAAATACACTAAAATTGAAAGCTCTTTGATATTATAATTGATGTGCGTATCACGTACAAAATACTATCTATAGCCATAAAGACCTGGATTTCATTGAGCAGGAAGCAACGTTTATAGCTGTCCGTAATTATTGAGGACACTCCGAAAAAGCTAGGTCAATCATTTCATATAAAAATCAGTTTACTGATATTGTGCAAAACACTGTGAATCCTTGCAGAGCAATTGATTTTTAATATACTCCGATCCAGACTATGGATTTGAAATTTAATTTGTACTTATTCCAATGCCACTCGCTCTGGCCCTCTTATCCAGATACATACCACTTCCTTATGCTCTCCTTTATACCTTTTCCTGCCTCATTTATTCTGTCCACCTCTCACAAGCAATGGCAACATCTTTGTATTTTAATAGCAAACAATGCCTTCATTTTATAGAGGATCATTTGGCTACTAATCTGAAGTTCCAAACACTATTATTCATTTGTTAGGTTTAATATAGTCTGATTAAAAACTTTGTCTACAAGGAAAACATAACAAGGAGTTTTCCTTGTATATAATAGAAAATATACGAATGGTGTATATACAACCAGATGACAGAAAAGTAATAAAGACATACAAACAAATGAATTTATGGTCTGCCATGTCAATTACAAATCGACTCTACATTGAGTAAATCTATTCATACACATTATTTTTTATATAATCACCCTTTTATATTTCACCCTTCAGGAACATTTGAAATTTTACGTGAGAAAGATAACCAGCAGAACAACAAAATTCCCTTTGCCGTCAACTCATAATTTTCTAACTTAAAGAATTGAAAATAGAGACTCAGTGGAATAACCTTAGTTAACAAAGATTAATTCGCTGTTAACAATGGCCAATATTTAATTTTTTGGGAATTGTCTGCCCTTTTCCAAAATAAATCTTTTCAATGTATTTTCTATCATTGGGAATTTCGGCAGTATTTCCTCGAGACAAAAAATGTTTAATCAAGAGCTGTGAAAAACAGTACTATTCAATTTAGGTTATTAAAAATGTTTTGAGTTTCTTTAAACATTGTGCTTATTTAAAACAAAAAAAAACATTATCCATTTATATAGTCTTTTAGACAACTTGAAACACCAGATATTCAACAGCTGGAACATGAATGATGGACCAGTCACTTCTCCATCAGCAAATTCCCACCAAGGGAACAATACAATATTAAGTCAAACCTTTTCTTGAGAAGGCAGTCGATAACTGAATAAAATTCTGGGCAATGGCTCATGTTACATTGAATAAACTGTAGCTCATCTAAAAATAAATATCTGTTGAACAGCCAGTCTGCCAGCATGGAACAATTAAGTAATAGCAAGGCTGAAATATCCCCAGTGAAAAGGTGAAATTCTCGAAAATTAATGCATGGCAACTTGTCTACCTTTAACAGAGTAAGACAACCCAATGCATTTTATAAAAATATGAACAAACAAACTCTAACACAGAACAACATAACATTATGATTAATTATAACATAACGTTCAAATTCCTGCATTCAATACCCTGACTCAGGAAGCAGGACATGTTGACCGTAGTGGGGGGGAGCTGCTGGAGGCTACAGTCGGCGTGTTTGCAGTGGTCTCGAATTTTAGTGCTAACGAGTGGGATCACTGCGGAACTTTGAAGACTTCATATGGAATCGGGAGAAGTAAAATAACATTAATGGCTGCAATGAGATCAAGGAGGAAAAACAATCTAAACATGGTCTCACTGGATTTTATTTATGACTATTTATGGCTGATTTAATGCCATGGCAACGAACCCTAGAAATTACATACTGAAATATTATAATACGCAGATCATGACGCAATTTGGCTTTGTAGTGATGCTAGTAGATTAACCCAGAACCTAAAGTAATGATTTGGAGACAAGAGTTCAAATCCCACGACAGTAAATAGAGACATTAAATATCACAAAAGTAATAGGGTGAAAGCAGCAGAGGGTTGTTTTAAGAATAAATGTGGTTCACCAATATCCTTACAGGAAAGAAACCCAATGCCTTTACCTGGCTTGACCTGTTGATGACTCAAACACAAAACAATGTGATTGACCTTTAAAAGTCACCTGAAATGGCTCAACTCAATTCATGGGTGATTAGGGACGGGCAATATATGCTGGCCTTGCCAGTGACACCCACATTCCATGAAATACTTTTTAAAAAGTGTTAGAAGAATTGTTGAATTTAATATTCATAAAGTCAAAATGTAATGTATTGTCAAAGCTAAATTTATCAAATTTGACAAATAAAAAGACCCTATAAGCACAGTGCATAAATGAACTAATAAAAATGGTGGCGCATGAGATCGTGCCAAGAGCCATCAGGATGAATGGTGGATCTCTCTTCCCTTTAATGTTCCATTCCCAATTGTACCAATTTACGTTGGTTTTGATTCTTAAAATATCAAGCACCTTGGTGTTTGAATGTAATAAACAAATAATGGCCGTAATGCAAGTGTGTAGATAGTATGTATAACAAAAGTTAAATTGCATATGATTTTCCACCTCCATTCGCATTTGTTCCATTTTCTTCAGTTCTTCAAGAGCTGCCGTAGGATTAGTCTTTCTTAGTTCTTCAAACTTCTTCAAAATCTCCTTGTGCTTCACCTTTTTCACGATTTTATGGAACCTGCAAATTTAAATATTTATCTGTTAGTAAATACCCTACACGCAGCTGGACTAAACAGGCATGTCAAAATCTTAATTTAAACAAAAATCACAATAAACATAATATTAAATTAACCAGATATGTACACAAATTACAATGTAATCTAGTTACAAATTTCCTTTACAAACATTTTAATTGGGTTAGTGAAAGAGATTGGAATTCTGGTTCTGTTTCAATATCTGATGAATCTCCAGGTGTGGTCTCATTAGGACCCTATACAACTGCAGAAGGACCTCTTTCCTATACTCAACTCCTCTTGTTATGAAGGCCAACATGCCATTCACTTTCTTCACTGCCTGCTGTACCTGCATGCCTACTTACATTGACTGATGAACACGGACCACCAGATCTCGTTGCACTTCCCCTTTTCCCAACTTGACACCTTTTAGATAACAATCTGCCTTCCTGTTTTTGGTAACAAAGTGCATAACCTCAAATTATCCACATTAAACTGCATCTGCCATGCATCTGCCTACTCACCCAACCTATCCAAGTCACCCTGCATTCTCATAGCATCCTCCTCACAGTTCACACTGCCACCCAGCTTTGTATCATCTGCAAATTTGCTAATGTTACTTTGAATCCCTTCATCTAACCTAAGGAATTAGAGCAGGGCTAAGTAATTTGGCCGTTTCCAAACTTTTATTGGCCAACCCTTTATTCTGAGACTCTGGACCCTGATTATAGTCTCTTCTAGACTCTTGAATCCTTCCAAGAACTTTGTAAGTTTCAAATATACTCGCTCTCTTCTTATACAGTAAACTTGTCATCCCTGAACTTAGTTCAGTGAAACTTTAGGCAATCGAACCATCACAGATTAATCCACCTGAACCCACACATGCTCTAATGTAATATTATTATGTTGTCACATTCTACAAGAGCTTGAATTATCAGCCCTAAACAGGGCTCCAACCCGAAACATCACCGATTGAGTCTGAATGTCACCCATTCAGTCTGAAGAAGATATTAATGAAGATAGACACAAAGAGCTGGAGTAACTCAGTGGGTCAGGCAGCATCTCTGTGTGACCCGCTGAGTTGCTCCAACACTTTGTGTACTCTATCTTCGGTACATACCAGCATCTGCAGTTCCTTTCTACTCACAGATATTAATGATATGTCCAATGCACATCATTGATGTGCAAAACAAGATTAGGGGAAACACAAGCTACAGATTTCCAGAATATAAAGGTTAAGTTACATTGCTCTGTTATGTCCAAAGAGGTGGCTTAGGTAATTTATGTAATTTAAGTAAGCCTAATCATTGGGCTTAGGTTTATTTAATAGTTCGCTTATCAGACACACAACAAGTCTGATAATCAACGCTCTACTAATCTTTTTGATAATAATTGTCAATGACTGTAAATTACCTCTGTCGCACAATTTGAATGATTAAAACTAAGGAGTCTTGTTCCTGCAGAGAATGACTGGTTCATAGAAATCTTAAAATTGTCATTCTACACTTGCAGAAAATTAAGCAAAATTAGAGATGATAGATGCAAAAAAATTAAAACACGCACAGCTGTAATAGAATTCGGGCCCATTATCTAAAAGACCTTCACAATTAATAAACTAATACTGAAACGGCAACTCTTACTTTTTGCTCTTGATTTTCTTTGCTCTTTTTGCTCTCGCCTCATAATATGACTGAAGAGCTCTTGCTTTCTGCAGCTCAGCTCGACGCTCTTGTGCCTAAAGTAAAACAAAAAGGTATATTCAGAGACTATGTCTTTCGTGGACCTATGACAATAATTAATGTTCAAACTGTAAGATCCAAGTGCTGTCCTGTAGGAGCCATTTATGCTTAAGCTAGTGACTGGTAGTATATTATAGTAGTTTGTCTAGCTATTTCTCGTTGTATCATTTTGAACGTTTGGGGTGCGATTTTAATACATCGATAGGAGTGGATTTATGTAGATGTGCGTGATTTACATCGAACTACGAGATACGACAGGGAGTGGTCAGGTCAGACGAGAGCTGGCACTGGAGAGAAGACACAGTTTTTACCAGTTCGGACAGTTGGGATAGTACGAATGGACAGTTCAGATAATAAGACGGAAAGCTACAATTTGTATGAGATACTTCTTTGCATTTACTACAACTTCAATAAAGAATCAAACTGGAAATAACGACTGTAAGATTTGTTTTTATTGTACTGCGTAAATTCGATCCACTCCTCCCTGCTAGCATAGTAATGACAATGGAAATGTTTGAAATTGCCATTACATGTCCCATCTAACCAATCTCTTTCACCTCCATAAGCAACGACCTTCAGCACTTTGTTTTTGTTCCAGATTCCAGCATAAAATAAAGCCACGTGTAGGTACAAGGATCTTCATTTTCCGATTTACATAAGAAGTGCTGGAGTAACTTAGTGGGTCAGGCAGCATCTCTGGAGAATATGAATAGGTGATGTTTTGGGTTGGAACCCTTCTTTGGACATTGTAGGGGGAGGAAGGCCATATTGGTCAAAGGACAAGGAAGGGCCTTCATACTGTTGGGCAGTATACCATGGACTCTGAGTGTCTGAGGAAGCTAATAGACCAAATATGAATGCAAACGCAACAAGTCAAAAAATAGACGAGTAGCAATAGGGCAGTTTCAACATTTGTCTTTTATGGCCCTTCTCTGTCGTGTCTGCAAAGCTTATAACCAGAAATGTTCGGTTATCTTAAACATTTGCCTCTTCAATGAAATAGAATCCACATTTTTTTTTAAATTACAGAATGCATAGAATTGTTAAAAATACATTGAGCATTTCGTTGGTAGACATAAATGCTGGAGAAACTCAGCGGGTGAGGCAGCATCTATGGAACAAAGGAAATGGCGACGTTTTGGATTGAGACCCTTCTTCAGACTGATGTGAGGGCGTGGGGGCGGGAAGGAGAAAGAAAGAGGCGGAGACAGTGGGCTGTGGGAGAGCTGGGGAGGGGAAAGAAGGAGAAAGCAGGGACTACCTGAAATTGGAGAAGTCAATGTTCATACCGCTGGGGTGTAAACTACCCAAGCGAAATATGAGGTGCTGCTCCAATTTACGATGGGCCATGGAGTAGGCCCAGGACAGAAAGGTCGGATTTAGAATGGAAGAGGTAGTTGAAGTGCTGAGCCACCGGGAGAACACGATTTTCCAGCATCTGCAGTTCATTCTTGAGCATTTCTTTAACTTGTATGTCATATATTCAACAAGAGAATCAATTCTGGACTCTTAGGAACAGAAACTCAGCAAACTGAAGGAGCATTGGTGGAAGAACAGCTTGATCATACTTTAATTAGAATTACCAAGTACTGGAAATGGGCAAACATAAAACAGAAGTAAATTTTTCAGTTGCAGTAAGACCAATTTAATAAACTGAGATGTGATTTGGCAAACGTAGAAAGGAACCTGAAGGCAAATTTGTGTCAGAATGAAAAGGAACTATTCATGCAGAAAACAATGCAAGTTCAAATCATAAAGTCGCCATAAAGAAAATGATATAGGTGAGCATGTAGGGCAGAATTGAATAAAATGGAAGTGTACGACAAACACTCAAGCAAAGACTCTCAAAGATAAGACCTATCCACTTCATCCAGTGGTGCATCAACAGCATTTAAGTGATATAATACATCTACAGAGGAACTACTGTTAACTATAAAGCATAAAATATACCTCCTCCAGACACATAGCTCGCCGGGAAGCATGTTCTCGAGCTGTCATAACAGGCAGAGTTACTGGCTTGTTTTTGTGAAGCAAGTTAAAAATCTCCTGTTCCAAGGGTGTCCGGGCCTGGAATTAAGACAATAAAATGAGAAAATGAGAAATAAGATAAATCATCTTAGAGGTTATTTTTTTTTAATTCTCCTCTACCTTCGGCAGCGACTTATGTTCTTGATGTAACACAGGCTTAAGCAGATCTGGAATTGAATATTGAATAGAGAACAAATAGCAAAACATAGATGCAAAAACAGTGAATAAATTGGAAAAATATAGGGTACTATTTTATAGAGAAATCTGTAGCTTATTTACTATGTACACAAATACGTCAGATGTAGGAATTAAATTTAAGAGAGAAAACCAAATAGGAATGTCCCAAATTGTGACACAGTTAATGAAAATTTGTAGGAGCTTTGAATGCCTTGGGCATTTATCCTACTACAATTTCTTCAAAATTATTATTGCATTGAGGTAAATAATGATGGCTGTTTCAACAGATAATAACACCATAAAATCATTTAAGATCATTAAATAAATTAACAGAGAATTGGGTGAAGTGTATTTAAATTGACAACAATTAGAAATACAAATTACTTGCCAGATTGCATTGAAAGATTAAAATATTATTTAAAAGTAAATGAATAGGTGGTTACAAAGAATTATAACCAATAGAGTAATGAGCAAGAGAACAGGATTGGAGTAAAGCATCATTACTATGCTATTACGCTATTGAATACTTGGTTGGATTTAGGAAAGGTAAATAACCATTCCAGCTTATATTATGGCTCATTCAGAAATTTCACATTTGGCTAAGTATCTAGCCACATCCAAAGGAGAGGCATACTCAAGGTTACACAAGGGTTCTGTTCCAGAGAACTGTCCATAAACTGATTTTTCTGTAAGTCAGAAATAAGCAATTTCAATGAGGGTGGTGTAATATGACCATTTATTTATTGCCTTCCCCTGTGTAGTTAAAATGGTACAGAATAAATATATCCCACATCCAAATCCTAGTTTCAAGGCCTTAAAGTATCAATGGATTATAAACTATCATTGTTGTTTATGCATTTCAGTGTCAAAAGCAATTGCCTTTTGCTTCCAAAGCAAATTTCCTTCCAGTCACCTTCGCTGTGAACAGGCAGTTGCATAGTAATGAGATAATGTTGGTCAATTACTGCAGAGAGATCATGTGTAAGCAGATGTCTTTTGAAATTCCGTTGTGTTTTGAAATAACTAGCTGCCATCCTTATTCCATAACCCCTGAACACTTCTGTAATTAATCTTGCTATCTTGAAAAATACTTTAAAAAGTCATGGAAGAACTTAGGCAAAGTCAGATTTCCATAAGTTAGATCTTCCGTAACCCAGGAAGCCCTTGTATCCTTTACGTATCCCAATGTTTGATGATTCTGCAGTGATAAGCACTCCCAGAGAGTATCAATGCCATTTCACAAAAAATTGGCATCACAGACAGATGCAATCCCTGTTTTTATGTAATCTCAACACATATACGGCAACAGGAAACAATAAAGAAGGCCGCAAAGTATAAACTAAACTGGCTGACCTTTTACTCCTTTACCCAAACCATTAAAACCAGCTGTAGCATCCGAATTAACATCAGAGGACAACGTGCATGTGGGAAGTTTCACTTTTGACTGATAGTATGATACAGTTTATATTGCATATATGCATCCTCAATGGACCATGAATCAAACTATACCTTCCAACCAGCTATCATTTCCTCCATTGGTTTGACAGTAAGTGGTTCCTTGTTTAGTGGAAAGGTGAGCTGCTCTGCTTTCCGGTTCTGTAACACAACACGATCCCATTTTGTAATCTCCTTTGTCGTTTTCTCGTATGCCAATGTCCTTTGAATCTGTTAAGAGGAACATCCAATTATTATGATAAATTGCTGAAATAACGACCCATTAATGGCAAATTGGCATCAAACTCTACCGATTCAAGTCTTATCAGGATGCATAACATTTCTATAGTCACTATATGCTGGGATAATAGACTCTGCATCTGGCTGCATTCAGTCTCATTGCTTACAAAGCCGAATGACTTGTTTTTACTCGAAATGATCGAAGTACACGCAACAGAAGGATGCCATTACTCACATCAAATTCATTTCCAGTATTTGAAAGAACAATCCAGATGGTTCAATTTTGTGGCTATTTTCCCATGTTTCTATAAATACAACTACAGTTTTGCTGTGTTTACATTATAAAGGTTCTTCATAATTTTGAACACATCTACCAAATAATATCTCAACTTCTCTGCTCTAAGGAAAACATGCCCAGCTTCTCCACTTCTCATTACTCCAAATCTCGTTGAATAAACATTTTTGCATCCTCATTATAGCCAACCTGTTATTCTTTAAATTGTGTAGGAAGGAACTGAAGATAGACATAAAAAAAGCTGGAGCAACAGTATCTCGCTGTCTGACTTGCTAAGTTACTCCAGTTTTTTGTGTCTATCCTTTAAATTGTGCTGTCCAGACCTGTACTCAGTACTTGAACTGTGGTCATACAGTGTTTCACAAAGGTTCATTGTAATCACTTTTTTTTAAATACCCTTTGCCTCCTAAAAAGTTGACACCCCTGTGTGGCAGTCTAGCACTGTTCTCCTCTGGTCTGGCCACTTTCAAATATTTACAAATATATACATCCAAGTCTCTAAACCAGCACCCACTTTAGAATTGTATTATTTAGTTTATTCTCTCTCTTTGGTATTCCCACCAAAAACATTAATTTTCGCTCACCACCATACCCAACTGACCTAAGTACTCCTGGAACATTCTGTTTTTATTTCAGATTTCCAGCATCTGTAGTACTTTGGATTCACTTAGTTTTACCCACCAACTTTTGATTCTCGCTTACCTTGGCCTAATCGGTTTTCAATCCCCTTAAACCCTCATTTCCAAATAAATAATCTGTTTTGTTTTACTTTGGATTGCTCGGTGTGCCTTTTCTTTAGATAATATAAATGTTATGATCACTGCTGCTCCACTGACAATCCCTCCACATGACTCAAAAGTATAAAGCATTACAATGCAACTAATACATTTATAATACAATAAATACATCTATTGGTGTCCTAAATTAATTCACCTTTTCACTTTGCTGCTTGTTGAGGGGTAAATCAAGCGTCTTGCTTGCTTTCTCAAACTTTGTGAGCTGTTTTTTCAGGTTATTTAAAGAAGAAGACGATGGTTCGATGCTTCCCAACAAATCCGATAGCTGAATCTTCTCATCCGTGCCTAGAAAGTGTTGGGAGAGGATTAAAGTAATTAAAAATCTTCACCTGTCGATTTCCCTCCATAGGTGCAACCTGACCCAATGAATTCCTCGATAGACACAAAATGCTAGAGTAACTCAGCAGGACAGGCAGCATCTCTGGAGAGAAGGAATGGGTGGGGTTTCGGATCAAGACCCCTTTTCAAGATATTCAAGATAAGTTACGTCCACAGAATTCCTCAGCAGTTTGCTTTTTGTTTAAGATTTCAGCATCTACAGTCTTGTGTGTCCACAGAATCTTTTTCCTTCATTTTTAATGTTGAGTAAACAAAAAAAAGTTTTGAATTTGTTTTATTGCCCAACGAGCTTACACCCTTGATTTCCTGTACACGATTTGGCATTTTCTTGATTCGGGTTACATTTCTCAGTAAGGATTTTGGGGTCTAATTAATGAGGAAAAGGGCAGGTGCTTGTGCTGTTCTTTGTTCCAGATTCCCTGTAGGCAAGTCCAAGTGTCCAAATGGGAATTAATATTGAAAGCACTGAACATAAATTCAACCTGTCAAGGCACTGTGACCAAGAAAGACACTGTCCATCAACCTCTGTGAAGTACAGTGTCCCAAGGTTATGGAGACAGCTCTTCTAGACAAATACAAAATACTCAGCTGGATTCAGACATCATAGACAAGGTAAATATTAGTTCACGATAAGCATTACTACAGGTGAAAGTCATGCAGACAGTTCTCTATTTCAGACCGTGAACTGAGCTTCTTAGCAAAATCTGTCCTTATAGAGAAAATAAAAGTTTCCTATGCTAGCCTCACAAAAAACGTCCAAGTACTGATATTCCATTGAGGAAGCAACGAATCGTAGAATAAACACAAACCAATTTCACTCATGTTTGGGGGTTAATTACAAAGTGACGACGTAGCAAGGTTTGTCTGGCCTCTCTTAAGGGCAAGGTAATACATTTTATCAATGAAATATTGTGACATAGAAGCTGGCTGTTCGACTCCATGCTGGTGCCAGTCAAAAAACAAGCTCTCCCCTCAACATTGCTATTCCTGAAAACTAACAATAGCTTATCCAGCATTTACTTATAGTAACATTTTTCAATGCTGCTAACGAATAAAACGGATGAGGATTTAAATCTCCAGTGCCTCGAACGGGCGATTTAGGGTAATTTAGGGCAGATACAATCGTAGCAATCTATTTTTGGTCATAGCAAATAAAAAACTATTGATATACTATACTCAATATGCACTGAAAATAAGCACCGACAAAGAATGAATGTTAAAACAGAAGACAAAGGAATCCAATAAAGAAAGATAAAAGCACAGTACATAATGTATTGATATCAGTATCACAATGGCTTTGCGCGGAAAATTTCAGAATACTGTACCTTCTGAACTGACAGTAAACTCTGAAACCTGCAAACTAGCCTCTGTCCTCTCCATCTTCTTCTTCCTGAATCACAAATGAGAACGATGAAGATGGTGTAATTGTCCATTATGGCATGAAGCTGTATTCCCAGTTTGAAGAACATGCTCAGAAAATAATTGGATAATTGAATTTATCTTAATAACATACAAGCGACATTTAGGATAGAATATTTATTCCTAATTCTAAACATTAGAAAATCCAATTACGCAGATACAAAGGGCATTTCTTTACACCTTTGCAAGCACATTATAATGGGACAATTTTAGATGCAGTTTGCAATGGATTAGCAATCTTATTTAGATTATCTCTCACAATATGTCACATTAGCAATCACACTTGTGATCACTGGTTGCCTATCATATACACTAATCATTTAACAATGTTAAAAACTTTGTAACCTAAAGGTCGTGTCAGTGTTCACTGTCATGTGTATGTTAGATTTTATTACCTTTTTTTGTCACCAAGGGAGCTAATTGCCTCCAGCAGCTTTTGGTGTTTTCTCTCATCATCACTGCCATTCTGAAAAGGAGAATTCTATTAACAGCTTGAACAGCCAATCCTGCAAATACTGGTGCAAGTGTTCCAGCCGTTTTGAGTCTCAAAGGCATTGCCACCAGGAAATAGAATCACTATTGCAAACTTTATGTCATTCGTACGACACATCAATGCATAACATTCCACCTGGTAATTCTATTCCAGATAAATTTCTTAAGACAGACATGGAATAAAGTATACTGTAGGCCAATTCCTTTCCCTGACCAGAATCATCAATGAATTATTTACAAGGCCTCCCAACTTTAGAAATACATGACTTACGTGTAGCTTGTACATCCAAACAAGTATTTGGTATACATGAGGAATGAATTTGCTGTCCACTGCAGGTTATTTACATAAATGGAACCCTGCTGTAACCTGGATATGAAAGTGTCGCCTTCCTAGATGTTCAACTTTTAAACACACGCTTTGCATTATCCATCTCAGCATTTTTAAATACTTTCTTAGTCTAAATATATGAATCTGTACATTAGTCTGAGTTTATATACTAAAGCTAGTAATAAGAATGAAAGCAAAATAATTTAGGCCTATCAGAGAATTTTTATTATAATTCATTTATTCATGATGCAATATGTGTGGAAAGAAATCTAACCACAATATGTACACACATTTGGTGGCTTTGTGCGTCCCAAGTGCTTTTTATATCTTATGGATTCAAGAAATTAAAAATGAACATAAAAGAACTGAACATTGATTCCAGATTTAGTTTAACTTTTTTTTAAACTGTTGATAACATGGCCCTATTTAGGAACCAATTTTCCTCGATAACCATTAAATATTTTTACAATAAATGTGCATCATCAAGTTTCTGATTTTAACAGGTGAAATTCTAGCTTTTAGCCTCTCACTGCAGAGGAATCAGGGGTGAGCTGAGCTATCACACCTTGAGACATTTCAGGAAATTCGATGAACAAATAGAGTACAAAAACAAATCCATTCCGTGGACAGCAACATCCAGTTTTCCAAATTTTGAAGGTTGTATGGAACATGTCAGGTACAATTTATTCATCTCTTCTTTAAAGAAACAAGTATCGATTAAAAAAAACTTTGGGACATGGAAGTTATTACCTCATCTTCACTATCGGTCAGGTGATGTTCAGTCTTGAACAAATCCTCCTCTTCTGCACCAAGGGATAGCAAATCCCTGGAAAATACAAGATCATTCACTGTTCATACACGCTAATAAAGCAAACATTTTATGCAAGTTCCAATTGTTAGGAAAAAACTCATTTATTACTGATTTATAACAGTTAAGTTACTTTAAGACCATTTCTGAAATCATGGCAGTCAACTAACAATACAAATTAAAGCAAACTAAAAAAAAAAACATGTTCCCTTTCCTGACTCTATCTTATAAGTACCGTATTTCACGGCAATGAAGACGCTATTTTATACCCTAAAATAAGGCCTGAAAATGTACCTGCGTCTTGGAGGCCGAAGGTTAGATTGTTAGCCAAGGTAGACGGCTATCCCTCAGTACAGCGGCTGTAATAGGACAGCACCGCTGGAGGGGGGGGGTAAAGAGTTCCTTCCACAGCGTGTGGGGAGTCTGACCCGTGTCAGCAGGGCTGGGCTGCCAGGGGTAAAGTTGCAGGGAGGGCAGGAGCATTGAGAAGGAGGGGGTCGCGGTTCATGCCAGCGACTCACTCAGTAGCCCGGGTGGCTGCGATCGGCCACCAGGACCGGACAGCGGAACTGCAGCTAGTCCCGCGGCTCACAGGCGACCTGGGAACTGCAGCCAGTCCCGGGGACACAAGGGATCTGGGAACTGCAGCTAGTCCCAGGGACACGAGGGATCTGGGAACTGCAGCTAGTCCCAGGGACACGAGGGATCTGGGAACTGCAGCCAGTCCCGGGGCAGGCTGGCGCTCTGGAAACTGTAGCCAGTCCTGGGGCAGGCTGGTGCTCTGGAAACTGCAGAAAATGAATTTAAAAACATGAAAACTATGTATTATTAGTATGTATTATTACTAATGTACGTATTATCAGTATGTATCATTACTAATTACTAATTAAGCTAGTATGTTTTATTACCTCCATTAATTAACTCTGGCGATAGATGTGGCCTGCCATCCGCTCACAAACATGGGTCCTGGCCCCTATGCAAAAAAGTTTGCCGACCCCTGGACTAAACCAAACCCTTGATCTTGTCCCGCCAGCCTTTTTTCAAAATTTAGCAACTCAAAATGGGGGTACGTCTTTGACACAGGTGCGTCTTCATTGCCGGGAAATACTGTACTTTAACGCTGCTTACAGAACAAAGGGATACTATCTCAAGAATCAAAATGGGGAAAGTGGGAGCAATTTTGCTTAAATTGTCATTCTAAGCCCATTCAGATCAGCAACGAGTCAGAGTTATACATCATGTATTATGTACAGGGCCTTTGACCCAATTTGTCCATACTAATCAAGTTGGAAATTTGGGCTAATCCCATTTGCCTGCATTTGGCTAATGTACCTCAAAACCCTTCCTGTCCATCTATCTGTTTCAATGTAATTTGAAAGCCATAATTCCTTCCACTTCTATTGCTTCCTCTGACACTGGTGTGAATAAACCTCATGTTGGGCAGTTAACTTATAGAAGTGCAGATGAAGGCATAAAAACATAACCTGCATATAAAAACCTGGTGTGACATCAATTCCTCTGTCATTGTCAGATTCCGAGCTCTAAATGCACAATGCAGATATAGGGTCTTGTCATTAACTGTGCATTTGTTTCTTAACTTCGATCTCCCAAAGTGCAAATCTCACATTTGCTTGGAATAAACTCCATCTGCTCTTCCTCCAGTCTTCCTCACAGCCTGTGACTCCAACATTCTTGGTGTCATCTGCAAACTTATAACTCACCCCTTCTACATTTACGTCCAAGTCATTTATATATATCACAAACACCAGAGAACCCTGCACAGATCCCTTCGGAACTACACTGCTCAGACCTCCACCGTGAATATCATTCTACCACTTCAACCCTCTGTCTTTTATCAGTAAGCCAATTCTGAATCCATATGACCAAGTCACTGTGAATCCCATGTATGTTAATCTTTTGGATCAGCCTACCATGGGTAACTTTATCAAATGCTTCCTAAAACCCACGTAGATACCATTCACAGCCCTATCCAAAATGATCACTTTTGTCACCTCCTCAAAAACCTCAGTCAAGTTAGTAAGACGTGACCTGTCACGTACAAAGCCACGCTGACTATCCCCAATTTACCCATTTTCTTCCAAATGGGAGTTAATGACATCCCAAAAAAATCCTCTCCCATAGCTTCTCCATCACCTGACATGAGGAACACTGGCCTACAATTCCCTGAATCAGTATTTCTCTTCTTAAACAAAGGAGCTGCATTAGCTACTTCTCCACTCCTCCAGGGTCCAGGTCAGAATTTGCTGCTTTTCACCAAAAACCTTCCGGGAGATTGTTGGGAAGGGA
The DNA here is from genome assembly GCF_028641065.1 of Leucoraja erinaceus. Lineage (NCBI taxonomy): Eukaryota > Metazoa > Chordata > Chondrichthyes > Rajiformes > Rajidae > Leucoraja > Leucoraja erinaceus. The sequence continues at coordinate 20,907,782 of NC_073388.1, read as the reverse complement.
GCTCCAGGATATTCACTCAATGCAATGGTACATGTTCAAGTCATAAGATTTTAAGACATTGAGGGTAATCATGCCTCAATGAACCTAACATCCCTATCCCTCAATGATGGAAGCTGTGGGTTTTGCTGGTGGAAGAGTTGCGGCTGTTTTTGAAAGCTCAAGAAGTTGCTGAAGAGTACTGTTAACGAGGGTATACTCCAGTCCAGATGCATTAAACAGAGAAGGAGTGGATGTTTGAAGTAGTGGATTAGCGAATCAAGAGGATTCCTTTGCTTCAGATATAGTTGATGTAATTACCAGACTCGTACACTATTAAGGGTACAACACATCTTTATTAAACTCCACAGTATTGGATATGCAGTACATTACATGTCCAAGCTGCTGCATCTACTGTCTGATGTAGGCGAGTTCCTAATATTATAAAACGTGTATTAGGCGGGGCTACTACTAACAAACACTCTAATTGGCTAACATGCAATAGCCAATCTACAGTTGAGGTTATACGCTTTTATCATTCCACGTAAATTATAATCAACAGGATAATGCCAACAAGATGTTGCATGGTGAAACCTCTATATTGTGAAAGGTAAAGTATGGGCTTTTTTTTTGCAGTGGCGACAAAGACAAGGATGCAAGTTTTTGTAGTAGCCCTGCGTGACATAACTAAAAATTAATAAGCCATTGACTGTGCGTGGCGAGGCTAAGATTACCCCATCAAATGTTGCAGGTTTGAAAAGAGCAGAAGGATTTCAAACGTTAGTTGGGGGAGACAATAGATTTTAGCAGAAATTGCTGGATTTGTATTTCTCAATTTTAAATGTGGCTGAAGCTGCAGTCTGCTTTATTTACTACTGGACTGAAAGGTTTTGAATAGAAGATTGGTCACAATGATCCATGCATATTCCTGGAACTGAAAAACAGTTCACCAAATAAAATAGCCGCTCATGAAAATATGTTGAACAAATTAAGTAAATAATAAACACATTTTTTACTGGCGTATCGCAGAATAGAGGAAAACAGACTTGTAATAGTCTTACATAATAGGAAATAGGTGCAGGAGGCCATTCGGCTCTTCGAGCCAGCACCACAATTCATTGGCTGATCGTCCCCAATCAATAACCCATAGAAACATAAATAATGATTTTTCTTTTTTTAAGTTTTGCAACCAAGGGACTTCTACAACCTGGGCTAAGATGCCAATCTTTTTGGTCCAGCAATAACCTGCAATCCCTTGCAGTGAGATTCCAATAGCAAACCTGTTGGAGGATGAACAACTTTGGTAATGGAAACGTGCGCCTCACTGGTGTATTGCCTAAACCCTTACAGAAATAATCAGACCCATTATAATAGATCTTTAAAATAAATATCCACTCACTTAATTTCGAATACAAATGCAAAAAAGATTAAAAACAGTTGTACATGAAGTTTGACGCCGTCAGGAAGGCAGGATTATTTTGATTCCAGTGTTTAATTGTCTTAACGATAGGGATGCGGAGTCTGTGCCTTCACTACCGCCCGATTCACTCCAGTAAATGTTTCTGCTGAAGAAGGGTTTCGGCCCGAAACGTTGCCTATTTCCTTCGCTCCATAGATGCTGCTGCACCCGCTGAGTTTCTCCAGCTTTTCTGTGTAACCTTCGATTCTCCAGCATCTGCAGTTCCCTCTTAAACTCAACAATTTCCTTGACTGCAAGACTAAAGGGCCTATCCCACTTGGCAGTCCTTTGCGCCTCATATGTAAAATAGGTCGACGCGTCGTGATGCGTGACGTCGCGCGCAAATCACACGTCATCACAGCCGTCTGGTGAGCGTGACATCATTAGAATCCCCTGCGCCGCGTGGCGAAGCATGGTCATGGATGTCGACGCACGGTGATGTAACCATGCGTCACCACGCGATACACGTGAGACGTCGGGACGCCAGCGTGCGACGCCAATGCGTCAGCGTGCGTACGCGATACGTCACGCAGGTGGCGCGCAAAGATTTTGTTACGCTACGAAATCCTGGAGCGCCGTGCGCCACCGCATGCGGTTCCACGCCTCACCATCTGTGATGCGTGCGTCACCTACGCGCACCCCACGCGTCACAACGTGTCGACCCATTTTACATATGACACGTAAATGAGGCGCAAATGACGGCCAAGTGGGACAGGCCCTTAACTATGCATCTTAAAACCTTGGATACCCGGCCGGGTTGAGGGTCTGCGGCTCCACCTTTGGCTTCAACTCCGAGGCATTTCTGTCAACGCCTGTATTCCACAACCTTCAAACCTGGGGGGCAGGACTGTACACTGAAGCAGCACCACCAGCCCCACCAGCAACAGCACCAGCGCCACCAGCACCAGCACCACCACCAACAGCAGCACCACCCTCCCCATAACAAAAGTCAGCGAGCGTGTGCGTGCGTGTGTGAAGCTGGTTCTCACCTGGTTAGTTCCCTCCCCGGCTGCTTCATCACCGCCATGTTGTCGGCGGCTGCACATGGACACAGACGCCACACACTGCCGTCAACCGACGCGCTTCCTCACAGGCTGCACGGTCGTAAACAGAGATCTTTGGTCGTAAAGCTCGTTGATCAGAGCCAAAGATCTTTGATCAGAGCAACGATTCTATCTATAGCCACAGATTATAGAGGAGCTGGTATCTGCTCATAGCTCCTCTAGTATCTTTGCTCGTAGCTCCTCTAGTATATTTGCTGATCAGAGCAACGGGGGGAACCATAACCCGAGGGAGAACATGCAACATACAGACAGCACGGGGAACATGCACGGCCGGGAGGTCAGGATTGGCCACGCAGGTGCTTGGAACTAAAGATACTCGACGTCTCTGATTTGCAACAGATATCCAAGTTAACGATCCTGCACAATCATCATACAATTGGAAGTTCCTTGTACATTGTGGCAGTTCGGGTAACGGAAATTCATCTTTATGGAATTCACAAATCACTTACCAGTAAATTTGAGATATGGAATAAAAAATCACTTATGGAATTGATACAAAAAATTAATACATTTTCACAAATTCTATATGCATTTCTTTATGCTTGCACAAATGCAGCAGTTCATTTGTGTTCGGTTTGCATTGCAGGTACAGTTTACTCCGACAATGTAGCTGTAATTTTGTCAAGACTTTTCCATATTGTATTCCCTTAAGGTGGCTGAAAAAAGGCAAGTTCAAGGTAGTAAACGTAGACGACCACGGAAAGGAACTTTACTGGGTGTAAAACTCAATATTTTACGAAGGCTTGATCCGGTGAAAAAATTAATGCAGTTGGTAAAATGTTGGTGCTTGCTACGCCCACAGTGGAAACAATAAGGGACAACAGAGACAAAATTAAGTTGTGAAGTATTAAAAGAGTCCTGACCACGTGGATGGAAGACCAGATGCAACATAATGTGCCATTAAAAGCAATGGTTATTCAAGCTACGGCAAAGAGTATAATACATTTGTGAAAGAAGGTCGTAGTGCACAAACCTTTCCTGACAAGGTTGAATTTAAAAGCTTTTGGAAGGGATTTAATTTTCAAACGTGGTGAAATTGTTTTTGCTGATTTTGATAATGCAATGAATTATCCCACTTAATTGAAGAAGATCATTGATAAAGGATACATGACCAAACAAGTATTTGATGTGGGTGAAATGGGTATTTTTTGGAAATGCATGCCTGACAAAAGATTATTTTCAAAGGAAGAGAAGACTGCACCAGGTTTTTAAACTTCCAAAGATTATCTAATGCTACTTGTGGATGACAATGCTGCTGGTGATTTTGAGTTAATGCCCATTCTAGTGAAAACCTACCCTCTTGTGATTTGATGCTAAAATAGTAACGTTTGAATGGCTGAGACTAATTTTAATGACTGGTTTATCAACTACTTCAATCTGGCTGTGATACTTTTTTATTTACTATTCTACCTTTTTTAGTCTTCACACATTCCACAAATACCTTGATGCTGGTGTTCAGAAACGAGGCTACTGTTTCAGGGTTTATTTTTCATACTTTCCCTTTAGACAATCTAGAGTCATTCTAGAATGCGGAAGTGCCTCACAGATTTCCCAACTCGCCAAACAACAAAATTAGCACTGGCTACTTGCTTATCAAATACAAACGAGAACCAAGCAAGCAAATAAAACAAGCAATAATTTGGGGCTGTGAAGCAGTCAATTCATCTTTGTTCTTCTTCGGCAGACCTTCAGCATAGAGGACGATTTGCCTCTACTCCATTTTTGTGGGTTCTGAAGTGAACCAATGTAGGAACTGCAAATTCTTCCACAGATAGGATAAGAGGCAGGTGGTACATAGTTTGCAAGGCGGTGAGCAGCTTCTGCATATGCATTGTGCTTTTCCCATAAAAGGATGGTTTATGACAAAGCCTCAGATAGATTATCTAGTTGTTAGCTCACGGTAAATTATTTAACGGTTAAAAAAAAATACCCAAACCATGAGTTTCTGCATTGCAATTACTTTGGGATTAAGTAGTCGTGGTCTCTCATGTCTACAAATCCATTTGGCTATTGATCTCTTAAAGGGAAAAAAAAACGGCTTTTATGTCAATTAATTCTCCTGGACATAAACAAAATTGAACTTTTGTGATATTTACTTTTTCACCATTAAGTATTAGGTTGACAGTACAATCTCTCCTGCTGAAGGCAAATACCTTAAAAACAAGTTATCAGTTTGCTTATGAACTTTGTTCCTTGAAACATTGTTATTTTGTTTGTCATAAGGTGACCTTTATTCAAGAATATTAAGTCATACTTGGATTTTATTTTTGTCCAGGAATGTTTATCATGGCATTCAGATTAGTCATATGATACTATTTTCTTCTATACAAATGCTGCTGAACCTGCTGGATATTTCCAGCATTGTCTGTTTTATTTCAGAGTTCCTGCATTTCCAGTTTTTTGGGGAACTACGTTCTTCCTCATGATTATTCTTCTAGGGACAATTTTTAGAAAGTATGTGCAATGGACATGTGTTAATGGTAATAATAATAATCAAGCCCAGCTGCAATGTTCTTTGCAGTCAAGTAGATTGTTAAATCACAATTTGCACTTGTACACAAAGACTGGTGACACATCAAAATCACAGAGACTAAGAATTAAAAGGAAAAGGAAGAATCATCACAATGTCCACATCCATCGTTATTACTAATGTCGTCAAATAGATAATTGTAGTCTATCAATTTTTTTAATGCCTCTGTGATAGCTGGATTAGATTTCAAAAATTGCAAAAGTTGTGAACTATTTATAAAATTAATTATAGGTTTTCAACAGTGCATGCTTCAATTAAGAAAATGATGGAGCTCATCTGATTCAATGTAATGGCCTCCAATTTTAAGTACTACCTTGTCAAATAAGGAAACTGGTGTAGCTGGCAGTAGAAGTGTCTTCAGTTCCACCCTCTCTGGCATCATTATTAAGAGCATGGAATGTGGAAGTGATGTAATAGATCAGAACAAACCAATTATGGATAAGAGTGTTCCCTGGTTTAATTTCATATACCAAAATGGTTGGTTGACTATATTCTACTAATTTATAGTGAGGGGATTGTATGATGCTTTGAGAGAGAAACAATGAGCTTTCAACATACTGGGAGGGTGCTTTGATAAGGATCACTGCAAAGAAAATCATCAAGGTCTTGAAAGCAAAATCCTTGCAAATCCTTGAACTTGCACCAAGCAGCTTCCTTTTCATAACCTTCGTATATTTTGTATAACTACGGGCAGAGATGCTGCCTGTCCGGCTGAGTTACTCCAGCATTTTGTGTCTTTCTTCGGTACAAACTACAGTATATGGATTAGTCACCAGGAATTATCTGAATGCCAAGAGGTTCAGCGTAGGAGTGATGTTTACTTGTTATAGACAGGATAGTCCAGTCATGGGTACATGCCTGGAGCTCTGCCTGAAGAATCTCACAAAACTCTGTCAATTTTACCAATGAATCCATTATTAGCAAGAAGGCTAGATATGGTTTGTATAATCTTAAATGATAGTGTCTGTTATAACAAGTCTTCTATTCATCCTCCTTTGGGGTCCCTGACAATTTCGCTTTATGTTCTTGCATGTTTGATGAAAATGTCAGGTACAGTTTAGTGTGCTGTGTTTACCATGACTCAACAAATTTGATGCACTTATAAACCAAAATCATCTTTTACTCTTTACCTCAGATTTATTTATAGCAACAATGCAGGATGGCAACATGCAGCATTGCTTCTTTGGAAGGAGTAGGAGGGGGACCCACAGCCCCATTTATATCAACAGGTCAAAGGTTGAAAGGGCCAAGAGCTTCAAATTCCTGGGTGTGCACATCTCTGAAGATCTTTCCTGGTCCGAGAACACTAATGCAATTATCAAGAAAGCTCATCAGCACCTCTACTTCCTGAGAAGATTACGGAGAGTCGGTTCGTCAAGGAAGACTCTCTCTAACTTCTACAGGTGCACAGTAGAGAGCATGCTGACCGATTGCATCGTGGCTTGGTTCAGCAATTTGAGCGCCCTGGAGAGGAAAAGACTACAAAAAGTAGTAAACACTGTCCAGTCCATCATCGGCTCTGACCTTCCTTCCATCGAGAGGATTTATCGCAGTCGCTGCCTCAAAATGGCTGGCAGTATCATCAAAGACCCACACCATCCTGGCCACACACTCATCTCCCTGCTACCTTCAGGTAGAAGGTACAGGAGCCTGAAGACTGCAACAACCAGGTTCAGGAATAGCAACTTCCCCACAGCCATCAGGCTATTAAACCTGGCTCGGACAAAACTCTGAGCTCAGTCTGAAGAAGGGTTTCGGCCCGAAACGTCGCCTATTTCCTTCACTCCATAGATGCTGCTGCACCCGCTGAGTTTCTCCAGCAATTTTGTGTACCTTCTGATTATTAATAACCCATTTTCTGTTATTTGCACTTTATCAGTTTATTTATTTATGTGTGTATATATTTATATTATGGTATATGGACACACTTATCTATTTTGTAGTAAATGCCTACTATGTTCTGTTGTGCTGAAGCAAATCAAGAATTTCATTGTCCTGTACTGGGACACATGACAATAAACTCACTTGAACTTGAACTTGAGAATCAAAATAAAACAAGTTTTCCCACAAAACCTTTTATATACTAAGCTGCCAGAGGACATATTTAAGGCAAGTAATAGAACTACATTTAAAATACATCTAGGTAGGTATGTGGATAGGAAAGGTTTACAGAGATATGGGCCAAAGGCAGGCAGGTGGGACTAGTGAAGATGGGGCATCTTGGTCAGCATGGGAAAGTTGGGCCGAAGGGCCTGCTTCCACGCTGTGTGACTATCTCCATTTATCTCTGTCAGGATGACTCCAGCAGTATGTCGTATCCTTGCAAAGTGATTGGAACAATTTAGGTGCAGCCTAAATGTTATTTCTGTAACTTGTCTGGTTACTAACGACATACATTACACAAAGCAATCTTCTGCATTTATTGATGCTTTGGAAAGGACATTTAAACCTAAATATAAAAATAGATTTATAAGGTAATAACAGACTTGAAAATTATATCTAACAATATATTTTACTCTTCACCATTAACTGGAAGCAAACAGAAAGAGGATGTGCATAGACTCAGGCAAGAATTTAACAACAATGACAAAAGGGTACGTTTCAAGGAGTAGCTTAAAATTCTAGTGATCAAAACGTGGACTGGGAATGCCAGAGTTTAAGATTCTCATTAGAATTTAGATGGGATGCTTACCCCAAAGCTACAATATTTATTCACTGCAAGCCATAACTGTTTGAATGACAACAGATTGAGGGGAGGAAAGGTGGTATTTGTGCCTGGTATCTGGTTACTGAATTTCTGAGCTGCTATGTTTGTGGAAATATAATTGCGTGTCTGAGATGGAATTAATGGGATACATTCAATGGCAAATCAGAAAAGGAGAGTGATTGGAATACCAGGGCGAATAAAAACGGCTTGAATTGTTAATTTCGGGATCCTGCAGTGCAGGAGTTAAACTGCTGATTTCACGCAGGTTCTGACGTCTGGTTTCCCGGGTTCCGTTTTTTTTAGCCAACACTTCTCGGAACTACAGACGTAAAATAACATCAAATTTAAACAGTCAAAGACTTGTTTTTACTAAAACAACGGACGCCATGAAATCCGTTCACAGGGTAAATTATCACCCCATGCATTTAATTAATATTTTCAATGTTATTGTTAATTAAAGTAAGAAATAGCTTTAAATCATACAACTTGCGTCACCCGATCCAGGCTCTTCATGTTAAATGTACTTCTTATCTGATGTGCAAATGTGGAAACTTCACTCCATTCAATGCATTCAGCAAATAACTCACTCGAAATACTGTTATCGTGAAGCTAACAGCTGCAGAGCGCAACTCAAATAGCTATTTTTTTTTAATTTCCATGTTTATTCTTAATCTTACCAAATTTGCTGTGATTTGTATTTGGCAGCGCTATTTTTGTAATAAACTTGATCCAGGATTGATACTGATTCTATATGTGATAACCCCACCCTGGAGGCCTTGATGTAAGGCTGGTAATATGTTTAAATTCATACGGTATATCATTGCGCTCCCATCCTCTGTCTGCACATGACCTGGTTTAAGGGCGAATTGCAGCCAGAATCGATGCGGCCAAGTTGCCATCAATGTTGCTGCCCGAACAGCTGAAGAGACGTGCGCGCCCACGCCGAGACGGAGCCAGACCAGTATGCGCCGCGACGGGAGCAGTATTGAGCAAAGATCCTGGTATTGAGTTCCCAAGCGGGGAGTGGGAAAGGGCGTGGACGACGGACGACTTGCTGAGCCTTCTGTGAGTGCCCAGAGAGATGGAGTAGCGCAGACAGACAGACAAACAGAGAGAGAGGGAGGGAGGGAGTGAGTCCTGGCAGCGATAAGCCCAGGCAGGCAGGGCTCGGGGACGAGCAAAGGAAACATTGCCTGGCCGCGGACAAAGACACTTCCCTTACAAGGTGGATTGCAGCAGCGAGCTACATTGCACGTAACCATCAAGATCGGGGACATCAGAATATTACATTTGGAAGTGATTTCACATATTTGATTGACCAAATATGATCGAAGGAATACAGACGAAAAAGGTGGAGAAGAAGCGTACGCGGAAATGGCAGAAACTGCCCGGCAGAAACACCTTCTGTTGCGATGGCAGGATCATGATGGCCCGGCAGAAGGGAGTTTTCTACCTCACCGTCTTCCTCATCGTGGGAACCAGTGCGCTGTTCTTTGGGTTTGAGTAAGTAACAATAACAGATAAATCCAATCGCTGTCGGAGGGCGGTGGAAGGATTATAATAAGGCTTTGGAGGTTCCAAAGTTGCAGGAGTCATTATTATTTCGGCTGCAAAATATTTTGTGACTGAGGGTGGAAAACTGTATTTGGAGAATAGCTTGAATCAGTATGAAAGCCATTCCTCTTTGACCACTTAGCGTGTGGTCTGCGTCTGATCTCCATGAATTTTATATCGTGTGCATTTGTAGCATCTTTACATCCTCCTTGCATTAGCACCTGTCACATCACAATTTTACACAGTATGTGCTATTTTTTAAAGTAAATAACACATATTTCGGGGGTTGTTTGAGCAAGTTTCTAATATTACATTAAAAAAAAAATTGTTACTTGATAACGCCGTGACCTTGGCAGCTATGGAGTCTCCGTGCTGTTTAAAAAATATGCGTGACACACTGATACATACTGATAAAACTGGTTTCGCAAAGTGTGGTTTAACGAAGTAATTCAACCCAAAGGAACACAAAAGGATACAAGGTGCACTGGGAATGGGCAACAGCAGGGGAGCTGGAGTGATTCTTATCGTGCTGACGTTTGCGATGAAACGATGCGTCTTAATTTGATTTCCTTCTTGCTGTCGCACTTGGCAAATGCAGATAAAATGGCTTGCTGAATCTTTCAACTGGGAGTCTTTCATTTGTAGGAGTTACCATCGAATGATTGGTTATTATACTAGAATCGTTTCTCTTTGCATCTACTAGAAGGGAATTAAAAAACTTTTAAAACCAATTTCCTTCGAGGTTTCCTAAACACTTTATGGGGGGAAAAGTCTTGAATTGTTTCTTCGACTATCCAGGTTAATCGCGGACACAAAATGGGTATCTGACAATCGGTTTCCTTTTACCTGGATGTCGGAGTTGGGTTCTAGCTGCATGCCAGTCAGTCAGACGATTGTCTGGTCCTCTCGCCACCCCTCTCCCACCAGGAGCAGTGCAGCTGGCCGTCTGAAGCAGGGTCTCGCCCGAAATGTCACCATTCCTTCCATCCGGAGATGCGGCCTGTCCCGCTGAGTTACTCCAGCATTTTATGTCAACTCCCGTTGAAACTAGGATATGCAGTTCCTCCTCACAAAGCATACTAATGTTTGAAGACACCGTTAATATATTGAAGGAATCTTCTTGTCAATGAAATTCTATCAAATGTCTTGAGGATGAATGGAAGAAAGTAAGGAGAAAAAAATCTTGATTTTTGAAATAATTAAAAAAAAATGCAACAGGTCCAGATGGGGCCAACATTGTTGCTTTGATTTGCTAAGAACACATGTATGTAATCAGCCAGGTGTTGGAATTCTACCAAGACAAGGATTTTATTTTATTCCCTTGATCATCACTCAAAATATTTTTTTTGTTTTGGAAATTAAGTTTCTTGTATTAAATGAAGACTTTTAGACTGACCTTCATTGAAATGGTCCCTAATCTTGATGCATGTGGTTCATGAAAATAGTAAAATTATGATTACATAGATATTTCCATTTAATGGTTGTTGGGCCCTTGCCTTGTTTTATGTTTTATCTTTTTGGATAATCCATAGCAAAACCTGTGTGAAAACAGGGAATTATCAACCAGTTAGCCTGACATCCGTGGTGGGGAAGATGCTGGAGTCAATTATAAAATTAAAAATGGCGGCGCATTTGGATAGCAGTGATTGGTCTGAGTCAGCATGGATTTACAAAGGGGAAATCATGCTTGACAAATCTTCTGGAAATTTTTGAGGATGTAACTAGGAAAATGGACAAGGGAGAGCCAGTGGATCTGGTGTACCTGGACTTTAAGAAAGCCTTTAATAAGGTCCCAATTAGGAGATTAGTGGGCAAAATTAGAGCACATGGTATTGGTACCAACCTTGTTTAGGCCTGCAAGCCAGTTAAGCTTCATGTGGTAACATATCCTACATATTATTCTGTATATATGATTTTTTCCCCCAGTTTTTTGGGTATACATTTCAGATTTGTTCTGTGTGGAATAAGTCTATACTTTTACAACAGATCAGTGGGCATATAGTTTGAGATCATAATACATTTGACCTTCAGTCCCCTGTCATATTTTGAGAAGGCCTACAGAGTTTTTGGGCAGAGCATTGAAGTAGTGGTATAGGGAGGTTTCACGGCAGTCGGGTCATGACCCATGACCTGTACTGTTGCTACCCTACTCCAAATGGATTACACGCGATGTACTGCAGGTAGGCACTTATCATTGTTTCCAGCGTAGCGGGTCCGTTAAAACTCGCTGAAATTGTCAATTTTTGCGCTGTAAATAATTATGGAAATCGGGATAAGCGTGAGAGACATTTAGCATACTTCAGAATACCAAAAGTGAGGAGAAATGATGGTAGAGGGAAACGAGAGCTGAAGGGACAACAACAGCCAGAGTGCTTGGCGAACATTGGCCGTTTGCTCACTGCATTTCATCAACTAAGGCATTATTTGTGTTTTTTCTTGATTCCTTTGGCATCTAAAAAGTTTCAGAAGTGATAAATCTGGCTGTAATTTTTTTAAATCGCCCATGGTTCTCGTGGGTTTTTACATACAAAATAAAAACGCATCTGAAGAAAAATTTACAGCCAGATTTATCACTTCTGAGAATTTTTAGATACCAAAGGAATCAAGAAAAAACACAAATAATGCCTTACTTGATGAAATGCAGTGAGCAAACGCGATAATTCCCAATATTTTCAATGTTTACCAAGCACTTTAGCTGCTGTAGTCCCTTCAGTTCTCGCTTCTCTATACCTTCATTTCGCTTCACATTTGGAATTCTAAAGTTGGGTACATGTCTCTCACACTTACCCCGACTCCCACAATTTTTTTCAGCGCAAAAATTCAACATTTTGGCGATTTTTAACAGTTAGGAAAGTACGCGTTTCTAGCATTAATAACATATACCGGAAGTGACGGATGTCTTCCAGTTGGATTTAGCGGCTCCGTGCATCGAGCCCTATGACCCAGTGACCTTTCGTGCAACCTCCCTATAATTAAAAAAAATAACTGCATGAAACAAAATAATGTTGTAATTTATCACCCAATCTCCTGAGCTACCTAGAGAAGTAAAAACAAACATTGTAGAAGCATTGTTTGCAACGTTTATACCTCCTCAGATACCAGGTAGCTCTAATAAACTGGAGAGTTGCATGTGTTACACTCTTGTATTAAAAAAAAGTACGAGGAAGCTAGACTAGGCAATTACTTCTAGTATACTAAAGCTGTTGGTCTAGGAGTTTGTAAGCATCATAAATCATGATTTATGGTAACAACCACTTGCGTAAACATATTAATAAAATAGAGCTAGCACATATTTCGTGATCAGTGTTTTGATGAAGCAAGCTCAAATGATGATATCTTCCTCCCCTTGGAATAAAAGAGTGGCAAAAAAGTCTGAATGAAGCATGTAAAATCATGAAGGGTATAGACAGAGAAGACAAAGAGAAGACTGTTTCCATTGGCAGAGGTTCATGATGCAAAGGCAAAATAACCACAATTAACATGGGCAAAACCCAGCCTGAGGTACCAAGGACAGTTTGAAGAAGGGTCTCAACCCAAAACGTCACCTATCCCTTCGCTCCAGAGATGATGCTTGTCCAGCAATTTGTGTCTAGAGCAGAGGGAAGTTCAATTGTAGTGTTTAATACGGTTTGGATTAATATCTGACAGGAAAGTAATTTGCAGGGTTATGGGGAGAGGATGGAGCATTGGGACCATCTGGATCCATCTTGCATGGAGCCAACGTGAACTTGACAGGCCAATAGCAGCTTATCTTTCTATAACCATTCCATGATACTGATTTTTTTTGTTTGGATTCCGTATGGGTCACTTATTAAATACTTTATGATGTGAGGAAACATTAGTCATGGGATCCTGCTGTGTAGAATTAGTGCTTGAGCTGTCTGCAAAAAGTGGAAAACTAGGCTCTGAGAGAACTTTAGTCAAATAAAATTGATCATTATCTGATTTGCATATCATTAAACTTTAAACTTAATTCTCAGTGTGTGATCAAGTATCCATTTAACCATAAAACCTGATAGTCCTAAAGTGTGGTTAAGCAAGGGGTGCAAGGAGAAATTGACCAAAATGCGAAAATTGACAGCAGTTTGAGATGCACTTTGTGCTTATTCAAAAATCATATTTAAAATGCTCCCATCAATTACAGTCCTGTATCGTTCTGCTTCTATTTTGTATGGCAATGGGCTCAATCATTAAAAAAAAATTTTTTTTGTCATTGTAAATGATAATTAATTGCCAATTTAAAGTTGATTTATAGTTATCTGCTGCACATATATATTTTTGGCTATAAATTATGTTGTCTACCTCAATATCACATCTGCATAGATTGATCAGTAATTGATCAAAATATGGTTTAAAAGAAATATGGGGAACAATAAACAGGATTAATGAAAGATCAGTGTAAGTAGGTAGATGATGATTTATATGTTTGATAGGCAGAAAGGTCTGTTTCTATGCTATATTTTGCTAAGATTCTTGTTCTGAAAGGCTTTGAATCCTGGGATTGTAACAGTGGTCTGACGATTATTATACCTAATTTCTGGGACCACAACTTGTTAATCACATGAAGCCTTTTAGAGTGCAGACCAGGTTTACTATAATGATTCTGGAGATGCGGGTTAGAAACATAGAAACATAGAAATTAGGTGCAGGAGTAGGCCATTCGGCCCTTCGAGCCTGCACCGCCATTCAATATGATCATGGCTGATCATCCAACTCAGTATCCCGTACCTGCCTTCTCTCCATACCCCCTAATCCCCTTAGGCACAAGGGCCACATCTAACTCCCTCTTAAATATAGCCAATGAACTGGCCTCAACTACCCTCTGTGGCAGAGAGTTCCAGAGATTCACCACTCTCTGTGTGAAAAAAGTTCTTCTCATCTCGGTTTTAAAGGATTTCCCCCTTATCCTTAAGCTGTGCCCCTTGTCCTGGACTTCCCTAACATCGGGAACAATCTTCCTGCATCTAGCCTGTCCAACCCCTTAAGAATTTTGTAAGTTTCTATAAGATCCCCTCTCAATCTCCTAAATTCTAGAGAGTTTGTTAGTTGTTAGTTACATACATTGAAGTTTAAAGTTGGAGCGTGCGAGAGGATTTCATGCAGATTTTAAACATAATGAGATGTTTGCACAGAAATTGTTCCCATTGGTAGATGCGTCAAGAACCAGGGAACATTGAATACATGTCCTAGTCAAAGAAACCAATCTATTTTATGAATGAAGCTTTGTCTGATTTCTGGAGGAAATATCATGGTTGCAAAATATTTGTGATTGAATATATAAAGGAGAAATTAATGAAATGTGTAGCAAAGACCGATTGATGTGGTGTTGTGTATGAATAGAGAGGTACAGTAAACACTCTAAATGATAGGAAAATTCAAATGTTTGCCATTTTTGGTGACAGTGGAAGATGCAAAGAACAACAAAAGGTGAGAAAGTAGAAAATATATTTTTTAATAGCTCATATAATTAACATTTTTACATTGGGGCATGGAGGAGGGGGATAGTGAATGGACGGAAGCAATGTGAACCTTTTGAACTCAATGGTGGTATTCTTCATGCATATGGAAGATGTAAGCAGCATACAGATGAAAGAAAAAATGTTTTAGTCGATGAAAGGCATAACATTTTGGATATTCTAAGGAAATTAGTTATCTGAGATGAGGATTTGCCAAATTAAAAGTAATAAAATGATACTCATGAGGAGGATTCCTGATTCTAAGCGTAATATTTGCAGAACCAGTTGGTGTTTTATCCAAGATTTTAAAGGTAAAGGCCGGAGTGTTTTAAATATATATATTTTGATAGGATGTATGTATTGCTGCCAAGCAATCTTCTTGAACCCTTGTGTTCCTGAGGAAGACAGGGACCTTGCCAGGTAACTACGCTATGTCCTCTTAAAACTTTATAAACTGTTTCCCAATAAAATATATTGCCTCTCATTTTGTTTCCTTAAGTATTATCTGCATTTTCATACACAACGTTTATATCCTTAAGCAAGTATTTATTTAGTTAAAGTACAATTTCATCTGCAAAATTCAAAATTGTGCCCTTTACATGCAAGTCCAAGTTAGTGATGTATTAAAAAAAAAAGAATTATGTCAAAGTAGTGAATCTTGGAGAACTTCCAGTTAATAACTTCCTCCAGCTTGGAAAACTAACCATTTATCACAGCCTATAGATACTGTATATAATCACTGTTGTTCTTACTTGCAGTCTTTATTGTCTTTACAAAACAGATTAAAATAACCCTCTTTTGACTTTTCTATATTAATTCATGCTCGACCAAGTGCTTGCTAGTTTTCTCTCATGTTATTACGCTTACAAACATTAAATGGATGTACACTTCTTGGTTACTATCGTTAAGTTTCCTTTTAGCCACTACTGATAGATCACCTTTTAGTCCCAATGTAGCACCTATGATAATCCCTTGTACCATTAATATGCCTAGTGAAGACATTTAAATTCCTTTGTGTGTTGTTAGCCTCTTGACATTTTATTCTATCATTTGCTTCATTCTTGTCACTGCAATCCTTTATTGTATTTTGTGTGACCACTTGTTTTTGAATATCATGAGCTATTTTTCATTATTCATCAGGCTGTTTTGAAGTATCTATTTTCATTGAACTCTTTCTTTTTTTGCTTGCTTTTTTGATAGTTATCAATACTGACATGTAAATATGCAAATGTACAGGAGGGAGGTTAAAGCTTCAGTTTTGTAGCAATGGGATTAAACAAACAGAATGGTATTAATTCTTGTTTCTGGCAGTTGTACTTGAATACATACAGTGTATGTAGGTCATTTTGAAGGTCTAACTGCAACAAATAAGATATTTAAAGCTATTAGTTGAATTATATGAGATTAATTTATGTACTATTATCTCCTTTATCTTGTGTCTTGAATTGTACACATATGAAGGAATTTTCATAATCTCTACATTGCTTGTTGACAAGGACATTGACCTTTGGAATCATGCCATCTTATTTTAATAATTGACCAATGAATTGTACAAATTGGAAGCTTTTGAGGTTATGGTGTTCCTTCTAAACAGGCTGTAACAATTACCAGTACTGTGTAACACAACGTTTTAATAAAGCTTTGTATTTGAGGTCATTACTCTTGTGTTGAGCAGCAAGTACATAGTTAAGTTAGTTTTGCTTTATCACACACAAAAAAACATGTATCTAATACATTTGAGAGGGAAAAGGAAACAGTTAATCAGTTTTGCATCCAAATAATTTTGGCAAAGTCTCATTAAAATAACAGGAAGGTCATTTTCCTACAAATGACTAAAGCAAAGGAGAAAATTAATAGGTTACGAGATATGTTTGAAGCCCAGAGATTTTGTCTGGAGGGCTGGTGAAGAATGAGATGTATTGGATACCGTACATAATTAATCTTAATACAATGCTAAGATACCTTTGGAATCTGTGGAAATGCTAATGATTGTTTGGTGCTTTATAACTTTCAGTACATGTTGTGGAGGCAACGATGAAACATTCATGGGGGGTGGGTCACTGCGAAGTGGAATGGAAGGATGGGAAGGCGGATTTAATTGTTTAGCCTCCAGGTCTGAGACCATGGATTTTTTGGATTGTACGAAATCTATACTGTGTCTAATTTATGTGCTGCTGCTAAAAGCACATAGTACCTAAATGATCGGTGGTACACTTGAGTATTGAAATGTTTAATGAATCTAAAAAAAACGTACTTGAAAATTTGTTACAAACTTGATTTTTGCCTTTCTTTTCCCTTTCTGTCATTCTGCCCCCCACTTGCTCATACATTGAAATGATTAATGAATCTAAAAATGTATTATGTATCTGATTTTGCTCATTTATATTACTGTCACTCTCCCACCTTGGCCATTAATGACCAAGATTGAAACTGAGAATCCAGCAATGTTTTACTCGAGCTATCTTATTTTTTTTAATATTTAATTTAATTATTTTGCTTTGGTTATTCCTCATGTAAATATTTCCACATCAGCCTGTGTATGCTCATATTGTTGAAAATTCTTCTTCAATTATGCTGATGGAGTAATCATTAGTATTTGTGGTTATTCTAGCCCATGGGTGCAGATACAAGATAAAAGATCATTATCTATCTATCTATCTATCTATCTATCTATCTATCTATCTATCTATCTATCATATAAAACTCTCGTGCCATCCGACCGGCTGCCGTCCGGCGGCCTTTCTGCCTTTTGAGTTCCATCGTGTGATGTCACAATGCCCAATGCTCGCAGATGTCCAATCGGAATGGCCGATGCTCGCAGATGTCCAATTGGAATGGATCCATTTACATGTACGGCTGCCGGCTGCATTTCTTCCTATGATTCCTTGCCACGCCGAATCCAGACGCACACTTCCCGAGATATTTTCCATTTTGGTAGAGATTTCACTTTTCTTTCAAAGTATCCGGTCCTCATTACATTTCGTCGTGTTTAAGTACACGTTTTTAATCAAATCCTTCACCTCCCCCCCACCCCCCACCCCAATATTTCAAAAATAAACTGGCTTCTCACCCATAGAAGCAGCCATTTGGGTAGACATTTCACTTTTCATTCCAACTACCACTCCTCATTAGATTTCGTTATGTTTATGTCCACATTTTTCATTAAATCCTTCTTCCCCCCCCCCCCCCCCCCCCCCCAACTCACTCATTTTGTTGCCTCCTGCTGGCCAGCGAACATAACAGCTGCTGGCGCCCGCATCTGGCCTCTTTCTGCAAGATGGGGGGGCGAGAGGGTCACATCTCTCAGTCTGAGCTGTGAATAACACTGAACACAGTTTGGAAATGCTAAAGCTGTGTTGTCTTTGATTTGGAAATGCTAAAGCTGTGTTGCCTTTGGTTTGGAAATGCTAAAGCTCTGTTGCCTAATTTAAGTTGCCTTGCATTCTATATAATTAAAAGTCTAATCTTGAAGACTTCCTGTTTGCGCTTCATATTGATTTTAGAAACCACGTACGACTGTGATGTTTGGCTATCCTACTCAGGGTCCCCCCTCCGCTCATCAGGTGCCGAGGATTTTTCCCATTGATGAAAAATAAAAGAGTAATTAGTGTTTTAAAAATGTTGAGATTCTCTCTCCTGTCAATCATGACATGAAGGCCACGCCCCTTCTGGTGGAAGGGGAGGGACTATAAAACCCAGGAGTGTGGGCGTGGCCCAGTCTCTGTAAGATGGAGGAGGGAGAGGTCACGACTCGCTGTCTTTAGTGGCCTTGCACCCTGCTTGAAATGGTATGAAACTGCACTTGAATTTGGTGGCCTTGCAGCCTGCTTGAAATGGTATGAAACTGCACTTGAATTTGGTGGCCTTGCACCCTGCTTGAAATGGTATGAAACTGTACTTGAATTTGGTGGCCTTGCAGCCTGCTTGAAATGGAATTTCAAGGAATAGCTGTGAGTCAACTGCCAGCCCACCAGCTGTGAGTGAGCTGCCAGCACAACAGACTTGAGTGACTGAGCCGTAAGCCCAATAATCCATTTCACCCACAATGTCCATACTGGTCCTCTGGAAACCAGTCCCTTCAGCCCACAACACCCATATTAGCGTTCCAGAAAGCAGAAATGAACGGTTTGATGCAGACTGAGAAAATGAATTGGCTGAATTTGATATTGAGTCTAGAATGTTGCAATGTGACTGCATGGAAAAGGAGGTATTTGGGTTGTGCCTCATTATAACAGTGCAGGAGATCACAGATAGGCTGGTCAGAAAAAGAATGGGATGGAGAATGGAAGCAAGAGGCAACTGGAAGTGCAGGATTGCCCCGTATATTGAATAAGGATCCTCTGCAAAGCAGTCATCAATCTGCATTTTATTTTTCTGGCCAGTGTAGGAGAATACTCTGTGAACACTTAAAACAATACAATAAACTAGAAGTGCAAGTGAATTGCTGCTTCTCCTGGAAGTTCTGTTTGGCTATCTGGATATGGGAACGGAAGGTGAAGGGATGTTGCATCTCCTGCATTTGCTTTGGAAAGTGCTGTGTCTCAGTGTGATTTGTGGGGATGGAAGAACAGACCAAGAAGATGAGAAGGGAACAGTTCATTTGAAATACTGAGAAAGGATGAGAAGATATCTGATGATGGACTCTTGTTGGACGTGGCTGACTTTGCAAAGAATAACCCATTGATGATGGTAGGTGAGGACCACAGGAGCTCTGTCCTTGCCACCAACCCTCATTTAGCTCCACTCTTTACTTTTCTTTCCTCTCTGATTTAAAAAGTTTGCAGCCTTTTATTTAAAGATACAGCATGGAAACATGCCCTTTGGCCTACACAGTCCACGCAAACCATTGATCACTTGTACACTAGTTCTGTGTTGTCATAGTTTCACATCCTTCACACTAGGGCAATGTACAGTAGCCAATTACTCTACAAGCCTGCATGTTTTTGTAATGTGGGAGGAAATTGGAGCACCTGGAGAAAACCCATGTGGTCACAGGGAGAACGTACAAATGCCATACAGACAGTGCCTGTTGTCAGGATTGAACATGGGTTTCTGGTGCTGTAAGGCAGAAGCTCTGCCACTGCACCACCCTCACTTCTTCACAATAAGTCTTGGCCTCAACTCCAAATCCCTTCCAACTGACTCCTATCTGTTAATCAACCCTCCTCGCCTCACTTTGCCTTTTGCTTGCTAACTCCTTGCCTCATCCCTCTCCCTATTAATATTGGCTAATTTTCCTTTACCCTATCAGACCTGAAACGTTGACTATCCATTTCACAGATGCTGAGTTCCTCCAACAGCTCTCCTTTTTGTGCTGCTGATGTGGGAAACTTTGTTCTCTAATCAGCCGAAGAGATAAATCTACAGTCTTTCACTCTTCATTTTTATATGATCAAAATAAATGAAATATTTTGCCTTGGCATGAATTTGCACCTGGTTTATTGTGCAGCACCCTAGTTGTTGTGCAGTAAATGCACCTCTTAGCTATTTTTCTCATCGATTACTTAGTGTGTATGTTTAACCAGGGTTTTGATAGTAAGTTCAACATTTCAAATCTTGCAACTCACTAGACCTTGGTTGCACTTGGAACGTGTTAAACTGCAAACTATCTGTCTCCGTTCAGATTGAGGGAATCAGAAATAGAATGGTTTCCATGAGACAGAGCAAAGTGTTATTGGTGCAGGCTCCTCTTACAGATCCTTCTATCTTAAACCATTTATTCACAACACTCGTGGCTACCTTCATCCTCTCATTTCCTTATATTGAGGGTACTAATGGGGATCAATGTAACATAAAATATTGATAATCATAGCATGTCTCATGCCAATGTGTGATTAAAATAAACAAAATTAATATGATTTAACGCTTGGAAGTAGCTAAGATAATGTTGAAATTTTAAAAGGGTAACGTTTTTGCCCCGCAAAACTTTAAGGTCAATTAATGATCAATAAGTTCCAGGATGTATTTTGGAAATTGAGTTCACTGAATCAAAGGTTGATGAGGTGATACCAAGTAAGACATTTCTGGAGCAATACATGATGTCGGAGGAGAAAGTGAAGTAGGTAGTAACCTGTCCCACGGTACGAGTTCATTCAAAGAGTTCTCCCGAGTTTGCCCTGATTCGAACTCAGAGATTTACGGTAATGGCCGCTGGCAGGTACTCGGGGCTCTTGTGGACATTTTTCAACATGTTGAAAAATCTTCACGAGTCTTCCCGAGCTTACCTGCCGTTAGCGAGTCTTCCCGTTAGCGCTACCTGCCGTTAGCGTTACGAGTCGCTAAGAGACGTCCCTGAGCTCCGACGTACCCGCTACATTCATTCTACATGCTTACCACGAGTTAGATTTTTTTTTAAACTCGGGAGAGCACTTGAATGAACTTGTACAGTGGGACAGGGCTTTTATGGTGACACAAGTTTACAAATGCTTTTAACTCCTGATCAACACAATAAATTCATCCATTGTTTAGTTTTTTGCATTATCTTAGTTTTTAATTTATTGAACTTTTTAATGTTTGTTTATTATATCTATTGAGTACTGTGTTTACAAATCTCTGAAACTGTTGCAAGTAAGAAAGATGTTCCGTTTTGGTACATGTGACAATAAAATGTTCTTGACACTTGATTCTGTTGGAGAAGGCTACAAAGGCGTAGCCTTTTGATGAGAACTGACTCACGCCTTAAACTATGTGTAAATAGGAATACTAAAGGTGCATGTCAGTTTCATTACATCCGCACAGTCCAGGCCACAACTTTAAAGGTCAACTGTCACTACTAAAGTAGCGACTAGTCGTAGAGTTTTTTTAATGTAAATATTGGATCAAATGAACGAAGCACATGGTTTGGCCATTTGTTCCCTTGAGCTTGCTCTACCATTCAATAAAATAATGGGTTGAAAGCGGTTTGAATAATGCAGTCTGTAGAAGGGTCCTGACATGAAACGTCGCCTTTCCATGTTCTCCGGGGATGCTGCCTGACCTGCTGAGTTACTCCGGCAGTTTGTGTCTTTCCAAGATAAAGGGTTACCTGTTTGTAACCTTGGCTCTACACTCCCACCTACCTGAGGTAACTTTTCACATGTTATTTATCAAGAATCTATTTGCCAATACATTCATAATTTTCAAAGACCCTGCTTCCACTGATTGTTGAGGACGAATGGTATCACCTTTGGCGGTAATTATCAAGATGGTGCTCGTACGTGACACCGCAATCATTCCAATTTTTTTACATCTCAATTCTAAGACTGTCAATTATGCTTTAAAAAAAAAATTAGGCTTGACACTGGATATAATCTAGCACTACCTTACATAACTGAGGCATTACCTCCCTACTTTTGAGATCAGTTCCCCTTGCAATAACATATACCATTCTTTTAGCTTTCCTAATTAATTACTGTATCAGCATTCGGGCCATTTTAGAATCCTGTTTTATATCACGATAACAATCTCTCGCCACATATTAAATCCATTTTTACATATTTTTCCTGCCAAAATGGACAATTGCCCATTTTCTTACATTATACACCATTTGTTGGGTCATTGTGCACTCACCTAACCCATCCATATCCCTTTGCAGTCTCCTATGTCCTTCCTGTTAAATTTTAGTAAATAACATGATTATTTCATCATTATACATTTGATTGGGGTAACTATCTCTAGGCAGAAGAAAAATGCTGGTGCTGAGCCCTGGTTTAGTACAGTTTTATTCAGTTTTTTCCATGATTGTTGGAAGTTGCAATTTCTTTCCTTGTTATATTTTGTTCCGCTTGTAATGTCTTGCATTGATTTGGGACATTTAGCAGGTACAATGGGTAAGATGTAACACTGTTTAGCTGGTCAGATGTTTACAATCTCCAAGGAAACCACTTTAAACATTATAAAGTCTACATAGGACACTCTGAACTCAGGCTGGCGCAAGGAGATTATAGGTTTTCTCACTAATATGTTTATTATGTAAATTATATTTTTACTTAAACTGCCATTACATGGTTGCACATGAGCTGGAGATTATTTGTCTTAAATCATCCTCTTCTGCACAATTACTGTTTTTTGAAAACCCAGGAACCACATAAGCAAATGTCCACATTGATCACATAAATTGTTTGAACTTGCTGCACATTGCTTTGTATTATTTACTGTAAAAGATAACTAATGAGTTACTAATTGTTACTGATGGCGTTAACACGTCTTATTTGTGTGCTAATTTGCTTAGTTTTTGTAATGCCAGGAAACCTTGTTAGAGGCTAATTTCCTGACAGTCATCATTAACAAAAATTAAAGCTGAAAACCATTATAACATGAGGACTCAAGCAGTTTTAGTGCAGTAACCTCACAGGCTTGAGAGTATTGTCTGCAACTAAACCATAGGTTCACCGGTGGGACTAATGTAGATGGGGCATGCATGGTCGGCATCGGCAAGTTGGGCTGAAGGTCCTGTTCAATGCCTCATGACTCTCTATTTAGCAGCTTGGATAGAAATTTGGCTAAGTAACAGGAAATTGAGAGTAGTGGTGAAAGGTGTCTTGGATAGGAGGAGAAGTGTATTGTGGGTTTACCAGTGGTCAGTATGAGGATCACTAGTTTTGTCATTAACTCTAGACTTTCGCATTTGAACACATGCACACATAGTCCAAGGAGAGATTTAAAAGGGTAAATTACCCTTTGTAACTGGAACAAATAATGCTTTCCTCCTGAGCTGTTGATTTGATGGCACTGTTATAATACAGGCAAAAATATCTGCAATTTCCAGTATAAAAATTGCCGTCCAATCTGCCAGCTTTTCTGAATAATTTGGTAGAAGGTTTTTTTGTTTTGTTTCAATCATTTGTCTCTTGCCGTTACTTGAATTGTAAATAATGACAAACGCCATCATCATTTGTAACCTGGGTAACTGATTTGTGACAACATTTCAGTCTTTCACCTTCCAATGAAATCCTGGGGGAATCCTGAGCTACTTGAAATATGGCTACCTACGTAACAAGTGTATTAGCCCACATTGTGGTCACTCTGGTTGTAGTACAGCCCAAATACTGAACTCTCGCTACTAGTGATCCATTTCTAGTGATATCATAGCCAGTCACTGCCTTGCCTGAAGCCACTGAATGTATTACTAAAAACTTCCATTGAACTGTGACTGCAGACCCCTCTGTATGTATCACCATTGTACATTATGGATAGTGAACTGGAAACTGAAGGTGTTAAATTTTGTTTCTGAAATTTTGTATTCTAATTTGATTTAACAGGCAGGTGATAACACTTTGATAGACGGGCAGAATGGTGGCGCAGCGGTAGACTTGCCGCCTTACAGCGCCAGAGACCCTGGTTCGATCCTGACTAAGGCATCTGCCTGTACAGCATTTTTATGTTCTCCCCGTGACCTTGTGGGTTTTGTCCGGGTGCTCCGGTTTCCTCCCCACTCTAAACATGTACAGGTTTGTAGGTTAATCGGCTTTGGTAACAATGGTAAATCATCCCTAGTCTGTGTGTGTAGGGTAGTGTTTGTGTACGGGGATTGCTGGTCGGCGCGGACTTGGTGGGCTGAAGGGCCTGTTTGCACGCTATATCTTAAAATTAACTTTTCTTGTACTTTTTTTTGGTAAAAAGTGAGCTGTATTTTTTGTTTGAGAAATGGGACAAAGCTGAGAACTTGGTGATAATTGGCAAACTTATTTTGAGACCATAGGAATGCTGGTGTTGGAAACTGGAATTACTGTGTTCATTCAGAGGGAACTAAGTTTTCCAATGAAGGCAAAGGATATTGATTGGATGGTAGAGAGAGTCTTGTTGTTCATCCTATAAATAGCTGTATCTACAAGTGTATGTTGCTAACATGAAGGCAACTGGAATCAAAAGTATATAATTACAAAACACTAAAATGTAGCTAGTTCAGACCTTTTGAAAACATTAATTATTTCCATTCACAGTATAAGGGAGAAATTAAAAAAAGGAATGTTTATAAAGCAAGAAGATCCATTTAACAATAAAGATATTAAATCCAAATTAGAGTATGGAGGCCTAAATTAGATAACCTTCACAAAAGGCAGCACCATGGTGCAGATGGTACAACTGCTGTCTCACAGCGCCAGATATCAGCATGTGATCCTGATTTGGGCGCTGTCAGTATGGATTTTGCATGTTCTCCCTATAACTGCATGGTTTTCTTCTGGTGCTCCAGTTTCCTCCCACATCCCACAGTTGTGCAGGGGTTTGTATGTAAATTGGCCTCTGTAAAATTGCTCCTAATGTGTAGGGGGTGGATGATAAAATGGGATAACATAGAACTAGTTTGATCAATGGTTGGTGTGCACTCAGTGGGCTGAGGGACCTATTTTCATGCTGAATCACTAAACTAACAAGGAAGTAGACAGAGGATTGTGTGTTGGGTAGTTAACCCCATCTTAACGACTGAACTGCATTTTGTGTGCTATCTTTATGCTATCTTCTACTTAACGTAATAGCTGCATGCGTCAGTGCTTATTGTCTTTTTGCCAGCTGCATGTTTGAGAAGCGCTTCAAATTATAACTTCAGCACACCAATCAAAGCTGGCCCAGGTCTAATTAAAATGAAGGAGCTTTGTGGCTGGAGCAAGCACTGAGTAGTTAAGGAAGTGAATTGAACATGGGGCAAAATAATGACAAAACATGCAATAAAATGAGTTCCAAGAATTTTGGGTGCTGCACTAAAGGTTTTAGAGGAGGTGGAAACAATAAACGGAGAGTCTTAATTCCTCTCCTTCTCCTCACTACTTCTTTCAGTTGTACTTCTCTCTAAGGGTAGGTCCTATTTGGGAGCAGCTGGTTTAGACAAAGGATTTGATGCAAAAGGTGTTTGGCACCTGCCACACTATTCCCTGAAGACAACTATGGAAGGCACCAAACTATTATGGAAATATAATCAGCGGAAGAAATCAACTCGTAGACAACATTGACTATCTTTAACAAATGTTGGTGGGTATTGCAACCTACAACTTGGGTGTGCAAGATAGAGAGCATATTTGTGGAAAATGGCAGCATTGGCATCAGATCATCATGGCAGACTGATCGATCTCATAATTTGCACGTTGAGACTGTTTCCAACAAACATTATGTACATAAGAACTAGGAAAGGGAAGATATCTGAAGCAACTTATGCCAGAAGGTTCCAATAGTGCTTCCGTGTCCAACATGGTTCCCATGTATTTGTGTTGCACTGTATCATGTTCATATTATCCCAAAATCTCAACTAATTAGTTAACATATGGAAACATTTTCGAGTCCATAGGTCCATGAAGGTGGCAATGCAAATAGATAGTGGTTAAGACAACATTTGGTATGCTAGCCTTCGTTGATCAGGGTGCAGAGCATAAGATTCAGGAGACAACATTTAGTAAACATGCAATTTTAAATAGCTTCAAATCGCACACAATATCATGCTAAAGTTGTCCGGGACAGGATCTACCTTGCCCCCTGCATTATTGAAACCCTCATGAGTGCTTATGTTACATCCCAACTCTGCTGCTTCATTAGCCAATAATACAAATGCAATATTTAAGAAGCAGAAATGGCCAGTTCTGATATTGGCAGTAAAAATGTTACTTGAAATTGGACAATTGTATATTGAGTCCAGAAGGCTGCAACATGACTAAATGGAATATGTGGCATTGTTTAGCTTAGTTTAGAGCCACAGCGTGGAAACAGGCATTTTGGCCCACCGAGTCTGCGATTACGATCACCCATGCACTTGTTCTATCCTACACACTAGGGACAACTTACAGATGCCAATTAACCTACAAATATGCATGTCTTTGGGGTGTGGGAGGAAACCAGAGCACCCAGAGAGAACCCACGCGGTCACGCGGAGAACATACAAACTGCGTACAGATAGCACCTGTAGTCAGGATCGAACCTGGGTCTTTGGTGGTGTAAGGCAGCAACTCTACCGTAGCACCACTGTGCCGCCCATTGTCCTCAAGCTTATGTGGGCTTGTTACATATTGTGTGTATTATTTATTTATACCTCAATAGTAAACTGGTTTTAGTGTTTCATAAAAATTTCACTGTAAATTTAAAGATCGGGTGTGAAGATAGGCTTGAATCCACTTGTTTTGCCCAAGGTAACTGTTATCTACTGAAGTAAAGTCATCATTATTATATGGATTTCATGCTATATTTTGAATAACATTGAATAATGCTATTCTTTTAGATTATTACTTTGATTAATCAATGTATTTGCACATAATTCATTCAAGCTATTTATTTTTTCCTTGTTTGGCATTGTGTAAATAAATGAAGTACGAGTAAATTGCTAGATGTTGTGGCAGGTTCCCAAAAGCTATGTCTCATGGTTGATCATTACCCCTATATCAAACCTTAATAAACCTTTTAATTAATATGTTGTTGAAATCCTATTCTGGTGATTGGATGAGTTTCAGTGTTAATTCCAAGTCCTGTAGAATGTAAATCTATTTCTGCAGTTCTTTTCTTATCTTAGATTTGTAATAACATACAGGAAGACCAATCAGCCCATTGGAGCCATGCTAGCTCCAAGGGGAGTACTTTTCTTGATTAGTACGGGTGTCAGGGGAGACGCAGGAAAATAGGGTTAGGAGGGAGAGATAGATCAGCCATGATTGAATGGCAGAGTAGACTTGATGGGTCGAATGGCCTAATACTGCTCCTATTACTTATGGCCTTATGACATAATGCCATTAGTCCCACTTCCCTCTCTATATTTCCTGGTACCTTGCAATTTATTCTCTGTAATACATGTTATCATCCCACTTTGATTATTTTGCCATTAACCTACACCAAGGGGTCATTATAATGGATAATTAACCTACCTGCTCATCGTTGTGAGGTAGGGCAATGGCAGAGGTCCACCTGGTAATTGAAAGAGTGTGCATTCTCCAAACAGAATTGACCGCGGGAGAGCAAAGAAGGAAGCGATTTGAACTTTTTTTTCGCCTTCCATCACAGAGAGGAATGTGGAGGAGTCACTGAGGTGGATGTTTTGCAACATGTTGTTAAATGTTAAAATGTTTTTTGTGTGTTCTGTTGCTTTTTATTTGTATGACTGACTTGGCAAATGAAATTCCTCGTATGTTGCAAAACATACTTTGCTAATAAAGTATTATTGTGATTGTGTGAATAGATTCCTGGTGATGTGATCTCCTGTATGTGTTTTTGCTGTATTCCTAAGGATGAAATCACTGGAGAATCAAGTATAGGAAATGCAGGAAACAAGTTGTGCTTCAATAGGTGGGCAACTTTGCCACTTAAATGTGCAATTTGTAGTTGCATCCAAACTGTAGTCACAGGCAGCACGTGCATTGCATGCAATGTTTCTGGTGGTTGCCAACATTTCCCTCCTTAATCCTAACAATTTTGTCTGATATGTATAAAAAAAGATGATCTGTTGAGTTTTGCACCATAACTTCAAAAACAAATATTTTATGCCATGTTATTGTGTAGCTGATAACAGTAAGTGTTTTCTAAACAGCTGAAGATGAATATGTGAATTTTGAATTAAGAAACGTGAAATGGTTGCTTTTAAAGGATTCCTACAGCCCAAATTGTATAATGCTCCAAGGGTTAATCCAAGTTTAAAATTTTACACAGAAACAAAAAAAACAAAAAAATAGAATTTGGTTATGTTGCACCCTGACGTTCTAATCAACATTTAATTGCGTGGATCATTTTAGGTGCTTTGCGGTTAATTATCTATCCAGGAATAGACACAAAGTGCTGGAGTAACTCAGCGGGTCAGGTAGCATCTCTGGAGGAAAAGGGTGTGCGATGTTTCTGGTCGGGACCCTTCTATCGGGTTAGGCAGATTGATGTCTGAGCCTGTCCTGGGCCTTTCCAGGTTTGCACTGCAACTGGGATCACTTGCCCAGCCCACTCAAGCAAATAGTTTGCTGTGGAATGCTGGAAATGTTCTCAGGAGGAGTGCAGCACTAATGTGCCGCATTTGCTTTCGCCTACGTGTTATGTTGCCAGGGAATATTCCCTACGGGGTTTCCCTCCTTTATGGTTGAAGTAACTTGTCTTTGCATCACTTCTGAGGGGAAAAGAACTTTGACTGTAAACAGGCAGGTGTTTGTGTTTACGGCATTGTATTTCTATGCTCTGAGAAAGATACAGAGTGCAGAATATAGTTCACAACATTATATTGCATCAGTTCCCATAATGTTCCGTTATTGAGGTAGGAATAGGCTTCTCTAGGTCAGTTCAAGACCTAATGGTTGTAGGAAAGTAGATGTTCCTGAACCTGGTGGTGTGAAATCTTCAGGGTTCTTTATCTCCTGAAAGTAAGCAGGTACAGCAGGCAGTGAAGAAAGCAAATGGCAAGTTGGTCTTCATAGCGAGAGGATTTGAGCCAGGGGATCCTACTGCAGTTGTACAGGGTGCCAGTGAGACCTGCTGTATTGGGTGCAATTTTGGTCTCCTAATTTGCGGAAGGACATTCTTGCTATTAGAAACTTAGAAAATAGGTGCAGTAGGCCATTTGGCCCTTTGAGCCAGCACCACCATTCAATATGATCATGGCTGGTCATCTAATCAATACCTCGTTCCTGCTTTCCCCTCCTTAGCCCTAAGAGCTAAACATCTAGTGAATTGGCCTTCATTGCCTTCTGTGGCAGAGAATTCCACAGATTCACAACTCTTTGGGTGAAAACGTTTTTCCTCATCACAGTCCTAAATGGCCTACCCCTTATTCTTAAACTGTGGCCCCTGGTTCTGGATGCCCCCAACATGGGGAGCATTTTTTCCTGCATCTAGCCTGTCCAATCCATTAGTATGTTCTATAAGACTCCCCCTCATCCCTCTAAATTCCAGTGAATACAAGCCCAGTCGACCCATTCTTTCATCATATGTCAGCCCCGCCATCCCGGGAATTAACTTGGTGAACCTACGCTGCAGTCCCTCAATAGCAAGAATATCCTTCCTCATATTGGAGACCAAATCTGCGCACAACACTCCTAGTGCGGTCTCACCAGGGCCCTGTACAGCTGCAGTAGGACTTCCTTGTTCCTGTACTCAAATCCTCTCGCAATGAAGGCCAATGTGCCATTAGCTTTCTTCACTGCCTGCTGTACCTGCACGCTTACTTTCAGTGACTGATGTACAAGGACACCCAGGTCTGGATGCCCCTCCCCTTTTCCTAATCTGACACTATTCAGTACTGGTAGACACAAAATGCTGGAGTAACTCAGCGGGCCAGGCAGCATCTCTGGAGAGGAGGAATGGGTGACGTTTCAGGTCAAGACCCTTCTTCAGACTGATGTCGGGGGACAAAGATAGAATGTAGTTGGAGACAGTAAGATGAGTGGGAGAACTGGGAAGGGGAGGGGATGAAGAGAGAAAGCAAGTGCTATCTGAAGTTAGAGGTCAATGTTCATACCGCTGGGGTGCAAGCTATCCAAGTGAAATACGAGGTGCTGTTCGTTCAATTTGTGTCAGGCCTTCCTGGAGCGCCAGCATGGGTGTTGTCGGTAAAGTCAAAAGCACAGTAAGTGCAGGGCCAACAATCCATTTCATGTCAAATCAATCCACTTCGAGTCGAGACAAGTCAATCCACTTCAATCCACTTCAAGTCAAGTCAATCCATTTCACGTCAAGTCAAGTCAATCCAATCCATTTCAAGGGCAGGCCGAACAACTCATTGCATTGTCATTTCATTTCCAATTTTGCATTGCAGTTTCAAGCACAGGCAGGTCAGGCCAAACATCTCATGGCATTGTCATTAAGGGCTAACAAATCATTTATTGCAAGTACATTGCAGACTCACAGTTCAGTTAATTCACAGCTTAGAATCACAGTTGTAGCCTCTCCCTCGCGGTCTTCCAGAGTGACTGACTCGTGTCCAGGCATCTGGGGCTTTATAGTTCTTTCCCCCCCCCCCCCCCCCCCCCACAGAAGGGGTGTTACCTTGATCAATGGTGATTGACAGGCAAGAGGATAGCAGTATGGTGTGTGCAGACAAAGACTGATGCTCTCAGAAGAATGAGGAATACCTTTCTTACTGTAAACAATCAGACTTGTACTCTCTTGGGAATGGTATAACTCTAAACAAGTTTATTTTCATCCAGAAAATTGCAAAACATTTTATTTTCATATCTAGGGATGGCAAATTTACTCCTGTTTCAAGTTGCAGTCTAGGTTTTGTCTCCTTCTCATCTCTTTTCTGGCTTACTTACCCTTACTTCAATCAGTCTGAAGAAGGCTCCTGACCTGAAACGTCACCTGTTCATTCCCTGCATTACTGATCCACTGAGTTTCTCCAGCATTTTGTGGTTTTCTCAAGATTCCAGCGTTTGCAGTTCCTTGTGTCTTCAGTCCTTCAGCAGTGTCTTCATTGTTGTCGATGAATGAATGGAACATGAACTAATATTTAATACTTCCTCATCCTGCTTGTCAGTCTTTTAAAATAATGCCTGAGGGTGTTGCTGTCCTGAACATCAAGGAATTAAGTTTCAGAAACTGAGCAAAAGGTGCATTACAATGCACATTTAGCACAATAAATTGAAAATCTGTTTCTACCTCAATAAATAAATCAAAAAGTGAGGAAACTGGGGTGTAATCACAGTGAGAATATCAAGTAATTAATACTTGTAAGGAGTAAGTACTAGAAGAATTATGAGCCACTGATCCACTGGACTAAGTGACACATATCACAGGGAAATGTACAAAGTTACAGAAGTAGCATATTTTGGGCAAGAATTGCAGTTGATCTAAAATTCTTTGGATTCCAAAATGATCGTGCAGAAAGATAAGGATGAAACACGCATTCAAGAAAAGTGCGAGGGTGGGGTAAAGACAGATCAGTTAACCTGATATCAGGAAAATCTTTAGATTATCAAGAATTAATATATTTTTAAGGATGAAATCAGCAGGATAGTTAGAGAAAACAGGTGGGTGTGGCATATCTGGATTTTCACAACTCCTTGACTGAGATATTGGATATTACACAACGTAAGGGCACATGATTGAGGTTGATAGAAGATTAGTTAAAGGACAGAAAATGCCTCATTTATGGTAAGGTATCTATTTTAAGAAATGTTAAGAGGTGTTTAATTGATCTTTATGAAATTTATATGGGAATGTTGGACAAACAAAGAAAAAGATGGCAATGGTATAATTTGTTTACTATTTTTAAATACTTGGAAGTGGACCCAAAACGGCACCCATTCCTTCTCTCCAGAGATGCTGCCTGTCGTGCTGAGTTACTCCAGCATTTTGTGTCTATGGTTTAAACCAGCGCCTGCAGTTCCTTCCTACATATAACAAGTAACCTATGTGGAAAGTGACTGCATTACACAGTACTGAATGGCCAAGGTATATGAATATACAAACACCCTACTGAGCTTTACATAACATAGTCTACCCACTCCTATTCTCACAGTTTACGCACATTTAAAAAAAAATTAAAAGCAACAACATAATCTGAACAAAGTCATATACTCAGTTTTGCTACTAGAACATGCTATTAACTCTCTTGAAGGTCAACAATAGTTAGGTATCACTAAAGAGACTGTATCAATTTAAAATATATTTTAGCAAGTACCACTTAATTATTAAGGTTGTGAAATATACAACCTTGTTCTTCATCAGGGGAACTTCCAATATTTTAGTGTCTTTGTGATAAGTAGACCTTTAACCATTAAAAAAAAAAAGGTGTTCTGTTGCCATGAGCACTGCAGTTATGCAACAATGATCAGGGTGCATTTTGGACTGTCCATTGGGATCAAATAATCCTCTCTGGATTTGTGTGTTCTGAGGAGGGTCATGGGTCAATGTGAGACCTGCGGACTATTGTACCAATGGGGTAAGCAGTGGCCAAAAAGGCAGACGAAGGCTGACTCTGCAATTTGCCTAATATTTAATCCAAATGCTCAAGATGACCAATTTATTAAAAAAAAAAATTATATCAGTCTTATCCCACCTTTAGTCAGGGGGATCTAGATGAGAAGAACAAGATTAAAATGGCTTACTAGTTTATATTAAAACAAATCATGTGGCTATTCAGACATAAGGCAGGCTTATATCAGCAAGCCATTCTCCTGTTCTGCAGATTGTGTGAAGCAAAAGTGTTGGATGTCAATGATGTGCTCAGAAAATTAAAGATCAACTATGCCTGAAGAAGGAAAGAACCTTCAAAATAACATATCATGCAAAACATCATGTGGGACTAATGGAATTTGAATAATTCAAAACACTATGTAGGGATGAATGCAATCATATGTTGTGCATTACACAATGTAGCATTGCACAATTTTTCTGAGAAACAATAAAAATACAGATCATTCGTCCCAATGAAGCCAACGTTGAGATTGCAAATCCTGCACGATAAATGACGATGATCTGACACAAAAGCACCTATCCATGTTCTCCAGAGATGCTGCCAGATCTGCTGAGTTACCCCAGCACTTTGTGTCTTTGAGGGGAAAAATTATGCATGGTACAAACCAAGTTTCCCGATAGGTATGGGTTTAAATTTATAAAGCAGTATTGAATTCCACGTGCCCCCACCATACCACTCCCCCATCCAGAAATATATTTTGCCCAAGATGTTCATGAAAGACAGGGATGGCATGAACAAATGCCTATGTATGGCTCCAACTCCATCATAAAATTTGCTGACGACACCACGATGGTAGGACTGATCACTGACCACAACAAATCAGCTTACAGCGAGGAGGTCCAGCACCTGGCAGCTTGGTGTACCTTGTCCTCAACACACAGAAGACGAAGGAAATCATTGTGGACTACCAGAAGACCAGAGGCGGCAGACACACCCCCATCCACATAAACGGGACTGAGGTGGAGCGTGTCTTCAACTTCAAATTCCTCGGGGTACACATCTCTGAGGATCTGTCCTGGTCCCTCAACACCGCCAAACTGATTAAAAAGGCGCAGCAGCGCCTCCACTTTCTGAGGAGGCTTAAGAAAGCTCACCTGTCCCCTCAGATCTTGTCCAACTTCTACCGCTGTACCATAGAAAGCATCCTGACCACCAGCTTCACGGTGTGGTACAGCAGCTGCACCACAGCTGACAGGAAGGCACTGCAACGGGTGGTGAAAACCGCCCATCACATCATTGGTGTCCCGCTCCCTGCCATGGCTGCCCTGTCTGAGACGGGCTGGCAAAATCATTAAGGACCCCTCACAGCCCAACCATGGACTGTTTGCCCTCCTCCCATCAGGGAGGCGGTGCAGGAGCCTCGGGTCTCGCACCAGTAGGCTAAGGATTATTAAGGACCCTCCCCCCCACTTCTCATCAGTATTATTTATAGTTTATATAATTGATAGTTAAGCTCTTATTCACCAGAATATAGCACATGTCAATCTTTTGCACCTTAACAACTATCTGCATATGTGTATATGTCGATGTACATACACCATTATATCTTCATTTGTATATATTGTCTTCATCAGCATTTTACTACTTTGCACTCTGGTTAGATGCAAAACTACATTTTGTTGTACCTGTACTTGTACTATGTGCAATGGCAATAAATTGAATCTAATCTAATCTAAAAGAGGGGTCGGTTCCATTGATTCAAAAAAAAAGTTACAACATTGGAGTGAGAGGAGAAACGGGAACATCAAGGACAGAATTTATTTAATTTAAATGAGTGGTTGCTACAAGCTGCTAGGACCAAATATGCAGGAAAGTTTCAGACATAAAAAGAAAAAGTAGTGCTAAGGAGGCTTTCAAAATAAATATTTTTTGGCGGATACTGGGATAGAATGAACGGATACTGGGATAGCAATAATATGGAGCACAAAGGGGTAGGATTTTTGACAAGTGTTCAGAAGATATTGTAACTTTGATGCCAAATGGGGAAAGAAGTATTACTGGATCTGATTTTACTTCGGAGTCACGTGAGTGATTCCGTGAAGACCCCAGCTCCAGTGCGCATGCGGCATTATCGCACAGCTGTGCAACGCGGCCAGCGGGAGTCGGGCTAGCTCCCGCATCCAAGGACGTGAGGTAAGTACTTACCTTAATCGGGCCTTGTGATTTTTGCTCCAGGGGGAGCAAAGTGAGGCATGGTGAGCGGGCCCCGTTTCGACTCCAGCGTGGGGCCGACAGTGACGGGGAAAAGGTGCCACCCGGACCGCTAACGCTGCGGACCGCTGCAAGGAGCTGCGCCAATGCCGGTCCGCTGAACAGCTGTTCCGTACAGCCGCGGACCGGCGGGAAATTTTAAAAAACCCGACCGGCAGCCCTGCAGACTCCTGACCAGGAGAATCACCGCCCGGGAACCGCCACAATGCCGCCTGGAAAACGGCAGGCAGCCTCTACATGCAGGTAAGGGGAAATCTTACCAATTTACAGGTTCTACAGGAGCCATCTTCCTCCAAGCTGGAACAGGTTGGAGACAGCAAAAATGAGTATGTCTGTCTCCCCAAGCCAGAGGAGGTCATGAAGTTCACCTCCAGGAGAAGGACTGCCTGCCCAACTCCACACGAGGGTCCTTATCTGGGAGGCAGCCACCGGTAGCGGTGGAGCTATTTCAATGCTCCCGCTCACTCGACACCGAGCCGCTCCCTGTGCCGCCGGTGTAAAGGGGCACTGGCTGAATGCCAAGGGAGCTGACTCTTACCCCAGTGCTATTGCACTAGCCATCTCCCTTGTCGAGGGATTGATGCAACAGCGGAGTGGAGTGCTTTGCCTCCTCCCATTTAGCGCATCCTTTATGCTCCTTTTTTAAGGGCTAAGGAGGCCAGGGCTGGGCTGGCTTAAGTGCTGGGCAGGCGGACGAGAACAGCAGTATGCCAGGGGAGCAGGATCAGGAAGAGCCACTGGGTGTCGTGGGCCACTACATGGCTCCTCCACGCGACCATCTTCCCAACAAAAGCCCTGCAGGAACAGGCCTTTCCAGAGGCAAATCCGCAGGCAGCTGGGTCTCGTAGACTCACAGACAAGCAGCGAATTCTACAGAAGGTCAAGATGTTACCACCTTTGCTCGCCTTTGGTGCTGACGCCTAAGATGTTCCCATATTTGGGATACTCGACTGAACGATGGTGCATATAGACCTGCCCGCAACCCCGAATATATGGGGCTATGCAAACCGCTGCTGCGGGGAAGAGGGAGCAGGCTATGGGACGAGCAGGACATCACATCCAACACCCAGCTGGCAGCACCCCTCGGCATCCACCAG
The DNA here is from genome assembly GCF_028641065.1 of Leucoraja erinaceus. NCBI lineage: Eukaryota > Metazoa > Chordata > Chondrichthyes > Rajiformes > Rajidae > Leucoraja > Leucoraja erinaceus. Next base: position 20,871,889 of record NC_073388.1, on the reverse strand, counting down.
CAATATCAAACAAGGACTGGTGAAAGCCTGGTGACCGCTGCAGATCCCCCATAGTTCTTTTTAGACGGGGCCCAGAGCGGAGCCGTGGGAAGATGCGCCGCCCCACCGACAGCACCAGCATACCAGCAAACTACGCCTTCATGAAAAACAACAAGCATGGAGGTAGGTAGTCTGGTTCCTCCCAGTTTACACTAAAACAAGGGTGTTCTACTAAACTGCATGGGGAGTGGGCTAAGCATGGGATGCTGTCACAAATAACCAAAATATACTCAACAGCATTAGAGGATAAAAACGAATTCAAATTGGGCATTTTACTGCCAGTTCAGCAATGCGCCCAAAGGGCTGTTTCTCCCTCTAAGAAAAGAGAAGTGAGAAGGCAAGCTGAACTAAACAGGCACATTACTAAACGGATTGGAATTTGTATCGAATATATTCACCAAAACTATAAAAGATGATGAATGTAGCATCATCATTGATCTAATATCACTAAATAAATCTGTTGAGTATATCCACTCTAAGATGGAGGTGGAGTTTTGTCACTGCCAGACATCTGATCTCCCTAGGATACCTATGGGGAGCATTGATATGGGAGATGCTAACTATCTTATACCATACACTAGGATCATTATAGATACCTAAATATATTTACCTGGATCATGGATATCCCGGTTAGGGCAACCATGGGAGCATATAGCATTTCATATGGTCCAAACCTCCGCCCTAAACTATTAAAAATGGCCATGAAAATATTAAGAAAACAAGCATAATCATGGCACATATTGGATGATATCCTCATATTAGGGGAAACAAAGGAATTAGCTGTGGAGCAGTTCTAGCTATGAAACAGCTCCCTAAAGCTGAGGTTCATCCCACGCCCAGATAAACCAGAATTGAAGCGTTACTACCAAGGATTATCTGGGCTTCAATAACAATTCCGTCCATATGACTGTTACTTTGCCAAGACACTTGGGTCACTATAATCAAATCATGAATGTACCCACTGAAGCTATATCACAATTAAGGTGGTGGGCAGACATATATTTGGCATAGTTTTCAGCCCTATTATCATCACCAATCCCAACTTGGTTATTTTTTAAAAACCAATGCCAGTACTTTAGGCTGGGGAGCAACTAAACTCCATATCCAGCACAGGTAACAGATGGACCAAGTCACAAACATCGTTACTACACATACCGGGCATCAACTTCTTGGGATTGGTGATCGCCTATTGGGCTAAAAAGCATATGCATTTCAAATGCAGCACGTACATATGTGGTTACGGATTGATAATACTATGGTGGTGGCTTATATCAACCATATGGGGAGCATAATAATCATTATTGTGCAACAAATTGGTCAAACAAATCTGTCAATGGTGTGTCAAAAGACATTTTAACTATCAGCTGCCTATGTCCTAGGAAGCTAGAACACAGTAGGAGACACCATGTCACGGGGTACAATTTATGATTACATTGAATAGATGTCATAACCCAAAATATCTGCTAAATTTATTAAGCAGTTTGAAAGCCAGATATCAATTTGGTTGCACAAGACGGAATCACCAGTAACCCATGTATGTGACTTAGGAACCAGATTAGAGGCAGCAGCGATAGATGCCTATACGCTGGAAGGGGGAATTTCTGCTTTGCCTTCCTCCCTTCTGCCTCATCCGTCGGGCACTTCGCAATACAGATGGGATCTGTCTCCGAGATATTGAACGTGCCCGACCGGCCTACAGCCATGGTTCCCAGTTCATCACGACACGGTGGGGCGAGTCACCTATGGATTCCCTAGTGGACCATGGTTGCTGACTCAACCCAGTATCAGGCATAAGCCACCCATGCCAGGGAAACATCAAACTCCTGGGTGCAGGTTTTGAATAGACCTTACCAGGGACTGGGATTATCCAAAGGAACCATTACCACCATGTCGGCATCCCTGCGAACAGTCACTAAAAGCTAACATGGGTAAAATACTGCCACGACGCAGGGACAACGAACTATTCAACCACTGACGTATTGGAGTTCCTGGAACATCTACACCATGACTAAAAGGTGAGTTACAGTGCCGTAAATACAGCATGGAGCGCCTTATCTGCTTATCTAAAACCGCATGTCAGCAGAGCATGGGATCCCATCCACTGAAGGTAAACTTATGAAGGGCAACTATAATATAAGCCCAAAACACCCAGGTATATACCCATGTATGGGATATTGGTGTGATATTGACATACCTCAGAGAATGGCACCAGCCAGATCCCTCAGCTTGCTTAATCTATGTTTTAAAAAAGGCTCATGCTTATGGCTCTCGTACACGCTCAAAGAGTCCGGTCACTCCATAAACTAGACTGGATACATGGTGATTACCCCAGACGCATCAAGTTCATATTTAGGTCTGGTAAAATCTAACTCGCAGGTATATGGATTCGGCACGAACTAGCAGGGTCGAGATCGCCTGTGTTTTCCGTGCTGTAGTCGTTATATGGCTATATGGACCAGGAACGCCCGATTCACTGGTGGGATTCCGGGCCTACCCACCAGAGTCCAGGTTGAGTGTGGTGACCCATCTACTACTATATATAGACACAACCCACTATCTTAGAGGGAGAGGAAAGCCTATGGGTCAACCACAGTAACCCAAAACGGGGTACGAGCCAAACCACTCCAAGGTGGCTCAAACAGGTACTAAAAGCTGCTGGAATAGATAATAATACATTTAATCCCATTCCACTAGGGCAGCATTGGTATCAGCGGCTGAACGAATGGACATCCCGGTTGACCACATTTTCAATACAGCAGAATGGTCAAGGGAACCGCGTTCAGAACATTTTTTATTATAAACCGTTGATAAACCTGATTTAATTGCAGGAGAATATTACAAACTGCAATATTAATTTAAGCTCAGAGGAGCTCTGTTATGTTGTTATTGTTAACAAATACCTTTCTGTTTCTTTTGAAAGCAGATCCACTGGTTGATTACGATAACACTTCCTCCCTCATAAACTTCGGCAGTGAGTGAAATAAAAACTGTTACACGGTTTGAAATCACAGACCTTTGAAGTCTTCACGGAATCACTCACGTGACTCCGAAGTAAAATAGTAAGATTAAACGAGTACTTACCAGTACGAAGTTTGATCTGTATTTTATGAGGAGTTAAGGTGAGGGATTAAGTACCCGCCGCTCCCACCCTCATTATACAGATCAAGCTAATAAACTGATGTCTCGTGATCTTTACTATCTTACTTCAAATATTGTGTCTATTCTGTGATTTCACACCGCTGCTTCGAAGTATGCCGCATGCGCACTGGAGCTGGGGTCTTCACTTAATCCCTCACCTTAACTCCTCATAAAATACAGATCAAACTTCGTACTGGTAAGTACTCGTTTAATCTTACTATTCTTGGCAATGAGGACCAACTATCAGTGGCAGAACTTTTAGGGAGTAGCAATTATTTTATAAGATTCAGAAAAGCTGCGAAACAAGATAAGAAACTGTAAGGCAAGAAAAGCCATTTGAATAATAGTTGATTAAGAACAGGAGTAAGCTGCTTGGATCCCCAACAAGTCTGCTTTGCCCTTCATGAAGATCATGGCAAATCTTTTAGTAACCTGAAGTCCCAACACACCTGCTCCAGTAACTTTTAATTCACTTGCTTATTGATATAAAAAATATTCAAACCCTTTGTTCACTGCCCTCTAAAGAAGAATATTTACTAACCTGATAAAGGTTTTAACGAGTGGAGGAAATTAAGTAAGGTTTTGTGTATGCAATTATATGGACTTCCAAAAGGCACGTGGTGAATAGCCTATTTGATAATAGGCATGTCATCGAGAAATAAAGTCACAGCATCAATAGAAAATTGGTTAAGTGACAGGAAAAAGACTGACAGTGAAAATTATTATTTCAGATTGGAGGGTAGTTCAGCGCGTCTGTATCAGGGCCACTGCTTTTCTTAATATATATCGATGACTTGGGCATGGGTACAATTTGACAATCTGTAGAGGGCATAAAATTGGGAGGTTAGTGAACTGTGAAGAAATTAGTAACCGTTTTCGGGAAGGTATTGACAGGTTGATTCATTTGATATTTTTTGGTAATTTAGCTGTAACTGGCTACGTCTCTGATTGCTTTTAAGACACACTTAAGTCCTTAAGCAATGATGAACAATGGGATGGAACAAACTGATCTTTAGCCAGCTGCCCTCTTTAGACTGGCTGGTTAATTATATCTTTGAGTTTGGCTACTTCCTGATACCTTTGACTGGATGTTGTACTGGATGCTGGAACATCTCACCTCCTACTCCACTCCTGGGCTTACTGCTGAGACTGGGGCTGGAGCAACCTGAACTGAGAAGCCAGATGCAGTTTGCATGCTTTTCTTCAACTTTACACCAGTTTGGCTGGCGTATGAGGTGCAATCATATTTATTCAGCATATTTCAAGAAACACAATGCGGAAACAGGCTCTTTGGCACACCAGCTCTGCGCCGACCAGCGATCCTACACCCTTTGACCAATTTACAATTTTACCGAAACCAATTAACCTACAAACCTGTACGTCTTTGGGGAGTGGGTGGAAACCAGAGCACCCGTAGAAAACTCACGCAATCACAGGAAGAATGCACAATTTCTATACAGACAACTGGGTCGCTGGCGCTGTAAGGCAGCAACTCTACCGCTGTGCCACTGTGCCGTCATGGAAAGGGCAGAAATATGGAAGCAGTTTTATATGCACAATAATTTGAAAGTTACAAGCTTTATTTGGTGCGGTAGAGTTGCTGCCTTAAAGCGCCGGAGTCCTGGTTCAAGTCTGACTATGAGTGCTGTCTGTACAGAATTTGTACACTCTCCCTGTGACTGCATGGGTTTTCTCCCAGTGCTCCAAAACCTCCCACACTTTGAAGACGTGCAGGTTTGTAGGTTAATTGGCTTCTGTAAAATTGTAAATGGTCCCTACTGTGTAGGAAAGTGCTAGTGTATGCGGGTTGCTGGTCAGCACGGGCTCGATGGCCTGTTTCTGCGCTGAATCTCTAAAGTCTAAAGTAAAGTCTGTCCAGTAGCTGTTGTAATATTCAAATGGGAGTGTAGCTTGTTAGAACTCCATCCGCCATGTACAACAATTTTTAATGTATTATCCGATGCTCGCTCAACCTTTGCATCTTGTCTTGGGAAACAGCAGCAACAGGAGCATGGAGTTCTACCCAGTCAACATGTTTAAGATGCTGCTAGAAACCAGGAACTGTTGCATCTTTAAAAAGACACAAAGTGCTGGCGTAACTCTCACCCCACTCAGGCAGCATTTCTAGAGAATAATCTGGGGAAGGGTCCAGTCCCAAAACGTCACCTATCCATGTTCTCCAGAGATGCTGTCTGGCCCGCTGAGTTACTCCAGCACTGTGTATTTTTATAAGATGGCACAGCAGGAGAGTGATTGCAAGCGGGGTTGTCTGGAGAAAAGCCATAATGATGATGATCGGTAGACGTGGGTTACATCTGCAAACTTGAAAATCTGGGAGTCCTATGCCCTTTGGAAAATGTGTTTCTGAGAGTGAATTCTATTATTGAGATCCTGAGAAAGGACAAAGTATTAGAGAAAAACAAAGATGTTGGTGAAATTGGAGGCTAATTCACTGGATGTTTTCAAGAGAGAGTTAGATATAGCTCTTAGGGCTAATGGAATCAAGGGATATGGGGATAAAACAAAAACGGGGTACTGATTTTAGATGATCAGCCATGACCATATTCGGCCCTCACAGTTACTTGCAATAGAACCTGAGCCACGCAATTAGTTTTTATGATTTTAATTTAAATGTGCATGATAAATAATTTCACTTACCTGTCCCTAACCTGAATCCATTGACTCTTGCTGGGCTTTTCTCCATCCCCACCTCTCTTTTCCAGCTTTCTCACCCTACTCCATCAGTCTGCAGAAGATCGATTCCCTCCAAAGAAAAGGCTGGTATTTTTCCCCCTCCCATTGGTATGGAACATTTGCATTTTTCAGCTTGAAATTGTGCAATATGGTGCATACTGTAGCGAGTCTTATAACTTACACTTGAATGCAATATATATGCTTTAAATTGGATTGGAGTGTTTTTGAAAGGGGGGAGGCTTTGCGATCACTGATCACGGGCCTTGGGGGTACCGGGTGAGGGAGTGGAGCAACTAAGTGAGGAGAGGGTGTGGAAGAAGGGTAGGAACGTTTTGAAATTTGATGTATTAAAATCATGTTTTAGTGCACTGTAGAAGTATGATTTCAATGGTTTTTGTATGAAGTATTTTTAAGAGGTAACTTTTTAAGGGGTAACTTTATCCACACAAAGGGTGATGGGTGTATGGAACAAGCTGCCAGAGGAGGTAGTTGAGGCAGGGACCATCCCAACATTTAAGAAAAAGTTAGACTGATACATGGATAGGACAGGTTTGGAAGTATGGACCAAAAGCAGGTGGCGTAGCTGGGACATGTTGGTGGGTGTGGGCAATTTGCACCGAAGGGCCTGTTTTCACACTGTATCACTCTATGACTATATTATACCTCCACCATGCATGAATGCTTCAAAATCAAATGATCGAGTTTTATTGCTATACACTCAAGCATAGAAACATAGAAAATAGGTGCAAGAATAGGCCATTCGGCCCTTCGAGCCAGCACTGCCATTCAATATGATCATGGCTATTCATCTAAAATCAGTACCTCTTTCCGGTTTTATCCCCATATCCCTTGATGTCGTTAGCCCCAAGAACTAAATGTAACTCTCTTGAAAACATCCAGTGAATTGGCCTGCACTGCCTTCTTTGGCAGAGAATTCCACAGATTCACAACACTCCGCGTGAAGAAAGTTTGTCCACATCTCAGTCCTAACTGCCCCCCCCCCCCTTTATTCTTAAACTGTGACCCATGGTTCTGAACGCGCCCAACATTGGGAACATTTTTCCTGCAGTTACAGTAAGTGAAAATCTAGCAGGCAAGCAGGATGCTTTCTCCAACCACCCCCATTTGAAGTCCACTACCTTTCACCGTTTCTACCCAGTGCTTGGTACTTACTTCCAGCAGCCACTGGTTGTCCTCCAGGATGCACCGAGCCGCAGCCTGATCCATGCCGGTCACCTGGGCAATTCGACACAGAGACTCTCTCTCTCTCTCCCTCCTCTCTTCTGCTCTCTCTCCTCTCAACTCCCCCCCCCTCCCATCTCTCATTCCCCCTCTCTCTGTCTCTCCTCTCACCTCTCTCTCTTCCCCCCTCCTCCCCATTTCTCCCTCCTACCTCACTCTTCCCCTTGCCCTCTCCCCTCTCTTTCTCCTCTGTATCTATCTCTTTTTCTTTGCCCCCTATCTCTCTCTTTCCCCCGTTTCTCTCTTTCCCCCTCTCTCTTTCTTCCCCCTCTCTCTTCCCCTCTCTCTCTCCCATTCTCTCCTACCCTCTCCACCCCCTCCTCTCCCCTCTTTCTTCCCTCTCACCCCTTTCTTCCCTCTCACCCCTCACTCTCTCTCTCCATCTCTCTCTCTCTCCCCCCTCCCCTCTCTACTCTCTCCTCCACCCCCCCCCCCCCCTCTCTCTCCCCACTGTCTCCCCCTGTCTCCCTGTCTCCTTCCCCTCTATCTCTCTCACCTCCCCTTGAGAGTCTGTCCCTTCGGCACAGAGACTCTCGCGGCAGCAGCAGCGGCACAACGTTTCCGACGCCTCCAAGGCCCGGGACATGCACTGTCCGGAGCGCTCCATGGCCAGAGCTGCAGCGAGCGACACGCTGGCCCCGGCAAACACTCGTCCGCCCGGCTCCCCGCATCTGTTCCGGCCGCTGGTTCTGCTCCCATCCCTCCCGCAGCCCCGGCTCTCCAACACCCGCGGACCATGCAGTTTATCCGAGTTTTGAAATTTTTGTTGATCACAACATTTCTCACCACTGAGCGTGAGAATTTTTTGATGAGCGTGAGGGCGTGAGACTTTGCTTGAGGGCGTGAGTCTCACACTCAAAGCGTGAGAATTGGCAGCCCTGTGGTAACCAAAGCAGGAAAAACTGTTGAAATCTGCTTTGACCTAAATCACTGGCAATTCCTTCTCCCTCACTCCCCCCACCCTCAACTCCTTTCCCCATAGATGCTGTTTGACCTGTTGGGTTCCTGGTGCAGTTTCATTTTTGCTCCAGATTCCAGCATCTGCAGTCTCTTGTGTCTCCTAGTTAGACTTCCCTTGTATTTGGCACTGTAGTGGATGGCATAGATATTACATACAGGTTATCACATCCCGAGTCGGACTCTCACTTAACTAGCCAGGCAACCTAGGCAGTTTTTTAGGTTGCCGAATGACAGTTTAAGACGGCTTGCATGACGCGTGCGATAATCAGCCAACCTTTCCTTCACTTGCCAAATGACTCTGCTTTTAGATTGCCCGGCGGGACTTTAGGTGGCCATTGGCACCCGGGCAACTGTTAATTTCGAGCCCTGCTGGTTGAATGTTGTCTGGGTCTCGCTGCGTGCAGGCGCAATCTTGTTCATTTACTGAGAAGTGCCGCTTTTTTTACAGTCTTCTCTGATGTAAAAGTCGCAAAGTGTACTGATCACGTAAAAACTGTTAGCGGCAAATTATATTTGTCATATAAAAATAGCTTTGAACATATTGCACTTAGTCGCATGAAGTGTTAATGTGTTTTTAAAGTGTGAAGAACATTCCGTCTAGCAGTTACTAATCATTCCCGTGTTTTAACACATTGGTAAGGCCTGTACTCTACTGAGAACCTACACAGCTACAGTGGCCTGGATTTTGCAAGCAAAAAAAAAGGGATTTTGTCACGGCCCTTTACCTTGCTGAGTCCAGTAATCTCATCATTATTGGTATGTGGAGTGAAATTATATCAGTTCAACTGGCTTCTGTGAAAGCTGGAACCTGTGAAGAAGAGCAAGTTGTGGCCTTAACTTTGCTACTTCCCACTACTGCTGAAGACTACATCTTGAAAATATTAGACTTGTCTTGGCAGAAAAACCAGATCATTTTCCCGGAACATGGACACCCTTCACTGATTGCTTACAAGGATAGTACGGCACAACACAATTTAGGATTTAAATCCAACTATGGGTTGGGTGAGGTGGGTGTGGATGGGACGAGAGGCAGGTATATCACCACTTTTCTCCCTCTTCTTTTTGTTCTCTTTTACCCACTCACTCTTTGGCTACTCTACTTTGGTAGTCTATGGGTCCTATCTTTGCACAACTCACTTTGCTCTTTCTTATTCTTTCTCTTTTCTTTTCCTCTAACTTAATGCTAAAAAGTCAAAATTGAAGCTGTACAATAACTGTACAATTTGATATGTCATTTGTTTTACTCTTGTATATTTGCTTCTAATAAATAATAAATGAAAAAAAAAAGAAGGCTGCGATGTTCTTGCAGCTCCTCGTTCTGTTAGATGTTTTATTTTTCTCTGTTTATTTTCAGAATTTGGGCATTGCTGCAATTGTCAGTACTTGTTGCATGTCTCAAATTGCCTTTGAGCTGTGGTTGTCAGCTTCTACCCTAAACAATTGCAATGAAGGTGCTTTCACAGTGCTGTCCGGCAGGGAATTCTAGGATATGGAACCTATCCCAATGAACGATGGGTGACGTAATTTCAAGTGTGTGACATTGATGGGAACCTGCAGTTGGTGATATTAGATATGTTTGCTATCTATTTTCATTATGGTGGTAGGAGTGGGATTGGGAGATGCGGTTAGAATAGTCGGGGCAAGTTACTACAGTAGGTTTTGTAGATGGGACGTACTACAGATACTGTAAGCTCGTGGAGGAGAGAATCTATATTGGGATCATTGATAGTGATGTTTCGTTGGGTTGCTTTGTCCTGGTTGATGCCAATTTTCTTACGTGTTGTCAGTGTCGTACTTGTGCAGGCATGTGGAGAGTATTCCATCAAATTTGTTTGTGCCTTGAGATGATGGGGTCTGGAGGTGAGTCACCCACTGCAGGATTTCCATCTCTTTTAGTTTAGTTTGGAGATACAGTGCGGAAGCAGGCCCCACAGCCCAACAAGTCTGTGCCGACCAGTGATCCATGCACACTAATACTTTCTTGAACACTAGGGACAATTTCCAATTTTATCAAGTCAATTAGCCTACCAACCTGTGCATCTTTGGAGTGTGGCTGGAAACTGGAACACTTAGAAAACACCCTGCAGTTCACGGGAAGAACGTACAAACTCTGTACAGGCAGCACCTGTAGTCAGGATTGAACCAGGGTACTACTATAAGGCAGCAACTCTAAACTGCGCAACCGTATTGCCTAGTATTTGACCTGCTCTCGTATTTCTGTGATTTGTCCAATTGCATTTCCAACTCCAACCACAGCTAATTTGGCAGGCGTTTGCAAGCATGAACTGTTTCATTGGTTATGGGTATGCTTCTCTTTGTCATTCGCATGCACTTTATACAGTATTGCATGCATGTAAATCTGAGTGGCTTGGGTATGTTGACATTTTTAGAAAGGCCTATTTATTTCATGCATCTCTAGATTTACCACTTGTTCCCTGACTTGATGTTCATGGTGAAAGAATAAGCGATGCTCGTGCGGGACTGCAGGATCGGCAGATACCTGATTTCTATCTGCTAATATTATTAAATAATTATCCCATTTTACGCGATGTGGTGGTTTGTCATTCCGTATGAACTTGTCTCCCAAGTCTGTGCAGAACAATTACTTAAACATTGAGCTTAGACTTCAGCTGAACTGCAAGCATGCTATAAACAATACAACATGATAAAATCAGTCTCTTAATATAGTTGCTGCCCACCAACCTTATGGTAACAATTTCCTAAGTAGTTCACAGGACCTGCACCAGAACAGTACTATAAAACATGGTGATAAATTGCTAAAACGTCCCTGCTGTTAATTTGGGAGCAGCTGCACGATTCCTGGTTTTGGCTTTGTATTTCTGCTTCCTACCTTCGTTAGAACTGATATCTGGCCCATAGTTCAGAAGCTATAGGTGGATACAGTTGAGGGGGGGGGGGGGGGGGTGTATTGGCAGGTGGTTGGACAAAGGCTGTAGATGAAAAGACAAGAGATAAGGTGAGAAGATGTGTGAAATGTGAAGCCGGAGGAAGGAATATGGGTGGAAGAGGAAAGGAGAAATTCAGATGGGGCACAGAAAAAAGGGGGGGGGGGGGGGGGGGGGGGGGGGTGGGGGGATGTTAGTAGGTTAATTACCTACAATTGGAGAATTCACTGTTCATACCATTTGGGTTGTGAGTTACCTAAGCAGAGTTAAAATGGTTAACAACTGTGGTATCCAGCAGGCTTTGACAAACTGATAGCAGGTGTTGAACAAAATGGTCAACTGTCTGCATATGATCTCGCCGATGTAAAGGAGACCACATTGGGAGCATTGAATGTAGTAGAAGAGGTTGGGGGAGGTGCATGTGAACTTCTGTCTCACTTGCTCACCTGGAAGGACTGCGAGGTCCCTGAGATGGATATGATAGAGGTATTGGAACAGGTGTTGTATCTGCTGTGGTTGCAGGTACCTGGGGAGGTGGTGGTTTGTGTGGGAAGGGATGAGTAAACTAGGGAGTTGCAGAGCAAGTCTCTGTGGAGAGCAGAAAGAGATGGGGATGGGAAGATGTGACTGGTGATGTTATCATGTGGAAGGTGGTGGAAACTTCGGAGATCGATGTGCGGGTGAATGATACGGACCAGGAGAACTCTACCCTTGATCCGTCGAGGGGGAGCAAGAACTGAACTACAGGATACAGAGGATTTATGGGTGAGGGGGGGGAAACCATGTTTACTAAAAAAAAAGGACCTCAGATGTCCTAGAGTGGAAAGCCAACACTTGGAAACAGATGCGTTAGAGATGGAAAAATTAGTTTAGGCGATGGCATTTAGTTTTGTCATTAGCTTTTTGTTGGATTTTAAAAAAAAATCAAAGATGAGGTTATAAACCACAGAGACTTACAGTTGTTTCAATGTCTAACGTGCTCAAACTTCAAGGTTGGTGGAACTGTATACTTGGCTGTATATTTCTGTTCATTCATGTTCTGATAAGACTTAGGGCAGAAATATTGACTCTCTCTGTAGCTGCTGCCTAGCCTGCTGAGCACTTACTGCTTGTATGCAATTCTTGAACTTATCCATGACAGTATTCTGAAAATTGAATGTTGGCAGAACTATTTCATTGGATATTATATATTTTTTAAGTTGAAACAAAAAGCATTTCAAATAATTTTGGTGGAGAGAGTCAGAATTTGCATTTAAGATCTGTACTTTTTGATCAAATAGCTGGAGTTTGGGAAAGAATTTTAGTTTTTTTATTATTAATGTGAACGTTATTGCAATATGTGACCTAGTATAAGAACATATATGACTTGCAACAAACAAACTAGACAAACTCAATGGGTCGAGCAGCATCTGGGGGGGGGGGGATTGTCATCTGCATCAGGACTGAGTCTGTTCCAACCTTCACATCCCCCCTCTCAGATGCTGCTTGACCCATTGAATCTCCTCAGCACATTGCAGATTCTGGAATGCGGGAAAAATAAGTCTCTATATATTATTGACAGTTTGTTAGTAACAACGACAAAAGGTAATCGCGAGTATTGCAGCAATTACATAAAAGGCATCATACATCACCGAAGGTGATGTAATTAAGCCGATGTTATGCAAAGATGGAGGAGCTGTGTAGTTAAATCATTTGTCATACAATTGAAAATAGAATCATAAACAAGAGAAATTTTGTTGTTACCTTGCTTCTGTTTGCTTTTGGCTATTTTGCTACCAACAATTTATTTTGCTTATTGTAGTTAGTTTATGACAAATATTCAAAGTCAGTTTCACATGCCTTGTCTCTTCAAATTTCCATTTAATATCCTAGTGGTATGATGCATTATGAAATTACTGATTCAAAACCCTTTATTCAGTATGTTGTTAATGTGAAATGTTAATCAAAGTAATCACCTTGGAACACCATTTTTTAGTAAGTTGTACACTGAATTGCACTAAGCCCAATGCTCTCTCTTTAAAAGTCAAAGAATCCTCTTATCAATATTAAGTTTAGTTTATTGAGTTGACTTTGGTCAATATTCCAAAGGTGCTGCAGGAAATACTTTATCAACATCAATATGCCTATAACTGTATTATTACTGCAGGCATCTTTTAATCTATTTTGCAATTTATAATATGTATCCACTCATGGGATTAAGGGTTCAATTAAAGTATATGCTATATTTGAAAGTATTGTGGTGGAAAGCAGTGGGGTGGCATATGAGGGAGGGTTCAGGGTGATGAGGAAGCAAAGTAATTGTTGATCCAGCATTGATCCTTTCCAATGCCTGTGCAATCTGTTGGTTAATATTTAATGACCACTCTAATTCTCTTTCCATATTTGTTCTCCTAAGGTGTCCGTACTTGGCAATTCATCTTTCCCCTGTCATTCCTGTGTTTGCAATTATCCTCTTCATCTTTGTGATGGCCATGCTATTGCGCACCAGTTTCAGTGACCCTGGCGTACTCCCACGTGCTGAAGCAGATGAGGCTGCGTTCGTGGAGATGGAAATAGGTAAGCACGAACAAGCTTTTATTGTGATCTGCTTTTATTAATTACTTTTCATATGACAGGGAACAAAATTTGACATTTTTTAAGGAATTTGAGATAACCTTCAAATCATTGTTGGCCAGATCGGTGTAATATTGTGTTGTCTCGCCCCCTGATAATCTGGGTTCAGAAAAAAAAAATTTGGAGTAATGAAACTGAAATTAAAGTTTAGACCATTTCATTTCCATAGCTACAAGAAATGAGTGCAGTGTCTATTTCAAACTGGACTTTACCACTATTTTGATACTGGTTGTTATGCATAAGCTTTCACGTGCGGGAAGGAGATGTAATTGAAGTGTTAGAGAGTGATAAAAGATGAGAACATTATTGCAGTTTGAACGTTAAAAATTGTATTGACCCATTCAAGTGCTAATGCGTATTGACTTCAAATTGGATAGTTATATGGATGGGAAGGGAATGGAGGGTTATGGTCTGAGCGCAGGTATATGGGACTAGGGGAGATTATGTGTTCGGCACGGACTAGAAGGGTCAAGATGGCCTGGAATGTGCTGTACTGTTATATTGTTATGATCACTCATGTTACACATTGATACTTTCAAGAGAGAGCTAGATAGGGCTCTTGAAAATAGCGGAGTCGGGGTTATGGGGAGAAGACAGGAATGGGGTACTGATTAGGGATGATCAGCCATGATCACATTGAATGGCGGTGCTGGCTCGAAGGACCGAATGGCCTACTCCTGCACCTATTGTCTATTCATGCCGAGTAGAAACCATTAAAAAAAATTAGTTTTGTGTACTAATGCACAGTTTTTAGTTAATAAGTTTTAGTAGAGCAGTGGGAGTCTAGGAGCCTGGGTACAAAGTTACTTAAAAGTGAAAAGACAGGTAGAATGGGTGGTCAGGAAAACTTCAACACATCGGCCTTTATCCGTCAGGGAATTGAGTGGAATTTTGGATTTGACATTGGTGAGGCCACATTTGGAGTATTGTGTTTTGGCCACCCTGCTTCAGGACCGATGTTGTTAAAGTGGCAAAAGGGTAGAGAATATTTACAAGGATGTTACCAGGACTTGAGGGCCTGAACTATAGGTAGAGGCTGGGCAGGCTGGGCGTGCAGCAGGATGAGGGGTGATATTATAGAAGCGTATAAGAACATGAGGGAAATAAATAGGATGGATACACACAGTCTTTTACCCAGAGTAGGAAAATCAATGACCTGAGTATGTAGATTTAAGGTGAGGGGGAGAAGATTGCATAGAATCCTGAGGGGCAACTTTTTCACAGTGCGGGTAGTGGGTTTATTGAAAGAGCTGCCTGAGGAGGCATTTGAGACAGGCACTGTAACAATATCAATATCTAAAATACATTTGAAGAGGTACATGGATAGGAAACGTTTAGAGGGATATGAGCCAAACAAGGGTTGGTGTGACTAAGTTGGGCCGAAGGGACTGTTTCCGTGCTGTTTCCGACTCTTGACTATTTGCGTGACTTTGCTCATTCTGCACTCTGCTTATTTATAACGTCTTGGAGAGCCAAATTAATGAAGATTGTGGTCATTCAGCAGCTGTCTGTCTTTTCATCTTTTTATTTTTAATTTAGTTAGTTAAGTGTTTTGTTTGGCGTTCTAGACTTTTTTATGTGGGCGGTGGTGGGGTGGGGGGGAGGGGGAAACTACCTTTCAGGGTCCCTACCTGGTCGGAGAGGCAGCTTTTCTCTGGGCTGCAGCTTCGACCTGTCCTCGCGGCCTACCAGCGGGCCTGGAGCGGCGTTTCCTGTCGGGGGACCGCCCAGAACCTCGGCTTTTGCGGCGGCACAGCGCTGGAGCGCTATCGCGGAGCGGGCGATGCCTTGCCCGGGTCGCCGTGCTGGAGCTCCGGTGAGCTGAAGATCGCTGAGGAAAACATCGCGGAGCTGCGGGACTGTGGAGCGACCAGCTGCGGGCGGCGGCGCTGAACTTTACACCGGGAGCCTGGGATCTCTAGATGAGATTGCCAGTTGTGGAGCTCCAACCGGCGTGGCCTTGTTGGCTTCGGAAGCCGCGGCCTCCAGTACGGAAGCGGCCATTCCAGGGTTCCCAAGCCGCTGAGAGGACTCACCCGACGCCGGAGCAACATCACCCGGCGAGAACGGCCTGGAACATCGGGCCTCCGTAGAGGCAACTGTGGAGGCCTCAATAGGCCCGACTATGGGTGAACTGGGGTTGGGGACTGGACTTTGTGCCTTCCCTCATAATGGGAACCATTGTGGGGGGATGTTCTTTATGTTTAAAACTCTTATTAATGTTATGTCTGTATTCCTTCTTTATGTGCTGCAAAATGGCAAGAAGCATTTCACTTCACTACACCTAGGTGTATGTGAATGTGACCAATAAAATACCTTTGATACCTTTGACCTTTGATATAGGACACTGGGTGTACAAGTACCAATTTAATTCAAACAACTGTGTTATCATACATTAGCGCCCTTGGTAATTTAGTACAGATGGCTCGACATAACAGTAGAGTTCAAGCATTGACTATGCCAATTGTTTAGCATCTATTGTGTCTGATATTGTTTTGCACCATGTCATAGTTTAGTTTTCAAATACATTCAACAAGAGCAATATAAATTAAGATTTCATAATCTTAACTTTGTAAAATTCAAAGTCTGAACTAGTCAGATATTAAAGGTAACTGTGAAAAATAGAAATAAATTGCGAGAATTACTTAAAGCACCGTACAATGTGCTAACAAATCACAAAAAAACCCTATATATACCCTGTACTTGCATTGGAGAATCTAAAATTGCTTTGACATTAGTGCTGAATTGATTGATCTTGGATGGAGAAGATTAATCAGAAGTTCTGATCATGGTTTAGTTATCTACTGAATTGTGTGGAGTTAAGGTGAGTGCAAGATTAAAATTCTCCTCTTGTACCTCTTATTTGAAATATTAAAACCTGAATTACAATGTCCACATGTATCATAACTATTCACCAGGAGTGCAAAAATATTGTTTTGTAGCATCTAATTATTTGGAGATTCCAAGCTCAATTCTTATTCTAAGACAAGGTGACCAATCTCTAGAGTGAAGGAATGCAGATATTGGAAATCTGAAATTAAAACAAAATGCTGGACTCAGCTGGTCAGGCAGCATCTGTGGAAAATAATTTTACATCTTTCAACTGGAAATGTTAAAGATGTTTCTCATGAATGGAAAGAATCAGTTGCAATGTAACATTATTTTGTTTCTCTCACTCCTGATGCTGATATAGAGTCTTTGACTCAGCATGTTAATTCTATTTCTCTTTCCACAGATGCTGCCTAACTTGCAAAACGTTTCAGCATTTTCTGTTTATAACCTTTAAGCTTAGTCAGTTCTGGCTCACTTCCCCTTGCATTTTAGTGTGATTATTCTAAACTCGTACAGAAAAATAAACAGAAAAGCTAAAGCTGTATTTATCAGGTCTGGAATTGCCATGCTGTGCACATTATAGTCTCTGTATTTTGAAAAAAGGTTGCAAAGGTGCCCAAAAAAAGATAAGAATAATTTTGCATGTGAGTGGCTACTACTATCATAAGGACTGAACAAATTGGAACCAAGTGCTCATGAAAATTGAAGGGTGAGGAGTGACCTAATTGCTCCAAGACATAATAAGATGTTGGTGATGTAGATGCTTCCACTTAGGGTGGAGTATATAATAATGATAATAAATCCAGTTAGGAATTCGAACAAAAACATCTTTATTTAGTGAGTAGTCATAACGCTATCATATTAAGTAGTTGAAGTAAAACGGAATGATGCATTTCAGGAGAAGATGGACAGATACAGGGAGAGGGAATTAAGCAGGAGGGTAATTGGAACAAATCACAAAATACTAGACGAATCTAGCATCCAGAAGGGAATGGACAGGCAATGTTTTGGGTCGGGATCCTTCTTCATTCTGGTAAAAAAGTGAGGAGAAAGTTGATAAAGAGAAGTGGGGTGGGACAAAACCCGACAACGATAGGTGGCTAGAGGTGAATGGGTGATTGGAAGATGGGTGGAAATAGGAACAAAGGCTAGAGGTGAATTAGAGATGAAAGGGTGCCAGATAAGAAAGAAAAAGGAGGAATCAAATGTAAAACCAAATGGGCGGATATGGGAAGGGACAATGGAGAGATGAAAGAGGGGGGGATAAAAAGAGAAATGGGGAACTGAATAAGGAGGAATTGAAGATGTTAGTGGAAGGAGGAGAGGGAAGGGTAATGAAGTAGTGGGAGAAAGGTGTGCACATGGTAGTGCGGGGATAAGAAGGAAGGTTTTGCATTAACTTGAAGAATTCAATGTTTATACCATTGGGCAGCAGGCCTCGCCCTGGCAGTGGAGGAGGCCGACGATAAAAAACGTTGATATGGGAAGGGGAATTAAAATGGTTGGTAACCAAGAGCTCCAGCAGGCCCAGGTTGTCAGAGTGCAAGTGATTGGTGAAACAGTCACCTAGCCTATGCTTGGTTTCAATGATGTAGACGAGGCCACAAAGGGTGCACCAAATACAATAGACAAGGTTTGTAAGTAAACGTCCGTCTCACCTAGAAGGGCTCTTGGGGTCCCTGAATGAAGGTGAGAGAGGAGGTGTAGGGACGAGCGATATGGCTGCAGGAGAAAATGTCAAGGGAGGGTGTGAGAGACTGGGACAGGTGGACCAGGCAAACAAAGGAGTTAAGGAGGATATATTGAGTGAATTAGAATTGGAGGAAACTCCCGTGGAGCATAATTCCTACCTAAGTAGTTGACTAGTTTAGTTTTTTGGGGTCTAAATGCTACGCAATATTTTCAGTCAGTACATGGAACTTTTTATTCTATAATTATTGCGAGCTTTAGGGGCCAAAGATGAACTCTTTGGACAGGCCTCTAGGGATGAGACAGAAAACCAAGATAGAAAATGTGCATATTGACACAGCCTTGTATATAATTGCACATAATAGTTCCGTGACATAGAATGCAGTAGCTATTCTATAATGGTGGTTTTTAATGTAGTGATACTGTAAACTCGGAAAAAGAATCTTGGAAATGCTCTACCTAAAATTCACTATTTTGGCAGTGTTCCTGGTCTATTAAATCGGTGTCTTTTGATATTTGGCAAATGTAACAGCTCTGACACGTGTTTCAGTATCAAGAAAATGGGGTCTATTCCAGTAGAAACACATAATTTGCATTAGACATTCTGGGAGAAAATGTGCTGCTTTGATTCTTGTGAAAAAAAATCTTGCGGCCCACTCATTTATAGCCTGGTTTCTTTTTATGTGACTAGAATTTGGTTACTGATAGACACATTTATGCTGCAACTTTAACTTCAACTGCAGTAGCAATATGGGGGACATTTTAATGTGATAATTAAAATAAAGTGATTGGCAACGAGGAAATCATTCTTATCAATTTAATTAATTGATTGAGTTTTTGAATTTTATAGTAATGAAAGGACTAAACTACAGCATGCACCCTACTCTTTTCTCTTCATGTAGAACAGCATTGCACAGGATAAGGCCTTCGGCCACACAAACATGATACCATGAAAACAAATTCTATCTGCCTGTATGTAATCCACATCCCCCTATTGCCTTCTGGTTCATGTGTCTGCCTGAAAGTCTCTTTAAACATTGCTATTATATATGATTCTACCCACCTTCTCAGCAATTCCAGGCAATTACCAGTTTAATTTATTGTTGCGTGTACTGAGGTACAGTGAAAAGCTTTACCACTGCATGTAAACAAAAACAAAACTTGTCTTGCATGTCAACTTTAAACTTTTCTTCTTTCACCTTAAACCTATGCTCTCCAGTATTTGACTTCCCATCCCGGTAACCCACTTTTGATTATCTCCCTTATCTATGTCTCTCATAATTTTATAAACTTCTATCGTCCTCCTTCAGCCTTTGACATTCCAGAGAAAAGAATCCAGGTTTGTCCAACCTCACTTTGTGCCTGATGCAATCCAACCCAGACAACCATCCTGTGCTCTCTCCAAAGCCTTCACATCCTCCTACAATGTGGTGACCAGACTTTGTTTGGTTTTACCCTAATGAACTAAAATTGTAAATCAGCAGAAGCTTTTAGTTGATGACATGAAATCTCTAACACCAATTAACCTGCAAACCTGTACGTCTTTGGAGTGTGGGAGGAAACCGAAGATCTCGGAGAAAACCCACGCAGGTCACGGGGAGAACATACAAACTCCGTGCAGACTGCACCCGTAATCAGGATTGAACCCGGGTCTCCAGTGCTGCATTCACTGTAAGGCAGCAGCTCTAACGCTGCACCACTGTGACCAAAGTTTGGTGGGGCAAAGGATCAGCAGCAAGGGTCAGATTTAGTAGACTTGGCGATTTTCCTTTGGGATCACAGGTCTGTGGGTCACGTCACTCCATTCTCCAGCACCCAGCCACCAGTCACTCCCTCTAGTCGCCAATCTCGCAATCCTTCCATTCCCTCTCATCAGGCCCTGACACAGTACAATGATCTAACCTTGACCTGTTTTATTGACCTGTTTGCGCCTGGGATACTGTTGAGTTTTAAATTATCAGGCGCATGACAAATAGGGTTGATGTCATGCCTCATAACATTGGATTCATGTGCTTCATTGGGCACCCATGAACATTTTGGTCACGTAAGGGCTGCCTTTGGAGATTGGGAATGGAAATTGTCCTAATGCAGACAATGTGAGGTTCTGCATATTCTACTGTATGTAGATTGCATGCACTCTCTTTCATTGAAACAATGACACTGCACATGATGAGGGTCATTCTAATTTCCAAATCTATTAAACCATCTTTGGTTTAGGCTAACATTTTTGATATATTTATTTTACTAAAAAATGTGACATTTGAGTTGCAATGATGTTTCATTTTATCCAAGAAGGCTACAGTTTATTATTCAGTTTCAAGAAAATCTGGTGCTGATGAAATGCTTCTGTGACTAGAGGTGACTTTCTCCCAGTCAGTTGTCAAAGTAGACATCTGTCACCTTGGGCAAGCCAAGAAACTGGAACAAATAAATTGCCAGAATACTTTCAGTGTGGGATTTATTCCAATGTCATTCTGTGGTGGTGAATGGATTATGTCCGCTTCATGGTTTTTGCTTTGTTTATTATGATCAACGTTCCAATGAAAATAATCATTATTTGTTTTTTTTTTAATCCTTTTATTGTTTGGATCTCGTATTTGGCCAAGTTTTACTTTTGATAATTTCTGTTTGATTTGTTACTCAGTTGGGTGAATTTTGTCATCACCTGACTGATAGTAGTAAATTGTTTACCTATTTAAAAAAACCCAACTATTTTTGTACGTTAATTTACAATTGATGGGCGATTTTCTCTGCTGGATTGATGTACATGTATGATTCGGGCTTATTTATGTATGATAATTGCCAATTGGTGTATGATTTGCTCCCAATTTTCAACCGGCATGGTGGCGCAGTGGTAGAGATACTGCTTTACAGCGACAGAAACCCGGGCTCACTCCTGACTCCGGTGCTGTCTGTATGTAGTTTGTATGTTTTCCATGACTGCATGGGATTTCTCTGGATGCTCTGGTTTCCTATATAAATTTGGTCTCCTAATTTGAGGAAGGACATTCTTGCTATTGAGGGAGTGCACCAGGTTAATTCCCAGGATGGTGCAACTGACATATGATGAAAGAATGGTTGACTGGGCTTATATTCACTGGAATTTAGAAGGATGAGAGATGATCTTATAGAAACATATAAAATTCTTAAGGGATTGGACAGGCTAAATGCAGGAAAAATGTTCCAAAAATGTTTGGGAAGTCCAGAACCAGGGGTCACAGTTTAAGAATAAGGAGTAAGCCATTTAGGACTGAGATGAGGAAACACTTTTTCCACTCGGAGTGTTAAGGTTCGTTTCACTTCAAACAAACAAAAACGCAATAAAATTGGTAATCAAGTAGTAAAATCTTTATTTTGCCAGGCGGGTGTGGCTGTAAACACGTACAGTATGTAATATACAGACTATAGGTTCACTCTATCCCCACACAAAGAGGTAATGTTTAGTCAGATATATTTATACCCCAATAATCAGCGATTCAGCAATACTTTATCTTTCAGCATCGTACAGCCGCTTGCCTGCTAAGATTGACAGGTTCTTTCGAGGAAGCTACTTTTTGCAGATTCAAGCACTCTTGTTTTTTGACCTTGTTGATCTATTGTTTAAGTTCATTGCAATCTGTAGAGCAGAGGGAAAGAACCGTTGTCTGAACATTCCTCTGATTGTTTATATTATAGTGCAAATACATTGTTACAGTGTTGTAGCCTTTCGAGTGTAATGGGAGAAAGGTGAAAGCATTTTCTGCTAGCCTTGCTAGTGCAATGGGAGAAAGGTGAAAAGTGGTTCTTTGCTTCTAATTCTACAGCTGAATCTATTTTTGTAACTTTTAAATCTTTTAAACTTTCTCAGGAGAGTTGTGAATGTGGAATTATCTGCCACAGAAGGCAGTGGAGGTCCATTCACTGGATGTTTTCAAGCGAGAATTAGATATAGCTCTTAGGGATAACAAAATCAAGGGACATGGGGAGAAAGCATTAACTGGGTACTGATTTTGGATGATCAGTCATGATCAAATTGAATGGCGGTGTTGGCTCAAAGGGCAAAATTATCCCAACTACCCCTACACC
The DNA here is from genome assembly GCF_028641065.1 of Leucoraja erinaceus. Classification (NCBI taxonomy): domain Eukaryota; kingdom Metazoa; phylum Chordata; class Chondrichthyes; order Rajiformes; family Rajidae; genus Leucoraja; species Leucoraja erinaceus. The sequence goes on along the minus strand of NC_073388.1, from coordinate 20,849,711 downwards.
TATTTTCTATGTTTCTGTATTTCCCCCCACACTAAAGACATGCAGGTTTGTAGGTTAATTGGCTTTTGTAAAAATTGTAAATTGTCCCTCGTGTGTAAGATGGTGCTTGTGTACTGGGATTGTTGATTGGCACTGACTCAGTGGGCTGGAAGGCATGTTTCCGCCCTGTATCTCTAACCTCAACTAAACTAAACCAATGAAGAAAAAAATGCATCCAGTTTGTCATCCCGTCAAACATGTGTTTGTCAATAATTTTGGCCATGTTTTACTTTATTTGATACACTTACATTAAAAATTTGTTACATTGGGTAAATTGAGAGTGACTCTCTTTGATCATTTATATTCAAGGCGCCTCAGTACAACTGATATTGAAAGAAACTGAGAGAAATGGTGCATGTACTAGTGTTGTGGCTGCTTAATAGGTAATGTGATTATTTAACGTTAGTTATCTTAAGGTGTTCTTGTAGGGGTTACGTAGGGCGATAATCAAGCATCTTCAGCTGTTTCATTAATGATATTTGCTCCATTGCAACGTTGGATGTAATGTTCAATTCCATTTTCAGCTCCTGAGGTAACAACACAATCTGTGCCAGCATGCAGCAGCTTTTTTTCTGGGTTTTTTTACAACCCCCTTCCCCATCTGCATCCTTTTTTCTTTCCATACCTCAGAAAGAGCTCAAAGAATCCTGTTCTGAAATAGAGAGTACGTTGGTTGTGAGATGTGGAGAGGCTAAAGATTGGCCACAAATTTGCCAAGAGAAGATAGCCCACAAGTGCCTTGTAGAATTGGATTGGGATAAGAGTGGGAGGAAAAAGATATGCCTCAGAACTGTGTGTAAATTTATTACTCTGTCTTTCGCTAATGAGGAGGCGTTTCAGTGATTAAACTGTTTTCAATTTGTGAGTAGAAGATTCAGAAGAAGGAATAGTAGTAGATGGGTGATGATTTAATGTTTTACTTGGCAGACGATGAAAAACACTAATCAGATTGCTGTCAACAGTGACTGGTAACGGTGTCTAAATTTGACCTGATTGCATCGTTGGATTAAATGTTAAAACATTTCCGAAAGTCCAGTCCTTTGGTTCCTGTAAATAAATCATAAGGTACTCGGGTAAATCAGATGGGGATTGTACTTCAAAGGAGAAGGCAATGTTTTATATTGATCCATTCCTTTCCTGGAAAAGCCAGGAAATAGCCAGGTTTGAATCTGGGTAGACTTTTTTTGGGTGCAAAATCTTAGATCAAACGCTGCATCTGAGAAAAGTTCATAAGTTATAGGAGCATAATTAGGCCATTTGGCCCATCATGTCTACTCTGCCATTCAATCATGGCTGATCTATCTTTCCAGAAAAAGAAAAGTTAATAAATTTTAAACTTCAAAACTGAACTGATTTATGGCAATATTGTGCTTTTTAAAAAATATTGCATTTGACTCATTGCATTTGAATCTTGGAATTGATGTGAAGATATGTTTACTGGCCTTTTGGAGTCCAGGGAAGTGGTGTCCTGGCTCTCCCTTAGTTTCCCATTTTCCCTCATTAACCCTTTGCTGGTTAATCTGCTTTGAATATTTTAACACATAGGCTCTGCACCAATTATCCTCCCACATGTAGCTTTGACTAACTTTGACGAGGCGGCAAGGATTTTTTGTATCCGATTGGACTTCTGGTGTTTTTTTGGATTAAACAAAATAATCACGATTTCAATCATTGACCTTTTGCAGGGAGAATGGTCAGTTTATTTGATTTGTCATTAATGAAGACGATGTAATATCCTTTTACTTTAACCCCAAAACGGAAATTTTCATTTGAGTGTGAGTCTTGCCAACAGGTGAATGTGAATTGAACTTTTCTGGAGAAGAAAAATTAACTTCAAGTCCTTTTGCAACTTACTAATAATCAGTCTGAAGAAGGGGCCCAACCCGAAACGTCACCTATCCATGTTCTCCAGTGATACTGACTGATCTGCTGAGTCACCCTGTACTTTGTGTCTTCTTTTCATCCTGTGTACATGTTTTACTGTTTTATGTTTAAGTTGTGGTTTCTGATATGTAAATTGTTATAATCTGCCCCATTCTGCTTGAATGTTGACTTCTCTTCAGATCACCAAGTAATGATGAAGCTCAGAGCATGGAAATAATAGCGCAATGTTTCTCTCCACCAATACTGCTATTTTCAGCATTCACAACCTATTTTCAGCTTTCCATTATCCTCAGAATATTGCATTTATTCTCTGCTTCCTAGTCCTGCTTTCAAAATGTCAACCCTGCTTTCACTCCATGAAGTATTGGACTAGTCCGTGCCACTTTTTGCTGGCAGTTCTGGCAGGAATTCAAAGCTAATTGCATTGTAGGCTGGCCAGTTTCTGAGTTGGCTATTCAGACGGTGAACAATTTGGAGGTCAGACGTTGGTGCTCCATCACTGGAATTAGCATCAAGTTCAGGGCTGGAGAACAGTCATCCTGAGTTGTACCATCAAAGGCCATCAAGCTGGAATGGGATGATCTTGAAATTCCTGCCTCATGACTGTTCTACCACATGGAGGTGTAACCTTGTCAGCAAGGCCTTTGATGCAGTCAGTCTGTAAAAAGTAACTGCGGCAACAGTAATTCTGCACTTAGCAAATGGGAGGAGGTGAGAGGTGTTAGTGGTGGGGGAGCTAACTTTGTGAAGTTGATGATTAATTCAAAGTGGGGATTTTACAACAAAAAATATAACCTGTTGTGTGTCTTAGAATATTTAAGTAGTGCTTTGGCTTAATCTTTGTGTATTCAACAATCTGGTCACGTTTTTATTCATAACGAAGCCAATTTCCAATTTGGCTTTTGGCGGTAGTCTGTGTCAGTAACACATGATATACTGTGGCATTAATTTATATAACCTCATTCCTTAATTGATACTTAATGTAAAAGCAAATTAAGTTTTCTACTGATAGCTAATGTTATTCAATATGGGAGCTGGGGACAAGCCAGAAACCTACAGGTTAAGTGAGTTTAACATCAATAGTGAAATTAGAGGGAAAAAAATGAAGGGGAAGAATTTATGTTCATTTGGAAGGGCAAAGGCTGAATAGGAGGAGTCAACATAATTTTGTGCAGGGGAATCATATCTCACAAATCTTGGGTCATTTGAGAAGGTAATTAAGAAACTTGATGAAGGCAGGGCAGTAGACATGGTTTATGTGGACCTTATAAAGGCCTTTGACAAAGTTCAACATGGTAGGATAGTCCCAATAGTTAGGACACATGGGTTCCAAGATGTATTGGTAGACTGGATCCAAAATTGGTATGGCCACAGCATGCAGAGGGTAGTGGTCAAGTGGTAACCAGTGGTATACAACAGGAATTGGCACCAGGGCCATTGCTGTTTGTCATATAGATATAAATGGCTTGAATGAGAATATAGGTGAACTCATTAGTAAGTTTTCCTTAGCCAAAGCAGTATATGAGTTATGATGACCAAGGAGTAGAGAGATATGAACCTAATGTTGGAAAAATGAATTGGATATCCTTCACAATTTGTATGGATGAGTTGGTCCCAAGGGCCTCATTTTGTCCTGTATGACTATGAAAAGTTTATTTTTTAATGTTTTCTGACATATATTCGTCCATTTTACCATAATTTCCAGAAGCGGCAAATGGCAATGTTCCGGTGGGTCAACGGCCACCACCCAGAATCAAAGACATTCAGATCAACAATCAGATTATCAAACTGAAATATTGCTACACTTGCAAGATTTTCCGTCCACCTCGGGCATCCCATTGTAGTGTCTGCGATAACTGCGTGGGTAAGTAAGATGATCGGTCTTTTGATGTGCGCTTGAAATATTCTGATGAGGCTGATTGAAAGTAGACGTGTAGTACCTCAAAGAGATGAATACCCAACTGAAAATCAGCTGCTTGTTCAAGACACCGCTTAACGACTGAAACAACAACATTTTGAGCGGACATCTCTACTCTCTGTCCATCTTCTGTCCAAGTTTAGTTTAGTTTAGATTAGACCAAGTTTTACAATTGGGATTTAGAATTTGCATTAGTGCTTAACGTTTCCAGATTTAACCTAGTGAAGGCTTTCAAAATGAGGCAAACAGTTAACAGGTAAAATGGATTTGTATGCAATATTAATTTGCCATTTTTTAATGTAATGGATAAGCAAGTTACCAAGAATTCTTCTTCTAGTATCATCATGTATTTTGATTCAAATATTCCACACATAAAAGTAGTTGTAGGGGTAGGTGCTACACCAAAACTTGGTTCCTTTAATGTCTAAGTAGAATATTCTGCTGCTACCATTTATGCAAAATACTATAGAAGGTGGTTTTGTGGAAGTTCTAATACACATTTGAAATTTGGTTTTGAGTTTCTTTTCAATTGGAAAAAAGGGTCCCAAGTTTTGGGGATAGATAAAAATGCTGGAGAAACTCAGTGGGTGAGGCAGCATCTATGGAGCGAAGGAATAGGTGACGTTACGGATCAAGACCCTTCTTCAGACTGATGTGGAGGTGGAGGTGGGGGGGGAAGAAGAACGGAAGAGGAGGCGGGGATGTACTTTGAATCTGTACTGTGGTACATTCCCAGTGTGGTTGCATTGGGCTGAACAGCTTGCCTAGGTGCCATACATTTCAATGATCCCTTCACATTTGATGTGGAATGTATGTTGTAACATTCTGATCCTTATCAATCCATTTCACCCACTTGCTAATATAAAAGGCAAATGATGCTTTAAAAAAAAACTTCCCCTTCTTAAGGTAGATACAAAGTGCTGGAGTAACTCAGCAGGTCAGGCAGCATCTATAGAGAAGAAGGATAGGTGACGTTTCGGGCCAGGACCCTTATTCAGACTGAGACTAACAAAAAGTCACCCATCCTTTTTCTCCAGAGATGCTGCCTGACCTGCTGAGTTACTTCAACACTTTGTGTCTATCTTTGGCATAAACCAACATCTGTAGTTCTTTGTTTCTACAGTATTTTTTTCCTACTCCTGGTGCATATAATTGCAGTGATGTGACTAGTAAAAAGCAAATCTGCTCTTATAAAAAAGAGATACACCCAATTTATTATTCCATAACGTTTGACAGTAAGCTAAAACCAAATAATGTAGAAAAAAACCACAGATGCTGGTTTACTTGGACGATAGACACAGTGCTGGAGTAACTCAGCGGGTCAAGCAGCATCTGTGAATAGAACGAATAGGTGATATTTTGGGTCGAGTTCCTTCTTTGGTTTAAACCAGCATCTGCAATTCCTTCCTACACAAACACCACGAGGAAACGCAATAGAAATGCCAGCCTTGTGTGTTGTTCGCTGTGTTGTTCAGAACAGTCGGGCTGATTCAATAAGAAGACACTATTACCATTCATATACTCCAGAGACAATGTGTCAACAGTACCATGTTTGCCCTTGAAGTATAAATGCAAAACTTTCAATACAATGAATGAATTTGGTAAAAAAAATATTACGTGAGGTATGAGCTGGGGGTTAGGATAGAGAGGGAGTTATAGGGAGAAGGAATTGTAAGATCTAAAGAGATGCAGATCGAGGAAAATGTAGAATAGACCATTGTTAGCTAGGAGAAGGTGACAACAAAGCAAACCGAGATACAATGTAATCATTTCACTAAGTCCAGAACATGTTGTGGGTGATGGGACCCAATTCAGTTTGTATTTGCCAAGTATTTTTGCATTTTAGTTTCTATCAAGGCTGCATAACTTTAATTGGAGAAGATAAGTTGCAAGACTTGTAATTTCCAGTGTTCATTCCCTCACAGAGCGTTTCGATCACCACTGTCCTTGGGTTGGAAACTGTGTTGGAAAGAGGAATTACCGTTTCTTTTACCTCTTCACCATCTCGTTGTCATTCCTAACTGTCTACATCTTTGCTTTTGATATTGTTCACGTGGCACTGAGTAAGTAACCAGGGGAAATTAATTGCCTTGTAATATTATTATCCCAACAATTTGAAACATAAAGTTATGATGAAACCTGATTAATTGGTTCAATTACATGATGGTTCCATCTGGTTCTCGTTGCTTTCTTTCTCTAGGCTTTGAGATCAAATCCAATTAGGACATGGCTTTGTTTTGAACGTTCAAGAGTTATGCTATTTTCAATTTAGTTAAATGGATCATTCTGTCTTGGTTATACAGTGTTTGCATCAGGCAGACTATTCTACCATGATTATGGACACCAGCTCACTTTCTTTACCTTTTGTATGGCCATTTTCCACTTTGGTCAGTCTATCGGCTAAGTGAGATTGCTAATTTAATGCTAAAATACAGCCTGGCCCATGCCCACGAAAGAATGTTGGGTGCAGGCACGTGCCGTCAGGGTCGGCAAGGTAGGCACTGCCTACCCTGACTAAAATTATAAAATGGTAATTATTAAATGTAAATAGTAAAGGCATGGGAGAATTATGCCTACATAAGAGATCGATGATCTCTTAGGTAGGCAAAATTCTCCGTGTCTTTCATCCGCAATACATGTAATACGGGAAAGTGTGTGCAGCTGACGTGCCGTCGACGCTGTTTCAAGACGTTAATTTCAAGGGTAGTTGACGGCAGCTGAAATTCTGCCTTTGCGGTATTGCTCATGCACAGCAGCCTACTGCGCATGCACAGCGCAAGTTTCTTGGCGGGTTTTTCAAACATGGATTGCCATTATCTTAAGAGTATCTTAGGAAACAAAGAGAGAAGAATGGAGTTGGTGTGCAAATAATGTGGTAAGTAAATTTCTTGGTGCTATATGTTTTTAAATACCGTGTTTCCCGGCAATGAAGACGCTATTTTTTTTTACCCACAAATAAGGCACGAAAACCATCCCCTCACTCGTAACAAGGGCAGAGTCCCCTTTGTCCTCACCTTCCACCCTACCAGCCGTCACGTACAACAAACAATCCTCCAGCATTTTCGCCGCCTCCAACTTGACTCCACCACTTGCCACATATTCCCATCTTCTCCCCTGTCTGCTTTCCGCAGAGACCGCTCCCTCCATAACTCCCTGGTCAATTTGTCCCTTCCCACCCGTACTACCCCCATTCCGGGAACTTTCCCTTGCAAACGCAAGAAATGCTACACTTGTCGCTGTACCCCCCCCCCCCCCCCCCCCCCCCCCCCCCCTTGACTCAATTCAAGGCCCCAAGTAATCCTTCCAGGTGCGGCAGAGGTTCACCTGCACCTCCTCCAATCTCATCTATTGCATCTGCTGCTCTAGATGTCAACTGCTCTATATCGGTGAGACCAAGCGTAGGTTTGGCGATCGCGTCGCCGAACACCTCCACTCGGTTCGCAATAACCAACCTGATCTCCCGGTGGCTCAACACTTCAACTCCCCTTCCCATTCCGAATCCGACCTTTCTGTCCTGGACCTCCTCCATGGCCAGAGTGAGGACCACCGTAAATTGGAGGAGCAGCACCTCATATTTCGCTTGGGCAGTTTGCCCCCCAGCGGTATGAACATTGACTTCCCTAATTTCAGGTAGTCCTTACTTTCTCCTCCCCTTCTCAGCTCTCCCTCAGCCCACTGGCTCCACCTCTTCCTTTTTTCTTCCCTCCCCACCCACCCTCACATCAGTCTGAAGAAGTGTTTCAGCCCGAAACGTTGCCTATTTCCTTCGCTCTATTGATGCTGCCTCACCGCTGAGTTTCTCCAGCATTTTTGTCTAAATATGAAAATTTACATGTGTCTTGGAAGCCAAAGTTGGAAGGTTGTTAACCAAGAAATATAGATTTGGCTATCCCTCAGTACAGCAAGAACGATGTTCCTGTACTTAGGGATGGCCAAGTCTTATCCCTTATTGCTGGCAGCTGATGTGAAGCAGCTGTAAAAGGACAGCTCCACTGTGGGGGTGGGGGGAGAGTTCCCCCTGGCTAGACTCCCCACACGCTGTGAAAGGAACTCTCCCCCCAATTGGTCTCTTGAACTAATATTGTCATTCAATAATATCACAACTGATTCAACTTGTCCCCGTTTTTTCCCACCATCTCTCCACCTGCCGTCATGCTCCACCCCCCACCCATTCAGTAATTTAGAACGAAGGAGATTTGGAAGCCTTGAGCAAATTGCTTTCTTTATTTTTATTTTTGTGAGTGTGAGAAACTCTATGTCCCACCAGCCTTCTTTCAGAATTTAGCAACTCAAAATTGGGGTGCGTCTTCATTGCCGGGAAATACGGTACTTTATTAAGAAATTTGGCTTTTAAAGACTTTATAAAAGTCGACTGACAAAACAATCTGCGCAGGCACGGTTTAAGATTTTTTAAAAGCCGACTGACTGCCTACCCTGAGTAATTACTCACGGCACGTGCCTGGTTGGGTGACTCGTGAAATTAAGCTTTACATAGGATCCTTATGGGCAGCTTGATAGAAAATGTTTTTTTTCCCTAGATCTGGAAAGTATTTGCCTTTTCATGTATTGGCTTTCTCACTTACCATTGGAAAAATGCAATCAAATTTAGTAAGGCCATGCCTGTTTAAATATGTATACAGTACTTAATATGGAAACAGTGAAGCATTCATTTTCTATGCAGCCACAAATGTGTTGTGATGACTGTTCGCCACGGTTGTCTTTCCTCCCCAGTGAGAATAAAAACACGGGTAAGGTAGTCCAATGAATAGAGGACATCATCCAGAATCACTTCAACTCATGAATCAATCTAATGAATCTGTGTCCCTGATTCCAAATCAATTATACCCTCCTTTAACCATAGAATCGAAAATTGCAATTTTCAGGCTTTGGTCTCTCCAAAGCGCAGTGCAATTTCAGCAACACTTCCTTTCCTTAATATTCGAAGGAAGACCATTCTCTTTCCTAATTGCTTGCTCTCTCTGCTTATACTTAAAACAGGGATTAAAATCCATGTGTTCATCAGAATATACTAGCTTCTCAACATTAAAATCTGAGCATCTTTTTATGGCATTTCACAGCCTTCAAACCTCCTGTTGCTTTGCCCCCTGGCAGTGTATGATTAGTAAACATGGATATGTTGCATTGTATTTTTCATCTAAGTCATGAATGTTAAGAGCTTGGACACACTAGAGGCAGGAAACAGGTTCCCGATGTTGGGGGAGTCCAGAACCAGGGGCCACAGTTTAAGAACAAGGAGTAAGCCATTTAGAACGGAGATGAGGAAACACTTTTTCTCACAGAGAGTGGTGAGTCTGTGGAATTCTCTGCCTCAGAGGGCGGCGGAGGCAGGTTCTCTGGATGCTTTCAAGAGAGAGCTAGATAGGGCTCTTAAAGATAGCAGAGTCAGGGGATATGTGGAGAAGGCAGGAACGGGGCCCTGATTGGGGATGATCAGCCATGATCACATTGAATGGCGGTGCTGGCTCGAAGGGCCGAATGGCCTACTCCTGCACCTAATGTCTATTGTCTATTCTATTAGTGAATAGCTCAAGACATGATACTTATCTAAGAGGCATCCCTCTGATAACATCCTGCCAATTTTAAGACGATCTATTTATTTCAATTGTTTTCTGACCTTGAACACATCCTTTATTGATGTTGGACCTGAACTGAAAATGCGTCTGTCCATTCCCTCCACAGATATGGTCTAACCCGTTGTGTTCCTCTAAGTTCCTCCTTGTTTTTTGCTCAAGATTCCAGCATCTGCAGTTTTTGTCTTTTGTCTTCTATGTTGCACAGAAATACTTCAAATTATTTTTTTCTGCTTGCCAGAATGTAAGCATTAAACTTTGTGCCACTAAGTTCTGGATGAATTGTATTTGGTATGCATACGAGGAATACAAAGTTCTAAACATCAATAAATTTAATGTCCAAGAATTTACGATGAAAGAGAAATGAATGGCTTCACTATTTATTATGTTTTCGCTGAGCTTTTGAGCAGCAATCGGGTTGTTAGTGACCCTTCTAGTCACTGTGTCCTCTCAAGGGATTTTGGCATGGAAAAACTAGGTAAACAACTATGTGTTTATTCAACCAATCTGACTGGAGAATACTTGCTGAGAAATGCACAGTCTAAAGCAGGAAGCCTGAATTAGAATACTCTATTCATACAGAAAGATATAGCTAAAAGGAGAAATGGTATTATTAGAAATAAAATGTCAAGGAGCGGGTATATATCCATTTTATTGGAGAAATGAACGTGTATTGATCTCTGATAATCTATTGATTTCAATAGATCTGAACTTTAAGAGTAGATTTCAATGTGCGTGCGTTTTGACATTCCATGTTTAGGGCATGTGATAGAGATGGGATTTCTATCTCCTGAGGTTTTGTAAATCTCGTGAAGGGAGGAAGCTCCGCATTTCTAAATGTGGGTGTTGAATACAAGAGGTTGTATGACACTGCACAGGTGCCCTGCCGAGCTCTGTCCCACAGGGGACTAAATCCCTATAATCCTCTGGGCTGAACCCTCACTGGTACGTACTCCCTGTACTTTAACAAGGACATCCACTTGGGCTGATCTGGGAACCCGGTATGAACCCCTGCGCTCCGCTGCTGCCCGTGCAGCAAGGAAGCACCCTCTTGTTTGGTGTGGGGAGGGCTGGTGTCCAGTACGCAGGCGTGGCAGAGTGATATAGCTGCTCAGTGCTGAGCTATGGACCTCTGAGCTGATCCCTGCGTTGCCTGCTGGATATGTTGCAAGTGCTGTCTTAGCCCTCTCTCTGCATGAGTGAACAACCCTTCAACCGCTCACTGATATTTCTAAGCTTGGTAGAGCAGCACGAAGGGCAAGGGTTTACACCAAGTTCCCCGCACAACATTGCAAAGCACTGGGAAAGTAAACTCCCATCAGAAATATATATGATGACCCCTTTTAGAACTGATTTAAATAGAACTCTTATTTCTTGGAAAACAAGCAGAGTACTGAGGAATCAGTGTAATTAAGGCTTATTGTGTGTTAAAGATTAACTAGCCTCTGAATGCACAAAACTTGTTCAGGTGTATTTAAGTGAGTAAATGCAAGAGTTTAATGCTTCATATTTTTATCTGTATATCAAAGTTTGAGGTCGTATATTATAAATCAGAGAACAACTATTAGTTTAAAGGTGAAACAGGAAACAATGTGCAAATATATGTAAGGACACAAAGTACTCAGCAGGTCAGGCAGCATCTCTGGAGAATATGGATGTAATGTTTCAGGTCTCAACCTGTAAAGTCACCTATCCTTGTTCTCTAGAGTTGCTGCCTGACTTGCTGAGTTACTCCAGCACTTTGTGTTCTTCTGTGTATTAACTAGCATCTGCAATTCATTGTTTCTGCAAATATTGATATTGGTTTAATATTGTCAGATGTACTGAGATACTGTGAAAAATCGTAGTTTTGTGTGCTACCCATGCAAATCATACCACGCATAAGTACAACAGAGAAAATAAAGAGAATATAAACAGAGCAGAATCTAGTGTTACAGGTACAAAATAAATGCAGTGGCTGCAACAAATTAAAGGAAGAACTGCACAATAGTTGAGAATTAAAAAAAAAATTATTTAACAACAAGGTGCTCTAAATTAATTTTCAATGATGTAACAATTTCAATTTGGTTTCTCAATTTTTACAAATAATGCTAGTTTCACAGAAATGTTGGATATTGAATGGATGGTTTAGACAGACAGATGGCAGCTCAGAACCAAGATCAGTCGATATTAAATGGCGATTGTTGATTCAATTGAGCAAATATGCAGGCCTAATTTACATCAAGAGATTAAACAAAAATCTGCTGCTCTTGATTGATAACATGATCCCTTGTTTCATACAAGTGTAACTTAAATTGACAGCTTTCTGCACTATGTCTGCCTATTTCTTCTGTAGGCTTTCCCAAAGTTTAATTTTCCCTTTGAAAGTTGCTCTGTGTTCTTGTTGATTCTCCCCCAAAATTCTACCACCACCGTTTCCATTTTCCAGGATGCTACTACTTGAATGTTGTTCCTGAATTTGAAAAATGCCTCAAATATGCATTGTTATGTGTACATTTGTTTGCTATCATCTTCTGATGGAAGCTCCACGCTGAATGCCTATTTTATATTTCTTCCCCCTTTAGCCTTGGGGGTAAGATATGCTCCTTCTTCATATTTCACTGACTTGTCTGTTCAACATATTTTATTTTTATTTTAAACAGGATCAGTGGACAATGGCTTTTTAAACACGCTGAAGGACACACCAGGAACATATCCTTTGAGAAGCATCTGTGTTTGAAAGTATTAATAGTCCATAAGCTCTCAAGTCACACAGCATGGAAATAGGCCTCCAGCCTACAGTGTTTGTGACGACATCAGTACTATCTACGTACATCTATTTTCTTGCACTAGGTCTGTAGCCTTCTATGCCACGGCATTTGAAGTGCTCACTTAAATACTACTTGTGTGATGTGGGAATACCTGCCTCAATGGCCCCTTAGTCAGATGATGTGTGGCCTTTGCAGCATGTAGGATTTTGAACATTGCGTTTTTGGTGACTCGCAAGCATTGCTTTTTGGTATCTCTTATGTATATTTTTTGTTCCTTAAATGCTAAGATGAATAATTGAGTACTGTGGTACAGTGTTTTCTTTAGATCCTTGGTCACTATTGAGTTAATTGATTTTCATTGTTGGTATACTACAACTGGCTTCAGGGAAAAATAAATTAACCAGACTTGACTTACCAGACTGGAAGTCGTTGTTAGGTTTGTTTTGTGGGGAGAGCACAATGGGATTTGGGAATGGAACACCAAGAGCTCTACTTTTGCCTATTTCTCCTCTCCTATTTCTTCAATTGGGAATCATGATAGCCATTTTCCCTAAGGCCCCATAGACTGCAATGATAATTGATCTAATACTCGAATGTCACAGTGACATTGTGTCAAAAATCTATATTTCTGCACTTAATCGGGCAATGTAAATGCTGATGAGTTTTCAGATTGGAATTACTGCTGTAGCTGCTTATTAAGTGCCACCTATCAGAATACACTGTTCCATTATACACAATCATTACCTTCTTTGTGTATTTTTAAGGATGAGAGCATTACATTTAATCTGGGTTCCCTATTTAGCAAATGTCATAGACCACAAATTTGTCAATCACAAACTTAAGTTTAAGCCCTTGGTAAACTGTATGTGTTGATTGTTCACCTAACCCAGTAATTTCTAGGCTTTTAATTTGAACCAGAAGAACTGCTGGTTTCAACTGGAGGATTAGATTTTGTTTTACAATAGTAGAACTGGAGGAGTGTCTCTTTCTGACTGTACATCATGTATTGTATGTATGCACTGAGTACGAGCAGCTTTCAGTTTCACTGTACATGTATAGCGACAATAAATGGCATATCATATCATGTCACCTAATCCCACCAATCGTCTTTTTATAGCTTTTCCTTTCACCTCACTAATGCTTGAAGGGAGCATTCTGCATTGTGCTCAGACGGGGTTATTTGTTTCTGACCACAGTCTTATCACCGTGATATCTTTATGAAATATTCTTGAAAATCCAGATATTGGTTGCCACAACATTTTCTGTGGGGACGATCAGCCATTATTGATTGGGGACGATCAGCCATGATCATTGTCAAAAGTCTGTAATATTGAAATATTTTGCATCATTTTAAATAAACACTGAAGACCTGTCACTGCTGTATCTTTCCCAGAATCAAACGGCATCAAAAAGGTTTTCTCAATATTCATTTTTATTGTTTGTGGGGCATTGGTGATGCTGAATGGTTGTTGCACTTGGCAGCTTAATCTATGATCCATGGGTGCCATATGAAGCACTTTAAAGTTTCAAAAATACAATATGCAATATAAATACTAGTCCTCCAAAAGTAGCTGTGGTTTAAAGTGCATTTGCTGAAAATGAAATTTGCTTTAATAGGTTACCATACATTTTAAATATTCAAAAGCAGCACTAACATTTCTTATCCCCTGAAATGAAGAGACAATTGAGTCAAACACATTATGGGGCTGGAGTCATAAACTGGAGAGCCTCAGTGAACCAGATCAGCTTGTAGAATAGTCCCATGGTTTTATGGATAATATTACTGAGGCAAGCTGAGATAAACATGATAAGTAGAAATAAAATATGTTAATGTCCCAGCAAGCATTTGTGATAGGAAATGCATTGAGATGATTTAAACATTTTGGAAAGGTGCACAAATTTGAGCCTAGCTTAGAGTCCAAGTGACAAGAATATTGTATCGTGCATGAGCTAATTATATTTGTGGAAAATTGGTATTAAAAATAAGATGTAATATTACATGTGTTTGGAGAGTATTTCTATTAAATACAAATACTCTTGCAAATACATGAACATAGGGCTTCAGTTTTTGTCCCTCTACCCAAGATTCACTTTTTATGTTTAACATCAAAATCACCCCTTTGATTCTGAAGTTTGGTTCTAGCCACTGTAATATATCCAACATCGAATTTATATACTTCAAAAACAAATAATTAATGGCCACTGTAAATATTAAAAATTATCCTTTTATTTAATGGTGTCACTGAGATGCTGTATTAAAGGTTAACCTTTACATGTGTTGGGAATAGAGGGATATGGATCATGTACGGGCAGATTAGATTTGTTTAACTTGGAATCATGTTTGGCATAAGGGCTCATTCCTGCTGTTCTACCAATTGTTATATTTTTTGTTTGAAATGTTTAGTGACAGTTTGATGTTGTAAAAGATAGCAAAATTCGACAATGTAGTGAGTACGTGAAATGATATTTATTATTTGTTGTTCCTTAACTTTACCTTTACTGTGCTAGAAGTGGTGATCTGCTTCTTCACATTATGGTCTGTGATTGGACTGTCTGGATTTCACACATACCTTATTGCACTCAATCAGACCACAAATGAAGATGTAAGTAAAATTCATAAAACAGGAATGGTTTTGTAAACTTCTGGTTTTAGGATTTATAACCATAACTGATCAACTATCGAAAGCCGAATTTGGAAAATGCCAACTTGTACCGGTGATGGAGAAACTCAGCGGGTGAGGCAGCATCCATGAAGCGAAGGAATAGGAGACGTTTCGAGGTTGAGACCCTTCTTCAGACTGAAACGTCGCCTATTCCTTTGCACCATAGATGCTGCCTCACCCGCTGAGTTTCTCCAGCATTTTTGTCTACCTTTGATCTTTCCAGCATCTGCAGTTCTTTCTTAAACACGTGTACTGTTGATGCTCCCTTTGGGAGTGTGGACTCCCTTTTTTCTCCATGATTTTCTCTAATTGAGAGTGGAGATTGAATACAGAAAGTGTTGATTTTTAATCTCAAAGTAATTGCCACTTGGGTTCCCTTTCGTGTGCATAACTTGCTGCAGTGTAGTTTTATTCCATGTTTTTGATGGTGAGAAAGCAAATTATTCTGCTTCTCAACAATAACTGATGGGAAAATAAAGTAGGGACCTATTTCCAATCTAATGAATTCTATCATCTAATGTTGCGAACAATGATTATTAAAGCTGCTTCTTGTATAAATAATCTATTAATATAAAACGATTAGATATATAACATTTAAAAATGTATATTGGCTATATGTTATATTGCTGCCAATTCGATTTCAGGGTAACAAACATACGCATTTCTGCCACTATATTTTATATATACTCCATCACTTTAATAACTTTGTGATGGTGAATCCTGCAGATGTGAGATTTGTTTTCATTAATAAGTGCAACATATAATTTTGACTGAGATATGTGGTAATTATCAGAATATGAGGCATTCAGCCCTGTTCCCAAAATTCTCTCTGGATGTTTTGGAAAAATTGAGACCTTTGCTAACAACTATTCTTTTTAGTGAACAGGCGGTAGTTTTGTGAAGCTGCATTTAATATTATGTACAAGGCTCAAGGCAGCAGTAATTATCCTATTGATTTATTTTTTATGTGTTATTATATTAACTGTAAATGGTAGGTATTTCTGCAAAGAGTAACATGTGATGCTATGACACTTGTGTTAGACGAGTTGTAAATCCTGTTCTGGATTTGAAAAGAATATAGTATTTACAAGTGTGAAAATTTAATTCATTACATTCTTTTGCACAGATTAAAGGCTCTTGGTCAGGTAAAAATGGAATCCATAATCCTTACAGCCATGAGGGTGTAATAAAAAATTGTTGTGAGATCCTTTGTGGGCCAGTGCCACCAAGGTAAGGAATCTGTTTAATAAGTTTAAAATAAAGAGCGAAACGGCGATGTGCATAAGAGAGCCAAGAGTGTTTAGTTGTCATATGTAGTAACAAATAAATCCTTGATTTAAATTGTTAATGGAATGACAGGAAGGAAATCCTTTCAATGTCGTGGCCAACATTCACTCAGTCCCCACCACCAGCACTGAAATGGCAATTGTCCAGTTCATTCTGGAGGATCTTAATGTAAGTGAATTGACTGCTGTTTGTGTAACAGAAGCCTTAACAGTGGCTCTATAATTTCCTTTAGACCATCTTTGAATCTTTCGTAGAAATAAAAATAGTTGAGAAAAATGATTTCATGTTATGTAGAAGATAGACACAAAATGCTGGAGTAACTCAGCGGGACAGGCAACATCTCTGGAGAGAAGGAATAGGTGGCGTTTCGAGTCGAGACCCTTCTTCAGACCATGTTGTGTTATGTATTTTGTTATGTTATGTATTTTGCAGCTGCATATTTATCCTCAATTTTTGGTCAAATTCAATACACTTTTGCAGAAATGCTGGTTTCTAGGGTTATTTCCAATTTTTTATTTGGATTGAAGCTTGCCTATTGAATTGTATGAGTGTTAATCGTTGTTTGCAGTTGGTCAAGTGGTTATCAAAGACCCCATGACAATTGTTTCTGTGAACATTCAAAGAAATGCACGATTATGAACTGACATACTCTCTTGCATTTATGCCATCAACAGCTCATTGCATTTATGCCATCTTGAGACCTGTGAGTCTGCTGTTTGAATGTTCGCTTTGTCTAATTTCCTCTTCTTGTTTCTTTTTCTCCCTCCCACCAACATAATCTCACAAAAGGGAATAAAAGTTTTTAATTAATGAAGAATCAATCCTAAATGCGTTTCTTTTTTTTAGTGTTCTTGACAGGAGAGGGGTCATTAAAGATGAGCCTGGTGTTTCAGTCAATACTAATGGAGTTGCAAATACTGTTCCACAGACGATGGTAAGACCATGGATTTGTTCTGTTATTGATGTTTTTTTATACATTTACCATGCAGAAAACTAATAAGATGAAAAGTTGTAGAAAGATACTTTTAATTAATATTAATATTACCATTACTAAGTTATTAGAAAAAGCCATGAAGGAGGTGGTATAAATTTGTCAAAGAAGTAATATAATTGTTTTTTCTGGGAAGAGGCGGTTGAGTCATGGATCTCTTCACCTGTTTGTGAGGTCTGAAAATAAGGACTTGTTGCATGGGATTCAACTACATTGTTAAGAGCATACTGGCTAAATTGGCCAAATAAGATGGGATAAAATTTTGAAGGTTTGTTAATGGACATTGTTAATTTTGCTATCTTTCATTGAGCGATTTAACTCCATCTAGCCTTGCGTGTGAGTGCTAAAGATTTTGTGATCCTGTTGTACAACACTGTTCAAACTGGTATCTTTCCATCAATCAACACTGCTGAATACATAAAACACAAATGTTTTCATGGCAATGTCATGAGGATATTTGGTTGTTGTTCTTAAAGACATAGAGTCGTACAGAGCCAAAATTGTTTTCCTCCCACATTTCCATGAATTCCTCCCAGATTCACTTACCCACCTACTTTTCGAATGTTGATGGAAACAGGAATGGCCAGGTAATCCCTCATAGTGATGAATGTGCAAATTCCATACACACAACTCGAGAAGTCAGGATTGAATCTGAGTTGTTAAAGCAGTTAGGCAAGGGCTCTAACGACTGCATCAAAGTCCATCTATATAAATGGGTATTCCTAAAAAAAAGTAACCGATTGCTTCTGCTGTGCTTTGTGACGTTTCAAGGATGGGACATGACATATCTTGCTCACTGTTTGTGTGCACACACAATCTGTCATTCTGTTCATTTCATCATCTCTTATTCATTAATAGGAAGTTCATATCACCAGCCAGTACACAATTTACTGCCCAGTTAATTGCCCCTGAAACAAGAGCCTTGCTACCTGACCCGAGTCTGGCACAACCGAAGTATGTCAGGTCATGGCATAACTCAGCAATTTATTTTGTATTACAGTGCTTTAGAAAAGGTTATTAATTGTGATGATTGAGTATGAAATAAATTATCAGGACTTGGGGTTGTGTTCAGAATGGCCAAGTGCAATTTAATTTTATGGCAAACCAAATCTCTGCTTGTACTGAGCTTGGGCACCAGATTTGAAGAAGGATGTGCTGGCCCTGGTCCAGAGATGTTTATAAAAATGATCTTGGGTATGGGTGGGTTAACATATGATGAGCGTTTGACAGCACTGGGCCTGTACTCGCTGGAGTTTAGAAGAATAAGGGAGGACTTCATTGAAACGTACCAAATAGCGAAAGGCTTGGATAAAGTGGATGTGGGGAGGATGTTTCCACTAGTAGGAGTCTAGCCTCAGAATTAAAGGATGTTCCTTTAGGAAGGAGATGAGAAGGAATTTCTTTAGTCAGAAGGTGGTGAATCTGAGGAATTCTTTGCCACAGAAGGCTGTAGAGGCCAAGTCAATGGATCATTTTAAAGCAGAGATAGATAGATTCTTGATTACTAAGGGTGTCAGGGGTTAGAATGGGTGAGATAGATTAGCCATGATGGAATGGTGGGGTAGACTTGATGTGGCGAATGGCCTAATTCTGCTCCGATCACTGCTCCTATGACCTTATGACAATAGATGGAGCAAAGGACAAGAATATGGAGTGCAGAATATAGTTCTCAGAATTGTAATGCAACTGTTCCATCAACGTTATTTGCATCTGAACCTCATCCAGGCTTTAGTTTATCTCTGTCTTTGCCCTCAGGAACTCCTGCAGTAATGTCCTGAGACTAAGATGATTCGATTACCACCATCTTCTTTTGTCACAGACATGGCACTAGTTAGATGAGAGTTTTCCCATTGATTCCCACTGTGCTCGGAATCATTTAGGGTAGGGCAAAAAATGCTGGTATTGCCAGTGATGTCCAGATTCTTTAAATTAATATCATTAAGAAATTGGTTAGAATTGTCCAGCCAAATGGACACATGCAATTTCTACTTGATAAATGTTGGTGTTGTAGCATTTTTAAAATGGCTCGGGTAGCTGCACAGATAATTCATGAGTCATCAACACTGCATCCAGGATATTTTTAGGTCCACAATCCTTTGGTAGACCTGGATATTGTTTTCTCATGTGCAAAAAAATCATATTGGCTGCAGGCTTGTCTTTTAATGGTGGAGATCTTGCGAGTAGACGAGGATAGGTCAGCCACTTCTGGCTGAAAATGCTTTGAAAATCTTTTCCACTCCTCTCTGGGCTGACCGTCAGTGAGAATGGAGATGCTGCCGGAGCCTCCTCTCCTGTAGTTCTTTACATTTCTGCCATCATTGATAATTTGATGTGGCAGCACCGCAGAGCTTTAACCTGATCTGTCGGAAAAACAAATAACTCTGAATAGAGCTGTTGGCTGCCTCAAACTTAATATCTCATTCCCTTATCACAATTTTATCCCCTCTCAACATCTACATCTTCCATTTGCCATCCAGCTTATTTAATCCCCTTAATTGTATTGTGTGTTGGACTAATTATTTTCAGGGGAGAAAAATAAAATTATATATACATATATGTACGTGTATGTATGTAGGTGTATATATATATATAAATATATATATATATAAATATATATATATATATATATATATATATATATGTATATATATGTATATATATATGTATATGTATATATGTATATATATATATATATATATATGTATATGTATATATATATATATATATATGTATGTATGTATATATAATTTTATATATATATATTTTATATATATATATATATACACACCTACATACATACACGTACATATATGTAAGAAAGAACTGCAGATGCTGGTTTAAATCGAAGGTAGACACAAAATGCTGGAGTAACTCAGCGGGTGACGGGGCATCTCTGTAGAGAAGGAATGGGCAACGTTTCGGGTCGAGACCCTTCTTCAGACTGAAGAAGAGTTCCGACTTGTAACATCACCTATTTATTTTCTCCAGAGATGCCGCCTGACCAGCTGAGTTACTCCAGCATTTTGTGTCTACCTCCAATGTATTACACGTGTTTCTTGTGTGTTGCAACAATTCTGTTATTTACAGTATTTTTTTTATATTTTGCATTAGGAAATACAGTTTGGTCAGGAATACAGTATGATGGGTAGAAAATGGAATTTATTTAGTTCCTTGAAATTGACTCCTTGGGTCATGCAGCGTGGATGTAAGATAGGTGAAACTCTGCATTTTTATACCTTTTTTAATAAAAATTTGCCATGTTATAGCAGAGCCTTTTTAACCCTTTGATCTCATCATTTTTCTTTTTTTTATGACTTAGCATAATAGAACGCTTTATTAATAATATGGTGACACGAGAGACTGCCATTGCTGGAGTCTGGATCAAAAATCAAACTGCCGGAGGAACTCACTGGGTCAGGCAGTATCTGTGGAGGGAAATCAACCATCAAATTTTCCGATTACGAACCCTTCACCTGGACTGCATCACTGAGTTCCTCCCCAGCAGCTTGTTTTTTTTATCAATGACATTTCTAAACATTGTTTCTTCTCTATCAGGCAAGCAGAGCTCTGTTGATATCCAATGAGCAGGCGCCTGTAAAAGTAGGTCCTTTTGTGCCTGGGCAAATGGAACCAGATGCAAGAGAGACGGCATCATCACCTAATACAAACAAGCCACTTCCATCTCCACCAACAGCAGATCTAAATATACAGTCTGGCACCACAGTCCTGCGGAGAGATGCAGTGACGAAAGGAACATATCGAGGACATGCCCTTTAGCTCCCGGACGATATTCAACAGAAGGTGCACAAAATGTTGGAAGATGGTTCTTCTAGCTACGTCAAGGTGCAAATTGAATTGACACTACAATTTCCATCAGATCAGTATTGTGTGTTTTATATGAAGATGTTTTGGAAGTTGGATATGCTGTGATGTCGCATCAGACTGGAATGTTAACGAAAAGGTCAAATTGCTCAGAGACTTTTCAGGGCCAATTTGCTTATTCATAGCCAAATGTGTTCATTCAGACATTAGCATTTGTTATTTTATGTCACAAGTACAAAAATGTAGAATGACAAATGAGTTTCCCACAAAGAAGTGATTGCTATTGTTTTTTTGTTTATTTCCCATTGCACATTGTAACTTCATGAAAATAACCGGCAGGACAAATATTATGCGAATATCTCGCGTAGTAATATGCTGAGTTTCATTTGGGTGCTATGCAAAATATTGACATGATTAAAGTTCACCAGGGTACTTTCATTATATCACTAGTTACAGGCATGTTATGAGTGCAACACAATCTATATAAAGAGAGTTATGAGTGTTTTCTTCCTTGTGTATGTGTGTGTGTGTGTGTGAGAGAATACTGGTCTCATCAGAAACGTGAATTTGATGTTGGGTAAGTGACATTGAACTTGGACCTGAACCTATTTTATCTGATACAAATTAATGAATAATCTGATACTGCCATTGGATGTTGTTTTCGTGAAACTACTTTTTTTCCCCAAATACTGTTGTCGAACTACTGTTGCTTTACTCTGCAGATTTTGAACCAGTTCACCCATACTATGAAAGCGTATGAAATAGCCTCCAACTTAAAATAACTGGCTATGAGAAATGGTTTTTGAAACATTAAACCTCTCCATTCCTTTATGATTTTTAAAATGGAGCTGCAGTTCCACTGCCTTGCACATTGAAGGACTTTGTGAGCTTAATGTGCAAAATATAGAAAGGAAGCAAAAAGAGACTGTTTTGATGGGAATCTGTTAAGGGCTTGTCCCACGAGCATGCGACTCCATGCGGCAAGCACGACCTAAAGGGCCTGTCCTACGAGCATGCGACTGCATGCGGCAAGTGCGACCTAACGTGGTCGCTTGAGCCGTACGGCCTTGCGGGGCCGGTCCCGTTCGATCGCCGGAGCCGTATGGAGTTGTACGGAGCTGATCCCGACATCGCGCGGGACTCTGAAAATACTGGCCTTGTTCAAAAATTCCTCACGGCAATGGCTTACCGGCCCGCAGCCGCCTTGCACACCGCCTCGACGCCGTACGTCACACGCGAACTTCCCGCGGACTTCGCTCGAACTTCATGTCACTCACTCGACCTCCGCGCGGCCCCCGCTTCTGGTTTGGTCGCGCTCGCCGCATGCAGTCGCATGCACGTGGGACAGGCCTTTTACAAATGTCACATTTTAAAACTTAACAAATAATTCCTTTTACTTGCTGCGAGAAAGTGGACAGGCCACTAATAACCAAAATATGGTTTGGTGGTTCCATTTATAATTTAATAAAAACAAATCTTTTTACTGCAGTGAAAGTATGCACAAAATGGTTTTCTCTTGCAGTGTTTTGAATTATCCAAAGTTTTGCAAGTTCTCTAGACTACTACATTTCAATAAGGATCCAAGACAAAACTGTGGCCTCGGTCTTAAAGGCTGAAGTCTCAGAATTCCAAACCACACTGGCGTGAAATTTAAAAGTACATAAGTGAGGCACATATACAGAGGTTTTAAGATTGAAGAACATGCTTTGTGCTCCCAAATTTATTTGAGCTGTCTACAGTGCCTTTGATACTAAATCGAACTGTTTCGAAATTTGTGATATATTTCAGATTGAGATGTGTGACAACAATGTGTTAAATGAGGTCAGTACTTTAAGGATGAAACATTGATATCTATAGAAACAGTACATTCAATTGTGTTTCTCATTTTTAGTGTAACTTTGTTAGTTTCTACAATATTTTAATTGCACCAATAGCAGAAATTGCTGCATGCTTTGAATAAAATAGCCCTCACTGTTATCCACTGCATATAGAAAGACAGTTGTTCTGAAGTTGCACTGAACCAACAAAAAAATGATTATTTCTTGATACATTATATTTATAACACTCCAAATATAAACAAGATTATGGGAAGAAAAATCTAGTTTCTTCTGATTTTGAACCTTCCAAAAACAGAAGTAATCATATCAGGAAATCTGGCTTTGTGGCTGCATTTGGAGTTATGAACCATTTAGAATTTCAACCAAATAATTTGTACTGCAATTGGATTGTGTTGGAGGTAACTTTATGTTTATTGGCAGTGAGCCTGCATTTTACCACATACCCATCATTAATAAAATGTAGCATTATGAAATGTAAGGTCTTGTGCAAAGGTTAGGTGGGGCTGACTCAATTGCTAATAACTTTCATATGATAATTTTGATTATTTAATTAACAAAACTCAACGATCTTTCATATCTGACAGCAGTTTTCATTACTTCTCATCCAGCTGATATAACATGCCTGTGGTCTAAATTAATGAATATAAATTGAACTGGTGTTTTAAAAGCAGCTTCAGACTGCAGAAGCTTTTTGTGTAAAGTATAATGTGTCCATTTGATAGTTGATAATTAACTTTAACCATCTGTGCGAAAGCCACTGTAAAATTAGAATATGATATGATCATTACTAACACTACAAACACACTGCTGATCAAATAATGGAGAAAAATTCATAACATAATAGTCTACATTGAATTTTATATGTCAGTGCCATTGATACTTCATTTAAAAAGAACCAAATTAACACATGCGTTGGCAAGCTAATTTGTGAATTCAATACCAAAAGTGAAATAAATGACATAGATTTCCCCAAATCGACATGCTTTGTGGACTTTGAAATATCTGTTAGAGCCTGGTTTGAAAATAAGGCTTGCTTTGATTTTTGAATCATTTTTCCATTCTTTCACCTTCCTACAGAAACAATCAGTTCAGATAAACATGTAGCTGGAGTTGGACAATATGGGAAAGTTAGCGTATTAATGGAAAAGGCATTCTCCATTTCCAAGTGAGAATTTCCCATATCCTGTACTTTGATTAGTCTTCAGTCATACAGGTCATCCTGATCAGAAACTGGACATTTTTGGTTTAAAATTTGAAGATTAAAGATCAGACAGTTGCATATATATGGATGCTTGTTAGTCATATGGTAAGGCACCATAGTTTGGAACATAAATGTATGATTATTTGAATTGATAAAGACTCAATGTACCAGGTTTAGTGGAATATTCTCCCTCATCTCAGCTCTTCCACAAACAACCATACATCATGAGTTGCAGTTGCATTAGACACTATGTTGGAAACACAGGTCGACACGTAAAATCTACGTAGTTGAAAATGAGGTGCAAACACTTTAAATTTGGACGGTTTACCTAATGGGGTAAGTTATCTTTAATATTTAAGATACTAACTGCTTTGACCATGAAAACATAAAATATACTTTGAAACAAGTTGGTGCATACTTTATGCCAGAAAATGTTAACATTTGACCCATTGATTTAATGCGTATATTGATACTTTGCAGTACTGAAATGTGCCAAATCAATTGGGTCAAATGTTAACATTGGCAGTTCTTAATTTTATCAAAAATTCTCACAATTTGATTATTGAATTTATCGGGTTTTTTTTTTTCTCTTTTTGAGAAACTGTTGCTGCAATGCTGTGAGAATATTTTAAAAGAAAAGCCTAATGATAAGAAAGGGATTCAAAACTAGTTGAATTGAGCATGATGCAATAAAATTGAATGTGTGCACACTCCTTCAAATGTTGCCTGTGTTATCTGATAACTTAATATTTGCATTCCACATTTTCTATATTAACGATATAGATATGATTTATTTAGCAGTGAAACCGGATTATTATCTCCGCAAGACCTACCTGCAATTACTTTTCCCCATTTCATAACTTACAGAATAGTTTCTTTCTTCTTCACACTGGGGTTCTCTTTTCGGTCACTCGCCATTTGCATTCACAGTTCTGAAACGCCCTTAGCTCTCCTTTTTTCCCTCATGGGTACACTATATCTCTTATGGCTACCCCAATCCATCTATTCAATGTGAAGAATGTTTCCGACCCAAAATGCCACCTATTCATGTCCTCCAGACATGCTGCTTGATCTGCACATTCAGCGCCTTGTTTTTCTTTGTTAACAACCATCTGCAGTTTCTTGCATCTTCATGTTCTCTTTCTGCTCCAACTTCCCTAATTCATGTCAGTCCTCTATATCGTATTGTGTCCAACATCAACTTTTAGCCTTAATTTTCCAGAGCTTCTCTTCCTTTCTGAATCTTACAACGGCTTCATTTTCCTTTACTTAGCTATCTTAAACTCCTCCTCCAACAGGATGAGCAAACCTGCCTACAAGAACATTAGTTTCAGTGCTGTTGAGTTGCAAATCATCTGCCCTGTATCAGTCTCGCTTTCGACTACTTTATTCCTAATATCCCAAGGATATTAAAGCAATCCCTCTAGTATTCTCTCTCCAGTTGCACATTCATCAGCACCATCCTCCTACTTCGATACTCATCTTTTTCTAAGTGATTGTTTTTAGGAGATTTAAACTATTGAAGCACCATTTACTTTATATTCTGTTTGTGCTATTTAAAAGACCCATGAACTAACACAAGCTACATAAATACATAGAAAATAGTTGCAGGAGTAGGCCATTAGGCCTTTCGAGCCAGCACCTCCAATCAATGTGATCATGGCTGATCATCCACAATCAGTGCCCCGTTCCTGCTTGATTCCACTTGCCCTAAGAGCTCTATCTAACGCTCCTTAGAATGCATCCAGTGATTCAGCCTCCACTGCCTTCTGAGGCGGAGAATTTCCGCAAATTCACAACTCTCTAGAGAGTTGGTCCTTGTTTGAAAGTTTTATGAATGTAAGCTTTTACTCTCGAGGGTTAGAATAAATCTATTCTTGAAGGGTACACCTTACAAAAGTAATTTTGTAGCAGCAATTAAAGCAGTAATTTCCGCAGTATTTAAAAACAGTCAATGTTTGAAAGGAAAGATTGTTCAATTATTTCTTAGAACATTTACATTGGAGAAAAGATTACCACAATATAGGTCTATGTAAGTTTTGGTAGAGAATATCATGGGAGATATTAACTTAAAAAAATTATGGCCAAAATTGGTATTTTTTAAACTTTGCAAAGAGACTAACATCATATTGTTAGAGTTCTGGCTTACAATGTGCTCTTCCTCCTGTGTTAGTGTTTGTATTTGGTTTTTGAAAATTCAGTACGAATGTGAATTGATGATTCTGAGTAATAATCTCATATTTTTGCTCTATTCCTTTTGAACTTTAAATTTGCATCATGAGAGGAAAGAAAGAAAAGATAATTTACCTTGCACGTTTGACCTGCTTTGAATAATCAAGAAAAAAATCACATTCAATTAAATCCAAGGAAATGTGATCAGATTTGGTCTTAGCTTCAGGTTTTTATAGGCAAAGAGGATGTTTAGGTGCAGATATGTATATATTTTTAACTGCAGTTATGCTAGCAAATGTCATCTGATACATCAATTCCCAAAAGTCTATTTGGATTTTTACAAGGTGCCAAAAATATAAATTGCTTAAATGCAGATCATTCCAGATAAATGGGAAGCTTTATTGCCATCACCATGTGTTGACTTATAAACACTTCTGTTCCTTGCTATTTCACTCATTGTCATGTTCTCACACATGCTTACTTCCTTTTGTGTCTCTTTGTCCCTCTACCTACAGCATCTCTCTGCCCCTTTGTTCCTTTCTGTTGTTGTTCCCAATCTGAGTAGTATAGGATCCAGATTTTTAGAGTGGTTCAAGTATGTTAAAAGACTTGATTATGGATCTGTTTTAAAATATTTAGCAGAAAAAATATGAATCTATTTATCTGAACGGAGTACCAATTTTTTTTCTAAGCGGGTTGAAGTTATAAATATTGTAGAGTATTTACAAAGCATGCAACATCAGTGTCTGGATGTAATTACAACTGTGTTTGATTTTTCTTTTCTTTATGCAATGACTTGGAGTCATACAGCTCTGATCACATATGCACTTTATAATAGACTTCAATGAACAGTTTTTGGCAACAAAACCTTGTGCTAAATTGTTTTTCAAATGCATAATCTTTATGTACAGATGGAACAAAAGACATGGCCAGTTTTTTTAAAGCATCAAAAAAGTCAAATGGACAAAAATAGTTTTGTCAGACATCATGTTTTACAAATTAATTCATAGTTGCAATTTTCACTGCACATTTATGTCAAATGAAATTATAAATTGTTTTAAATGATTTGAAGAAAACCAATACGTCATTGCAAAATGTGAGAAAGATGTTCTTCCATGTCCTAAAGGACATGTTTAACAGATGAACAGACCCACCTTCCCATTTGAGCCAGAAATATTCTATTATAGGCAAACCCAAGGCAATCTGCACAAGATTGACTTTGTGCGTACAAACACACACACACAAATGCTCACCTTTCGTAGTTCCCGCTTTGTGCCAAGACATTAGGAGTTGAGAAGAGGTCCAGTGGGGACAGTGTGGAGTGTGGTTGAAAATTAATTAGTGGGAGCATGGAAGACATCAGCAGCAAGGACTAACTAAACAAGCTAGGGATATGTGTGCTAGGCTCAGTAGAGATGGAATAGGTTGATGTTTTTCCCCATAAGTAGCAAGAAGCCGTTCTTGCCATGAATACTTTCTGCATATATTGTGCATGTTCAGCTACTTTGCATATGTTTTACAGCCTGTGACCTGTACGCGATGGACTTAATAGCAAGGTGAAAGAATCTCTGGGCTGTGAGATGACTTGTATGTCACTTCTTCCATGTCTCAAAGGATTTTAACAATTTTTTTTTCCATAGTGAGGAAAGTTGTATATTTTGAAAATATTCTGGTTTGTGTAAAATATTCTTAGTTCGTGTAAAATGTTTCTATTTTGTTTCAATTATTAAATCCTTCAACCATTGAATAATTAACCATCCATTTTATAAGTTTAGATTTGGAGGGTGCAGAGTAAGCTCTATGTTGGCAATTTGAGGATAATCTTTCTAAACAGCAGCAGTTTTTCTGCAACACAAAATTCTATGTCAGTTTTCTCCAAATGAGTTTTACGGAGGATGTCTTGTAGCAGTCCAGAATGACCAAAATGATTGATTCTTCAATTTTTATTAAATATTAATCAAAGTCTTTATTTGCTGCCTGTAATTAAACTGATCCCCAAGTTTGCAATTAATTTAATAGTGTGAGCATTATCTTTTCATTGCTGCGGGTCGGACAGAACACTAGAACAAGATGCGTTCCTGATGTGTAGGTGTTATGCAACTTGTCTAAGATAAAAACAAGACTGCATGCAGAGTATTGTTTTAATACAAATTATCATCAGATAAATATAGACAACTCCTAAACCAATGCTAAAATGGGATGTTAATGGAGTATAACAGAAGTTGAAAAGATACAAGGAGGCAGGATGGTGGAATGTTAGATGGCAACTGTGCTTAAAAGGCACTTATTCCAAATGAGTGATGCTCAATAAGCCATTCAGTTTGCCTGTTGTCAGGTCATGATATGTCTGTTGTCAGGTTATGATATGCAATGTATAAAGTGAAAGCTTGATGGTTCAATCTACTTCTGCCCCCTTCAGTTATTGCCAGCTATCATCCATTATTGTTCCTCCAGAACACATTAAATAATTACCAAACCACAGACTACAAATGTTATCTGTACCCTATTTTGGTCAGTTGGAGCATGTATGGGTTTGCTTAGATGTACTGATAGAGATATTCATCTCATTAAATCAGTGAACAGATTTGCTCATCTGGATATTCAAGAGCATTTGCCCCAAAGGTTCTGCTTGATTATCCAGTTTGCAATGTGAAAATAACCCTCCCTCTATCATTCCATGTGACTTTAAATGCCTTTTACCTCAGGTTTAACTTTTTTGTTTAGTTAGTAATAATATGTGCTGCTGTCTGGATAAAATGTGTGAAACTAAATGCAAAAAAGAAAATCATTTTTGTATTCATTATTTATAAAGAAATTTACTGTTTTAGAAAATTGTTCTATGCCTTTTCAATATTCTGATAGTGACTGTTAATTTATGATTTTCATTTGCCATGTATTCCTTTTCAACCAAATTAATGTAACTAACTGTCTATAAATACAATTCTTGTACATTATTTGTTTCGTATGTGTGATTTGATTGTCTTTCAGCAATTGTTATTTGAAGTAGCTGCTCCCCTGTGTTCCACAAACATTTACACACTTTAACACCATCTGGTGCTGCCGTCTGCCCTTGATTACCAACTGGGAATGGGATAGTATTTGTTATGCATGGTCCCGGGTGGCATAAACTTGATCATATGGATAGTCTGATGAAAATGTGATTAAAAATGTTTGTGTGAAGTGTTTTCATTCCTTTTCTACTCAGATGATTTATATCAATATTAAATCATGAACAGTTGTGCCACACTTCAGCAAATAATGCCTGCATCATTGGCCAATCGCTCCTCTCAGCACCCAATAACATGGCTCAAATTTGATTTGGATTGAGTTATCTTTGTTTGAGGCTGATGTTGAGATCATGGCGCCAAACCTTTAAATAAAGCTAATTAAAGGGATAACCTATACACTTTGAAGCACTCTATTATACATTGAATTGTAGAATGGTTACAGCACAGGCCATTTGGCCCATTGTGGCCTAGTTAGTTTTCGACTCTAGCAAATCGCTATCTGCTACCCTCAGCTACTTGCAGATCTTTTCTCATTTATTTATCTATCCAATTCCATCTTGAAGGTCACAAATGTACCTGCTTGGCTTCACCGCATTAGCAGACAGTCCCTCCAGATACTAAACACACACTGTGCACAAAAATACTCACTCTGGTGACCTCTAGTCCATGACCCCTCCATCAATGGGAGCAGCTTCCTACGAGCTACTATGTTCAGCCGCCTCTTCTTCATTTTATATACTTTTGCCATACCCTCATCAGTGGCTGAAGAAAATGATCCCAGCCTCACTAATTCATCCTTTATGTTGTCGCCTCTCCTCTCAGGAATAATTTTTATAACTTTTCTGGTCCTTGTCTTCACACCTTCCTATAACAAGGTACCCATATTCTTATGACTTGTCCAAAATCTAATTTTGATAAAGGTTATATCTAATATTTTCCTGATATTGAGGTCAGTTTGTAAATGTGGAATTTGGGAAAATGTTCATTCTTGTAATGAGCCCTGAATAAATAACATTTGCGTATTTTAATCTGTTGTGGTAATACAGTCCCGAGTCACTTCGAGACATGCAAAATCAAATATTAAAATGTATTAATTGTTTAATTGGCAGGATCTTTCTAGTGGGTGAAGCATTTGAAAAAAACCCATCTGTTATGAATGAATGAATAAGTTTATTTGCCAAGTATTCACATACAAAGAATTTGCCTTGGTGCTCAGCCCACAAGTGACAACATGACATACAGTGACAGTTACAAATGACACATAAATTTCTAAACATTAATAATAAAACACCATTAATCAAACATGTGAACCAAACATAATACCAGAGCAAAAGGAGGCTACAGATTTTTGGTTGTTGAGTAAAGCTACTAATCGTGGAAAAAAACTGTTTTTATGTCTGGCTGTGGCAGCTTTGACAGTCCGGAGTACCCTTCCAGAGGGAAATGATTCAAAGAGTTTTTGGCCAGGGTTAGAGGGGACAGAGATTATCTTACCCACTCGCTTCCTGGCCCTTGCAGTGTACAGTTCATCAATGGAGGAAAGGTTGCAGCCAATCACCTTCTGAGCTGATCGGACGATCATGCTCCTTGTTGATTAAAGATTAGAGTAATTTCTTATTATTTGACTTAAAACACCTTGGAGGCTGGAATACTTATGTTCTAATGGAACAAGAATGATTTTTGAATTCAAACACTCATGTAGAATACGTTGACCTTTAAATTGGAAGCAATGTGATGTTCTGTTTTACTCCTTTATACTTGAAGGAACATAACATTGATTGGAAAAGTTAATTATACTTTTTATACTTCTCTACAAGAAGTGTGACTATTTTAATGCAGGTTTTAAAAATACTTCCCAGGTGCATTTTGAATAATGTTGTAGAACCATAATGCAGTTTGTGGGGAATATGCACATGCAGTTTTGGACTTGTTAGTACACATTTGAGCCTGTAATGGGCATGGCACGGCTGAATTTCTGGGCCCCTGAGTTTCAATTAGTGGGTCTAGTTTGTGCATGTTGAGACAGCCAGCAGGAGGAGCACTCTATTAGTTCTACAAGTATACAGCACCAATTTTAAGGAGTCATTGAATATTTAACACTGAGCCACAGTTTTGCGACTCTGGTCAGTTCGGGGCAGCGGTACATAGCGACCTCGATGCACGGAAGGGGAGGGTCGGCTACGGGTGGCGATAGCCGGTGCCGTTACAATGGCCGCATGTCGTGGTGCTGGAACAGGCAGAAGAGACGGCCACTGGAGTTCCCATAGCAGCCAGCTGAGCGGGTGAAACCAGCAGTGGCAGAGTGACAGTGGCAGCTAGCGGAAGTGACAACATTTTGCAGGGCTTGACAAACCCATCATCACTTGTGCAATACCTCCAGGACAGTGGGCCAAGAATTGTGAAAATAAGAAATGCATTTCTTCTTTGGCCAAGATCAGGCTGAAAGGTTGCAAGATGGTGCTGAAATGTGGCGACTCTCTGCCTTTGTCCCAGAAGGGGGTTTGCTCATATCCATTACCATTGTTCCACATTTGTACGTGTGTAGGATTGTATTCCTAGAGTAAACCAGCCCTTCAACCACACACGTCTATGCTGACCAAGATGCTCCATCTAAACTAATCCCAAACACTGGCTTGTGGCACATATCCCTCTAAACCTTTCCAACTCATGGTGCGATGTGTCTGGATGGTACACAAAAACAAAGGTTTTCAGTGTATCTCAGTACACACGACAATACTAAACTAAAAGCAATAAGTAATACAATAATTGTATTGTCTCAGTGGGAACATATGCAGAAGATTTGCGGCATGATGGTGTAGCGGTAAAGCTATTGCCTTACAGCACCAGAGAGCCGGGTTCGATCCCGATTACGGGCGCTTGTCTGTACGGAGTTTGTACGTTCTCCCCGTGACCTGCGCGGGTTTTTCTCTGAGATCTTCCGTCTCTTCCCACACTCCAAAGACATACAGATTTGCATGTTAAATAGCTTGGTATAAAGTGTGTAGGGTAGCAATTAAAATGCGGGAATCGCTGGTCGGTGCAGATTCGGTGGGCCAAGGGGCATGTCTCCGCACTGTATCTCCAAAGTGAAATAAACTAAATTAAAGGCAGAATTTCATTATACTATAGGGAAACTTGCTAGTGGCATGTATGGCACATAAATGCAAAAGTAAACATTCATTCATTTTAAAGAAGGGTTTCTATCATAATCAGTATTTGGACTAATCAGTGCAGATAATTTCCTGTTTGTATGTGTTGCTGACTGTTTTCTCTGGAAGTCTGTGACTCTGAGAATCCAGAATGCCCAATATCTAGCCCACCCAAAATAAATACAATCTCCTAAATAAGCGTAACACATCCTTTGAATAAAATGTTCATTATGTATATGGTTTAACTTCCATAATTCCTGTTAGAAAACTGATAGTGGCGACTAATAATCACCAGGAATTGATGGAATAATGGTAGGCAACGCACATTTTGCAAGGTTCATTTCTTTGCTACATATCAGTTGCAAATACTGTAGCTTAATCATTTTATGACACTGTTCTTACATTAATCTCAGCATAAATGATTGGCGTCCTTTGACTGAGCTGAGGGGGAATTTTAATTATCTTTTGAATTATCTACAAATTGAGGACCATGGATGCTCAATCATTACAAACAAGAGTAAGATTTGTTTTAATCACCCAGGAAATTGTGATTGGGCAGGAAAATGGACAACGTATAGTTTTAAACAAAATGTGCTGCAGTAACTCTGTGGACCAGGCAGGCCTGCTGAGTTACTCCAGCACTTAGTGTTTTTTGCTCAGGATTTCAGCATCTGCAATTCTCTGTCTCTAAATGTATTGCTCTACCCATTTTCTTATTAAACAGTGGCACAGTTTTGAGGAGATATGTTATCTATGTCTTAATTTCCCCATACTTGCTGATATTTTAGATCGACAAATAACAAAAATGAAAAAACTTTTGAAAACTGATAAATCTTAACCAAATAAATGCTTTATTGAAACTAAAGTACACTCCAGTTCTAAAATTAAGTAGAAAAATATAAAGATAAGCTACAGACCTATTAAAAAAAATCACATTTCAAAGTTAGGCTGGCATCATACAAAATCTTCAATCAAAACTAGTTGAATTTCAAAATGATGAATGATCCATTCATGAACTATACATAAAATGCATAGCTCATCATTTTTATATGATTGCACCTACCACCAGGAGCCCATTTGTCATTAAAAGAACCACAGGTGCATTATGTGATTGCCATCTTGAGAGGATGGCTTTATAGAAAACTTCAAGATGACTTGTGCTATTTTGTCCACTGGCTTAGTGGATCAAAACACTGTTGTCAATTTGCTCAAACATTTCTGATCAATGAACATGGCCCCTGTTGATAATGGGGATTTTGAAATTATCTTTACATCTTCAATGTTCTATTGAATCAGCTTCAACTAAAGAAATACAAATTATTAAAATAAATGGGCAAACATGTGCAGATGAAGTGCTTCCTTTACAAGGAGAACTCACTTCTGTCAGTCCTTTAATCCCCAGAGAACAGAATCCCATTTTGATCATGCATAAGATTTCTACCACACAAATTCCAACAAAATATTCCCAAATATTTCTAAAGCTGAATATCATGCAGGAAAACATAGAATAAACAATAAACAAAATAAAAAATGTTTTCCTATTAACAGCATTCCTCAATTATGATTTAATATGTTGTGGCTTGATACAAGAGTTGCAGATTTCAAGCTACTGTGTTTTGCGTTGTTGAAGCCCCTGCATGTCAACCTTAATAGTCCATTGCATGAGGTTGAATGATGTGGCTCAAATTTCAGCGGGAGGCTCTGGGATTTGCTCCTCAGTGATACTTAATTCTGAATCTTCTGGTGTACTCTCTAAATTCTCCGAACTTTCGTAGCAGCCTGAGTCCCGTGGAATATCACACAGCGGACCTGAGCTTGAGAGTTGTGCATCAGTATTCTCTTCTTGCTCTTCTGTCTCAATTCCAGCTGTAAAGAATGCATCGAGCATATGAGCATTATATAGCTATTCTCAGTTGTCAGCCAACAGAACAACAAAGCTCTTAAACTATGTAATTTCAACAGTGCAAATGTATTCATCAAGCAATCTTCTTCAGCTTGTACTAAAGGTTTCCCACATTACAGCCTAGTTATAATGTAGGAAACCACTGTGGTACTTCTGTCCCATGTTTAAAGAGGTATTCCATTCTCGATTAGTTTTAGCCCACTATGGCATCCTTGATCAAACTGTAGTCGGATCAGAAATGAAATGTGTGAATCAATTCACTCCATCAAATTTTAAACACATAAATATTGATTATATTCACCATTGTTGTGTAAGGTACAATGGACAATAGACAATAGGTGCAGGTGTAGGCCATTTGGTCCTTCGAGCTAGCACCGCCATTCAATGTGATCATGGCTGATCATCCCCAATCAGTTCCCCGTACCTGCCTTCTCCCCATATCCCCTGACTCCGCTATTTTTAAGAGCCCTACCTAGCTCTCTCTTGTAAGCATCCAGATAACCTGCCTCCACTGCCCACAGACTCACCACTCTCTGTGAGAAAATGTGTTTCCTTGTCTTTGTTCTAAATAGCTTACTCCTTATTCTTAAACTGTGGCTCCTGGTTCTGGACTCCCCCAACATCGGGAACATGTTTCCTGCCTCTAGTGTGTCCAAGCCCTTAACAATCTTATATGTTTCAATGAGATACCCGCTCATCCTTCTAAACTCCAGAGTGTACAAGCCCAGCTGCTCCATTCTCTCAGCATATGACAGTCCCGCCATCCCGGGAATTAACCTTGTAAACCTATGCTGCACTCCCTCAATAGCAAGAATGTTATTCCTCAAATTAGGGGACCAAAACTGCACACAAGACTCCAGGTGTGGTCTCACTAGGGCTCTGTACAACTGCAGAAGGACCTCTTTGCTCCTATATTCGATTCCTCGTCTTATAAAGGCCAACATGCTATTCACTTTCTTCACTGCCTGCTGTACCTGCATGCTTACTTTCATAGACTGATGCACAAAGACCCCCAGATCCCGTTGTACTTCCCCTTTTCCCAACTTGACGCCATTTAGATAGTAATCTGCCTTACTGTTTTTGCTACCAAAGTGGATAACCTCACATTTCTCCACATTAAACGTCATCTGCCTTGCATCTGCCCACTCCCCCAACCTGTCCAAGTCACCCTGCATTCTCATAGCATCCTCCTCACAGTTCACAGTGCCACCCAGCTTTGTGTCATCTGCAAATTTGCTCATGTTACTTTGAATCCCTTCATCCAAATCATTGATGTATATTGTAAATAGCTGCGATCCCAGCACCGAGCCTTGCGGTACCCCACTAGTCACTGCCTGCCATTCTGAAAGGGACCCTACTCTTTATTTCCTGTCTGTCAACCACTTCTTGTTAGCACTCTACCCCCAAAACCATGTGCCCTAATTTTGCCCACTAATCTCCTATGTGGGAACTTATCAAATGCTTTCTGAAAGTCCAGGTACACTACATCCACTGGCTCTCCCTTGTCCATTTTCCTAGTTACATCTTCAAAAAATTCCAGAACATTCCGTGATTTCCCCTTCGTAAATCCATGCTGACTCGGACCGATCCTGTTACTGCTATCCAACTGTGCGGCTATCTCATCTTTTATAATTGACTACAGCATCTTCCCCACCACCGATGTCAGGCTAATTGGTCTATAATTCCCCGTTTTCTCTCCATCGCCTTTCTTAAAAAGTTAACATTAGCTACCCTCCAATCCACAGGAACTGATCCAGAGTCTATAGAACATTGGAAAATTATCACCAATGCATCCACGATTTCTAGAGCCACTTCCTTAAGTACCCTGGGATATAGACCATCAGGCCCTGGGGATTTATCAGCCATCAGTCTACCAATGTTTTTAATCGATCAATATCACATAACTTTCTGATGGGAAAAATTGTTTGTTTTTAAGAGTATACACGTGGTATTAAAATACTGCTACTTGTATTAAAATATCACCAGGAAATAATGTTTTACAAAATTGTAGAAAAGAAATCTGAATTTGAAGAGCAATATTAAAATAAAAGATCCACTTTTATAATCTAAAAATACTTAAAAGTCGATGTACTTTTAATAATGTATGACTGACGTATATGAAAAGTCTTCTTACTTTAAAATGTAACTATACTTTATAATATGTCTACTTCTAGTAAAAATTAAAAAAAAAAAATTTTTTTTTTTTTTTTTTAAAGTCGATGTACAATGTTGTTATCTATAAATTAATTATTATTCTGGGTTAAATCAGAGATTGGATCTAATTTGATTGCTCTTTCAAGGAGTTGGCATGGCGACAGGATTCTTTTTGTGTTGATTTCTGTTACTAGAATAGCCTGCAACTGGAAAGCATTGGACAATATTCTTCTGCATGATCATACGGTTAAAGGGAGAATTGTGCACAATGTAACACTAGCTTTAATCAGTAATGAAAGCTGTCCCGTCCCTTTTTGGGCTGGGTTTCTTTCAGGAAGCATTCTATTTCAGAGGAACTCTGGAATAGAACTAGACAACTTGACAATGCCTGGTTTAATCCAACATTAAACACGCATCTGCTGCAGATTCAACTTGGATTAAAACCTATTATCAATGGCTAATGATATCATGTACTACAATACTAAAATGCAATCAACTTGGCAGCTCTTCTGGTACTTTTGTTTCTGAGTCATAACTTTGTTTGTTTAAGCCTC
Organism: Leucoraja erinaceus; assembly: GCF_028641065.1. NCBI lineage: Eukaryota > Metazoa > Chordata > Chondrichthyes > Rajiformes > Rajidae > Leucoraja > Leucoraja erinaceus. Next base: position 20,812,787 of record NC_073388.1, on the reverse strand, counting down.
ACTTTAGGATTCAAGTGCCAATTGAGGCTAACACGTCAATGCAGCACCAGGGAATTAAAGATTGCCACAAGTATGCTCTATTCACAAAATGTTACAACAAGAACCTGATGGGCTAATTTAGGTGGATGTAAAAGTTGCTATGGTTAGATTTTAAATCTGGAAGTATTTTAGCGTTCTGACCAAAGTGTCTTTATAATCAAAATATGGGGAACCAGGCCAAAATTCAGCTCAATTGCTGAATGCAAGATCCTACTGCTTATATCTGTTTGTTACATTTGATTTGATAGATGTGAAATATATTTCAAAATTCTGCAGCAGAATACTATTCTGAAATTAGTAAAATTCATCATCTTCTATGCTGAATAGTCGGTCTAAGGTTGGAGAGTTATGGTAACAATACAGTTGGTGAGAGTGGGCAGAAATGGCAATATCAGCAGGGAATTTGATTAGTGGATGCATCCTGTTTATATCTCTTCTCTCATTATTCTCTCTCTTGATTGTATTCATGATCTTGCTTAGTCTGGCCATTATTCATTAATCTGTGCTAGAACTTGCACGAGTTGAAGAGTGAAACAGTGTGAATCAGATTTAAAATCAGAGTATGTAAGAAGGAACTGCAGATGATGGTTTAGACACAAAAAGCTGGAGTAACTCAGCGGGACAGAAAGCATCCCTGGAGTGACGTTTCATGATTTTTTATCAAAATCAATGTTTTTGATCCTAGTGGATCTTTAAACCTTTCTTGGATTCACTGTCCAATACTTTGCCTTTAATAGAAAGAGCAGGTTAAACATTAGAACTAGGCTTGAACTGTCAATTTTATTTTCAACAATATCTAATTTTTAAATGTGGATGTTTTTAGCAAACATTGTAATTTGATTGATTTGATTTAAAAACAATCCAATCAAAACTAAATCCTTCAGTCTTTCACAAGGAAGGAGTGGCTGATTGCGGAGGAGTTCAATGATTTCTGCTAATTGAGCTTCCACCAACTGGTGATGCCACCAATCATTGTAGGTTCTTGGTTTATTCGGAGGCAAAAAAAATCAACCTACTGTCATAGTCCATGAGTAGCTCAGCAGCTGTGAGTAATTTGGCTCTCTGCTCAGGGTCCAGGATATTCAGTTCATTCAGATGTGTCTCTTTCAGCTCTTTAAAGTCATCAAGAGTCTGGTAACCATTCAACAGCAAAGTGGAAGTAAGCTCCTGCTACAGAGGGACAAAAGATCCAGCATAATGATATTGCAAAATGCTGGAGAAATGAACAAATTCACATGCAATTTTACAGCATATATAAGTATTTTTTAAATATTTCCAGTAATTTCATAATAAGCTATTTGGAACATTAAAAAAAACAACTTCCTTGCATCATTTACACAAATCAACGTTCCAAAAAAACCCCCCTAAAATAACGGATGCAAAAGCTGTATGCAAATGGGTGGAATAGTCTGATTTGGTTCATGAAGGGATGTTGGTTAGCAGACAATGTGCTGTTTCTTTAGATACCTTCTCTAAAGAACAACACTTGCTGCACGTTACTACTCAGCCACAAGAAGACGTGGCAAGACAGGTAACCAAAGACTTGATCGAAGAAGATTGCATGCAGCTTAGAGGGAGAGATGGGGGAGAGGGAAATAAATAAATATGTGTGTGTGTGTGTGTGTGTGTGTATTTATAATGTGTGTGTGTGTATATATATATATGTGTGTATATATATATATATATATATATATATTTATAATGTGTGTGTGTATATATATATTTATAATGTATGTGTGTGTGTTCAGGATTGCATTCCTAATGCGGTGAAAACACAGAAGCAAGTACTTAGTTAAGTCACAGATGGAGTCCATTCAGCCCATTAGATTCACATAAATTAATAACTAACTCCTGGCATTCCCATCATTTCTATTCAACCTCTCCTTATTTTTATTTAAGAGATACAGCATGGAAACAGGCCCTTCAGCCCACAGGTTCCATGATGACCAGCAATCACCCATACACTAGTTCTATCCTACACACTGGGGACAATTTACAGAAGCCAATTAACCTACGAACCTACACGCCTTTGAAATGTGGAAGGAAACCAGAGCACCCAGAGAAAACCCACGTGGTCATAAAGAGAACGTACAAACTCCGTGTCGACAGCACAGCTAGTCAGGACCAAACCCTGATCTCTTGCACTGTAAGGCAGCAACTCTACCGCTGCGCCACTGTGCTGCCCCATTTCTCTGCACCTCTGTAACTTATTCTCTCTAACATGCCCATCAACATTCCACTTGCGTATATTAAGGGATAGTTTGCAGTAGACAATTAAACTATAAAAATGGGAGGTAACTGGAGCACCTGGGGGCGCAGGGAGAATGTGCACTCAATTACACAGGAGTCCCTAGAACATTAGGGCAGCAACCCTGCCTGCATCATGACCATAACAGTCCTACTGCAGAAGGTAAAATCAGGAATGTGTGAGAAACTGAAATTGTAGGAGTGCAGAGACTTAAAATATTTCTCTCCAGAGAAAACCGCCATCAATCTTTCTATCAATGAATACTATCACCCGCATTCCAATCTCCTTCTCCTTCCACAAACATCTTTTTAATTTCCCCAATCAGTGCTCAGGTTCTCTGCAACACCTTGTTTGATGCTCTTCACATTTTCATCCCGTGGTACAGCATTGAAAGATTTTTCTTAAAGTGGCAAATTAATTATTTGTAAGTGACCAGGGTAAGTCACACACCCTCCCTCCAACACCATCCCACCTTCCATCACTGAAGACACTAGGAGCTGCCAATCAAAAGCCCTCTGTTATCTGTGTCCACCCATCACCCGCAGCTCCACTCTTCCTCCCCCTCCCCCCAGCCGCACCAGGGACAGATTCCCCCTGGTCCTCACCTTTCACCCCATCAGCCGTCGCATACATTACATAATCTTCCAACATTTTCGCCACCTCCAATGGGATCCCACCACCAGCCACATCTTCCCACCTCCACTCTTTTCCGCCTTCTGCAGAGACCGTTCCCTCCTCAATTCCTTGGTTAACTCATCCCTTCCCACCCAAACCACCCCCTCACCAGGTACTTTCCCCTGCAACCTCAGGAGGTGCAACACCTGTCCCTATACCTCCCTTCCTCAATTCCATCCAAGGACCCTAACAGTCTTTTCAGGTGAACCTCTTTCTTGTACCTCCTCCAACCTCATCGATTGTATCCACTGTTCCAGGTGTGGACTCCATAGATGAGACCAAGCGCAGGCTCAGCAATCGTCTCATTGAACACTTCCGCTCAGTTTCCCTAAATCTACCTGATCTCCCGCTTGCGAAAAACTTTAATTCCCCTTCCCATTACCGCACTGACCTTTCTGTCCTGAGCCTCCTCCATTATCAGAGTGAGGCCCTGTGCAAATTGGAGGAACAGCACCTCATATTTTACTTGGGCAGCTTACATCCCAGCGGTATGATTATTGACTTCTCTAACTTCAAGTAACCCTTGGCACCCTTATCTCTGTATCTCCCTCTCCCCGACTCAGTCTGAAGAAGGGTCTCGACCTGAAACGTCACCCATTCCTTCTATCCAGAGATGCTGCCTGTCCTGTTGAGTTGTTCCAGCATTTTGTGTCTATCTTTGGCTTAAACCAGCATCTGCAGTTCCTTCCTACAATATCTACCCATCACTTGCCAGACAACCCCCCCCCCCCCCCCCCCCCCCCCACATCCATCAGTCTGAAGAAGGGGCCCAACCTGAAACATTGCTCATCCATGTGGTCCACAGATGTTGCCTGACCTGCTGAGTTACTCCAGCACTTTGTATAATTGTTTTCCATCTTTCCAATCTGTCTGCAGCCTAGATTGGGTGATCATCTCATCCAGCAATGCCTTTCCTGCTTACTCTACTTGCCTCCGACATTTTTGGTTTTTGCTAATTTCCATTCATATAAATCCAGTTGTAACCATCATAAAAACATCTTTAACATCTTCTCTTCCCATGTTCACATTTGCTATTTCCCATCTACTCTTCCCATTCCCCACCTACTCTTTGCCCTTGGTTCCATTTTGAAAACACTTGCTAATGCTGCTCAGATTGTCATAATCTCCCACTTTCACTTCCACTTCCACCATCTCTCATTTATCACGCTGCTTGTTAACCTGTGCCAGATGTGTAGAAATGTATTTCAATAAATATTGAGGACTCAAACCTTCTGTTGAATGTGTTTTGATTTGCCACATCAATTTATTGCATGTTAGACAAGTCCCCTGCATCACAATTTGCAGCTTCTCTGTTTAAGGAGCTACTGAATTGCAAATGTGATATGCATTTGACTAAATGAGGATGTAAAATCACCGCTGAAAGAAATTTAACAGCCTTTTGTTTTGACACCCTTTTAAAACTGGCAGGAATGCTTGCAAATTGGAACCTCATTTAAGGCAGCTCTTTTTTCCAAAGATGTCAGTGGAAAATTTATAACAATCTCCTTCAATTTGACGGATATTTCCTTTTCCATTTTCTAGTTTGACAACAAAGAGAAACATAGGAGACATGGTCAGCTTGCACAATGATGTCGGGCGAAGTCCTGAAGTTTGCAATCTATTCTCTGTCTCAATATCACAGAATACATTTCTGGGTTGTCTTGAATGTTGAAATGATTTGATGACAGCGATTTATTCCAAATATTTATCTCCATCTATCACTTTGGCGTGAGCCCCATTCATGTCTTAAAAATGTCAGTTTGAATTCACTTTAATGTCATGTTGAGGAAGAACTGTGTAGTTGGAGACTGTCCTTTTACGATACTAATCTGGATCTAGATGTAGTACACTGAAAAGCTCTCGGTGGAGCATCACATAGTCACCAACTCTTACTTTCTTCAACTGCACCAACCTCTACTAATCATTTCTCACTGAACTTTCCTCAGATCCTTTTATCTATTCAATGGTTCTGTTGAAAGATCATTGATTTCTTGATTAGAACGGGTGTCAAGGGTTATGGGGAGAAGGCAGGAAACTTGGATTAGGAGGCAGAGATCATTCATGATTGAATGGCAGAGTAGACTCGATGGGCCAAATGGCCTTATTCTACTCTATAACTTGTGAAGGGGAATTTGAAAGGAATTCTGTTTCTGGCTGCCCGACGTGCCGTGTTTACAGCATTTTCTATTTTGTTCTGTTTTAAATTTTTGCTTGCTTGTATACTGCTCTTTTAAATTATTTGTTTCTACTTGAAAAGCTGTTTTTTGCCATTTAACCTGGAAAGGAAATGCAACCTCAGTTTCCCCTTCTGACAATCTTGAAACTAGAAAAGGAATATATAGCTCTCACTGTTATTCCACACCTGCCTTGAGCAGAGTATTTTGAAACAGAAGCAGAATACACAAAGAGCAAACACAAAACTTGGTACAATGTACTAAACTATTCAGCTCCCCAATTTCTTATTTCTATCAAGTTCCTTGGAGTAATGGTTGGAACAATACAACCAGATTCAGTGCCATTTGCGTTGGAAGGATAACCAATTTTCTTGGGCAGGCACAGAAATTCATCTTGTTACAAAGTGTTACAAGGTGAACATATGTGCATATAACCATCACATTAGAAAGGTGTGTTGTAATTATTAGTGGGGCAGTTGTCTTTTCTTGCACTGCCCTCAACCCCAAACCCTGAACACTTTTCTCTCTTGTGTCTGTACCTGATGAGAGCCAACAAAGACAGTTGGTGGTGGGCCCCTCCTCAGCTCCAAAACCCAGATACAACCAATAGTATCTCGACCCTCAGAGCAGAGGTCTGATCTGCCTACCTCAACCTCTGCTAAAGTCAAGGGTAGCTCCATATAGCACCACAGACAATTGAAAAGTTAATTGTTTCTAGCTACTCAAGGACGTGCATGTGAGTGTTCATCAATAAAGCTATATGATGAGGTCCTGCTTTTTTTTAATAGAATTAATTCATGTTTATTATTTTGTTTCACATTTTTGGGTGGAATTCTTAATGCAAGTGGAAATTGCCATTGTACTGTCTTAAAGCATTGGGAGCCACAAACTGATAGACAGAACACAATGATTGAATGGGTGAAATTCCTTGCATAAGTATATGAAATCAGAGAGACAACGCCAATGTACACTCGTCTTGGACAGTTTCACACAGGGGAAAGTAATGTCCTGTTGACAATCCACCAACATGGTCCTTATCTGCTCACAGGCAGTTGCCAGATAGATCCTGGATGCGTTTCAGGTTACGACCTTGAAGTCTCCAGAGGAAATATGTAGAGTGTGGAGGTTTTTTTGGCAGTCGCTAGTAATATGATTCCATCTGGTTGAACAGAGGGTAGGTCATCTTCTGGGGGTTGCTGGTCCCTGTCATAGCTGGTGCAAGTGCCAGAGTTTCTGGTAACCTAAAATGTCAAGCTGAATTTCTCTTTATACAGTGCATTACACCAGTAATGCCCTACTGAGAGTTTGGCCCCTTTTGACTTTTCCCAAAATGGCACATTATCTCGTTCTCATGACATAGTTTCATTTGGGTGCATCTGTTAGCCTGAATTCTCAAGAAATCATTTCCACTGGGAGAGTAGAAAGCAGTTATGAGCTGTCGGTATTTATTTGTTTCTACTGATTCATTCATAGGAGGAGATGTTCCCTGTAAGGGGTCCAGCATTGATTCTACATGGAGTCATACAGCCCACAAACAGGCCCTTAAGCCCAACTTGCCCATGCTGATGAATATGCCCACCTATGTTAGTCCAAACTGCATACATTTGCCCTATATCCTTACAAACCTTTCCTTATAAATGTACCTGTCCAAATGTCCTTTAAATGTTGTTATACAGTATTACCTATACTACCTGCCTCAACGACCTCCCCCAGCAGCTTGGTCCATATACCCACCTTCCTTAGTGTGAAAAAGGTGTCCCTCAGGTTCCTATTAAATCTTTCTTATCTCACCTTAAACCTATGTCCTCTGGTTCTTGTTCCCCTACTTTGGGTAAAAGACTGTGCGTTTACCCTATCTATTCCACTCAAGATCTTATATATCTCTATAAGATCACCCCCTCATCCTCCTGCACTCCAAGTCCTAAACCTGTCCAACCTTTCCCTTTAACTCAGGACCTCATGTCCTGGCAACATCTTCATAAATCTTCTCTGTACTCTTTCCAGCTTAACAACATCATTCCAAAACTGAACAAGACATTCCAAATGCGGCCTCACCAATGTCTTGTACATCTCTGATTGGGACTGAGAAGTTGGTAGTGAGGTAAATTCATGAACAATTGCAGTCCTCTGATGAAGCCGTACCCCTCGAGTCATTGGCCGGTGAGGTTCAGATTGGAGATCCAGCAACGAGGAAGGATTGGTGACATGTTTCTGGGTCAGGGTGGTGTGTAATTTAGATAGCATCCTGCAGGTGGTGGTGTTCTCATAGACGTGCTGGTCATTGAATTTATCAATGTAACTATGCATTATTGCTTGTGTAGGGAGTGAATGTTGTATTTGCAATGTACATTGTGACCGTATGACTTGCAATGCACAGTTGACCACTGGCTGTTTTAGTTGACCATTGACTGACTAAATAAGTCTATTTACAAATTCTATCTCTATTACCAATGGGTGTTATAGCAATGAATATTGATGTGGTATGCCTGACTTTAAATGAACCACAGGAGTTGCTTTACATTTTAATGGCAAGTTGCAGCTGCCGTTAACTTTACACAAACCTGAATATGCTTTTGCTGAACATTAAAGTTGGCACTTTATAGTTGCCTTCTGGAAGTGATAGGGATTTCACTGAATTTAACCCCCTCGCAGTGTAAATTTAAACCCATGAATTCTCTAATGCCAACGGTGTAAAGTGTCTCACCTGTAGATTAATTCTGTCCAATAACTCTTGCAGGTTCTTGGGCTTCGGCCTTTTGCTCTTGGTGAACAGTCTTGATCTCCTAGGTTGTTCTACTTCATTTGGAAGAATATCCACGTAAATAAATTTAAAGGATCCTACTTTGTTTTTCAGCATGCCAGTCCATGTCCCTACTGGTGGTTTCTCAATAATGTCAATGATATCTCCTTTCTGTTAGTAAATAGAAAATAAGTTAGATAAATGGAACAAGGTTAAAGTCCATGCATGTTATTTGCAAACGGAAATGAGCCCTATCGCTTCCTCGTCCAATAATTACTATTCATGTTGTAATCTTTCCATGTATTCATTTATGCACATAAGGCTGCATTATGTTATTACCAAAATAATAATGCTGTTGTGAGGTGGGTGGGCATGGAATTGTTGTGTGTTCTGTACAGGGCTGATAATTGCATTGGTGCTCAGTTCTAGCAAAGTTTAGAGAAAGAGATTGCTCTATGATATCAGAAGATTAATTGAATGAGAAAAATAAAAAAAATCATCTCTAGGTAAAGGAGACTCCTCAAGATAAAGAAGAGGTAAAAGGAGAGGACCTAAAGGAATTGGGATTAAAAACGTGATGGGTAGAAATATAATCTATAATGGGAGGCATTTAAATAGATGATGCTCTAGCTACGGTCTGTATAATGTCACAGAGAAGGGACAGGATATGGAAAGTGAAACCAGTGTTGTGTGGATGACCAAAAGCAGGACTACGATAGAGCAGCAGAAAATAACAAATGCAATGAGCCAATTTGCTAGCACTAGTGTTTTATAAAAAAATAGAGGGCAAGTAAAAAAGGAGAAAAGAAGAGGCATGTAGAGAGCTTGTAAAAATACAAGCAGCAAACAAAAATAAATCACAAATATTTTAATATGAATATTTGTTAGAAAATGAGTTGTTAAAAGGGAGGTGGGGCCAACCAGCGATCAAAGGAAATTTACATGGAGGCATAAGACATAGTGAAGGGTCACCAAGGAAGAACATGCTGCTGCAGTCTCAGCAAAGGATAATGTGATTTAGATTCTAAATGAGCGAAAGAACATAAAGAAGAGACTGTAGAAAAGTTAGTTGCACTTAAAGTAGATAAACTACTTTGTCCAGATGGGATTCGTCCAAGTTCACCGAAGAAAGTAAGCGAAGAAATTGCAGAAACCCTGGCCATAAGGTGTCTGTAGACTGCAGGCTGATGTCAGAGGAAGGGATTATTTCAAGCACTACACCTTATCGGAAAAAAAAGGGAAGAGGTATAAACCTAGTAACTGCAGGTCAATCAGTTTAATCTCAAGAGGGAGAAAGTTCTCAAAACAGTAATCATAGACAACATGATAATCATTTAGAGAAGTGTGAATTGAATAGATAAAGCCAACATACATTTTGTAAAAGATAAATTGCGTCAAACTAACTTGATTTTTTAATTAAATTTATAGTCAGAATCAATGAAGGAAATACCTATTTGTATTGCCTAAGATTCTTTGGTATGATGTGATCCAAAAGGTTGGTTCAGCATGGATTGAAATTTGGGCAAGCATTAGGAAAGAATAGTACTCAAAGATAGACACCTTTAAGTTATAGTAAATTGTAAAGATATTAGGTATATATTTCAAGATGATATGGACAGATTGGTGAATGAAATTTAATGCTGATAAATGTGAGGTGTTGTATTTTGGTGGGATGAATTGGAAGGGGCAATACTATGCAAAATACACAATTGCAAAAAGGGTAAAAGGACAGGGAGATCCAAAGGTATTTTGTGTACATTACGTTAGAAGTGCCTTCTCTTCTCAACTTAAAGAAGTGCTTTTGAAAAATGTTTATGGTACCTTGAGCTTTATAATCCGGGGCATGGAACAATGAACCTCTATAAAATACCGGTTTGGTTACAAATGGTGTAATGTGTCCAGCACATTAAGAATGATGAATGTTTTGTAGAGGCTGCAGGAGAAATTTCTATAACAATCCCAAGAAAGTGAGACTTCAGCTGCATAAATATACTGGAGAAATTTGGGTTGCTCCTGAATGAACAGATTGTGAGGAGATGTGATAGAGGTATTTTAAACAAGTACGGTTTAACACAATTGATGGAGGGGAACTGCTGCTTGGCAGTGTGGTCAAGAATTAGGATGCACGGTGATCAGTGATTAGCAAGATGAAAGTGCAAGGTTAAAAAGAACCACAGTGACATGAAACTGAGTTGATAGGTCCTGAAATTCACTGTAGAGGTAGAATCAATTCTAGGGAAGGTACACAAAAATGCTGGAGAAACTCAGCGGGTGCAGCAACATCTATGGAGCAAAGGAAATAGGCAACGTTTCGGGCCGAAACCCTTCTTCAAACTGATGGGGGGTGGGGGGGGGGAGAAGAACGGAAAAAGGAGGAGGAGGAGGAGCCCGAAGGCTGAGGGCTGGGAGGAGAAAGCCCGAGGACTGAGGAAGGGGAGGAGACAGCAAGGACTAACAAAATTGGGGGAATTCAATGTTCAATTCTAGGGAGTTTGATAAGCATCTGAAGGAAAAGTAATTACAGGCCTTTGGGAAGAAGGAAGAGGAATGAAAGTAACTGGATTGCCCTTATATAAAATGGAGTTAGGCTCAAACGGAAAATGGCCTCCTTTTGTGTTATAATTATTCTGTGATTTTGTGAATTAACCCTACAATACCAGGCAGGAATTGATATATTTCTTGAAAGTATGCAAGGCAATTTATCCCTGTACTTCTTTGCTACTAACATTTGATGTTACAGGAGATACAATGTGACCTCCCAAACCTGCAAATCTCCTCCCTTAGCTGTGTCACCTCTTGTGGGTGCTAATAGGATTTCTGCTCATCAGATCTTGCAATAATCCTGATCAACCTATTGTATCAGGGTCTTGGTGGAGCTTGCTATTAATCTGCCAGACCTGCAGGGGCTACTGTGGGAATATGTTGGAAAGATTGCACAATTTTGATATTGTGGAGTACATGTGATATTAATACTCAAGGGAAGGGAAGCTATGGTACAAAGTTAATTGTTCAGATCTTTGCTTGTGAAATGGGGAAACGTTTCAGTTTATTTTTGGCTATAACTCAGTTTTGCTAAGTAGTATTTTTATTAAATTAATATGGTCAAGCACTAACTGAATACCAAAAATACCTCAATTTGCATAAAGGCTTTCCATCATCTATACTAACTATGAACACAGCTTTTTCTCCAGCATTATGAATTCAGTGAACAATGTACATTTGAGTATCAATCCATAGGAGGCAACAAACCCATGTCTTACCTTAAGTTTTAAAGATTCAACATCATATGGACTTGGGATGAAATCCGTATGGACCCTTGCCCGGCCACAGAAAGGTCCAAGGTATGGGGGTGGGAGGTTCTCTAATTGGAGACTGTCTCTACTGCTGACTTCAGAATCTGGGGTAAATGGATCTCCACCTGGTAAACATAGAACATTGATCGTGCTAGAAATTAAGTCAAACAACAATAACTTTACATCAATGCTTTGACAGCTCCTAACTTCTACTCCAGGGTCATGGCCAACAATCCATTGTTTCTCAGACATGTGTCCTCAGGGAATCTTCTCTCTTTGGCCGCCAGTCTCATCCCATTCCCTTAACCAGAGCTGCCTGCTTCTACTTCCTTCACAAAACATGCAAAAATACCTGGTAAAATGTCATTTCAATACATGTTATGTTCTGCAGAATATGTTTATTTCCATTGTATATGTTTTGTCTCCCCTTGCGCAATGGTTCTTAATCAACTTCCATGGTTATTCTGAAACTGGTTTAAAGTCACAGTGAGCCACAGCATTGAAATGGGTTCTTTGAGTCTACATCAACCATCAAACAACCAATTACTCTAATCCTGCCTCAACCCATTTTCTCCTCATATACCTCTATAAGGTGCTGCCAACGGTGACTGAATGTGTCAAGTGGTCCAACTGCAATGAAAGCCCATTGGACACAAAACACTCCGATACCAAGTAATTTATTTGCACAGCAAACAAAATACCAGGCTTGACCTCAGAAAGATGAATGGTTCAGACAATATAACTGTTGATGACATCTGAGCACCTGTGGTATTTGGGCTGAATTACTTCCTTTCATTTAATGCATGATTTTCTTGAATATTAATGTTAAGGTCATTGGAAGTGTTTATTCTTTCAATGATTGCAGAGTGGGAAAAAGTCCTACAATTTCACAATTAAATTTTGCTTTTTCAAACAAAAAGCAATTTTCACAACTAGAATTTGGACAAATTCCAAATAATATTTCAAAATACAGCGTACTTAACATAAATTTATCAGTTGGAAGAAATCTTTACAAGTAAGCTACAAAGTTAAAATATTGTTGTTTCACTTTTCAGATGATGCGTGACCTGGTAGGTTTTACAGCCTCTGCAGTTTAAAAAAAAATGTTTTAAAGCCACACAATAGTCTTGTACGTTTTTTGTATTATTGGACACTGGTAAATTATACTGATAGAATGAAATATACCTGATCATGATTGTTATCTGTATGGTCAGCACTTGTGAAATTATATATCTCATTAGATCTTACTCTTTTTACCTTTGAATGGATTTTAAGCGGCTATGTGGGGTGGGAGGGTGGTGTGATAGAAACATCAAATACAGGAATTCCTCACAGATCACAAACCTGCAGGGACATCCACCCCTGGATCATGTTGTCATATGACTAGATATCAGCCATGATATACATCTAAAAACTAAAGTGCTGAAGCATAGCTCTCTCTGAGAAAATATCTCGGGCATGTGAAACATATCTATGAAGCAAGTCAAGGCAGAACTGGTGATTAGTTCAAAACTTCAGATCTATCTGTGCCTGGCCTGTTTCTTGTAAATATCTTTGGAAATGCTTCCATTCAGTAAACAGAGGCGATCTACACATTCAAACATGTTAAATTCTCCTGTTGGGACGTTTGTTGGATATAAATAGGGAAGAATCCCAGGAGGAAGTTCATTACACTTGCTTCAAATATTGGAACACAAAAGTATTGAAGTGAAAGAGCACCAGGCTTTCAATTAAGTTCATGGTAGTATTGCAAGGCAAGGATTGCATTATCTTCATTGTTTGAACCTCAGCTTTAATTAAAATCATGTAAATATTTGTCAACTAACATTTTTAATTTTATCAGTGGAAAAAATAGTAAAATCTAGAATGGAACTACAACAATACCTAATTTTAGGGACCTTTCAGTATGACCCGTGTTCATTTCGAAACACATTCAAAAGTTGTTTTTTTTCACATTCTTATGGATCTCATATCTTATTGTGCTGCCAACTATGGTACTTACTGCTTGAAGTCTGTCTGCTGAGTGGACTGTTGACATTCTCTTCTGATTCACTGGCTGAGTACGAGGACCTGTCCCCTAGTCTTAGGTACATGAATTCATCAGGTGTCATTGGAGACATGGGACATTCTTCTCCACTTTCACTCTGAAGGAAGAAGTTGTCAATAGGTCAACATGAGCCATGACTTGTATTGGACTGCCAATTGAACGGCCAATCTTGATATATTTTCTTACAGTTGAATCAAGAGTCCACTTCCAAGTTTCCATCACTGCCTCTAACTGTCAATACATTTCCTGACTACAGTTCACTGAATTGTTGACCACTCTTTGTATTTATGGAATCTTTAACCGTTTTGAACCCAGCCTCTATCTTCTGTCAACTCTTGCCTTGAAGTACAACTGCTGAGATTCAGGGGATGACCTGCATAGAGTTATAATTTTTATTTTTATTTTAATTTAAAAATTTTTTTTTAAATTAGAAGTACAATAAGTTACAGTAATACACACCACATATATCTCATTACATTTGTTGTATCCCTTCATTTTTCGAGCTTTAAAAAAGATAGAAATAAAAGAAGTAAGGAAAGTGAGAAAGAGTCGTGATAGTGCAGGAAAGTGTTGGGAAAAGAAAGCCCATTAGAAAAGGAGTTAGAGAAGAAAGTTAAGAAATAGACCCTAGAAAAGAAAGAAAGAAAGAGTAACAATCGCTCTATTATTTAAAAAAAAAAAACTCCGCAAAAAGGGATATACCAACCGTATTTTTCACCCCCCGTTACCAGATCCTGGCACCATTTATTTTTTAAATTACTATTGCACCTTATGCTTGTAATAAGTCCATAAATGCAGACCACGTCTTTTGGAAGTGGTCTGCTTTGCCTGCTAGGAGGAGTCTCATCTCTTCCAGATGTAATGTTTCGAACATGTTTGAAATCCACATTTTTATTGTTGGTATAGGAGCGTTTTTCCAGAATTTGAGTATAAGCTTTTTTCCCATTATTAGCCCGTAATTAAGAAAATTCTTTTGAAACACGTTTAGTTCAGGGCTACCTTCCTTTATTCCAAAAATAATCCATTCTGCTTTATTTGTGATAAATGTAAGTCTCATGAAGCTACCATCGCGCTCTTTTGTTTTTTGTATAAAAATCCAAAAATTCTGGAACAAAATATTTGAAATCTTCACAAAACTATTTAAAATAAAACTCATACCATAGAGTTATAATTGATTTGATGGTGAGATTGTTCCTTTTTGGGGGAAAGATGAAGAATAGAAACAGTTGAATTATAATGGGCCTGTCCTACTTACGTGACTTTTTCGGGGACTGCTTGCACCCATCATAGGTCGTTACAGGCCGCCGACGTTCCAGCGGCGACCAGAACAAAGTACGACTCTTTGGGCGACTATTCACAACCATACAGGCTTCACCCCAAGACATGTCGCCAGGGTGTCGCCTGTATGGTCGTGAGTAGTCTCCTCAGTCACCCAAAGAGTCGTAGTGTCTTTCTGGTCGCTGCTGAATTTTCAACATGTTGAACATTTTCGCCGCCCTGCAACGACCTATGACGGGTGGCGGTAGTCGCCGAAAAAGTCGCGTAAGTGGGACAGGCCCATGATGAATTAGATTTTACTTCTGTTTAAATTGTTGTCAACTATCATTTAGAAGCGGAATGTTTCATTACAGTACCTGTAATACTTGTGTGATAATGTGCATAAACTGAAGGAGTTCACCGACAGACACAATTTTATCTTCCCTCTTCTCTATCTAAACAAAATATAAGTCTGACATGTTTGGCTGAAAGTTACCCTGTCTGTAGATCTCCCTTGTTTAGATCACTTACCCTCTCTCATTGTCAATGTAGCATTGACTGTCTTAATTTGTTCTTCCAGAACCAGGGGTCGCAGTTTAAGAATAAGGGGTAGGCCATTTAGGACTGAGATGAGAAAAAATGTTTTCACCCAGAGAGTAGTGAATCTGTGGAATTCTCGGCAGTGGAGGCCAATTCTCTGGATGTTTTCAAGAGAGAGTTAGATATAGCTCTTAGGGCTAACGGAATCAAGAGATATGGGGAGAAAGCAGGAATGGAGTACTGATTTTAAATAATCAGCCATGATCATATTGAATAGCTGTGCTGGGTCGAAGGGGTGAATGGCCTACTCCTGCACTTATTTTCTATGTTTCTAAGTTTCTTCCACTAGCCTGCCCAACTCTGAACTTACAATACTCTACTTACAAAGAAGCAATCCCAACATCATCATTGTTGTTATTGTCATGGGGCAAACGGACCTCTTGTTTGCAGAAGTTGAACATCAGCTGTTAAAAATATCATAAGGTCATAAGCAATAGGAGTAGAATTAGGCCAATCGGCCCATCAAGTCTACTCCGCTATTCAATCATGGCTGATCTATCCCTCCTGCCTTCTCCCCATAACCTCTGGCATCTGTACTAATCAAGAATCTATCTATCTCTGCCTTAAAGATACCTACTGACTTGGCCTCCTCAGCCTTCTGTGGCAAAGAATTCCACCCTCTGACTGAAGAAATTTCTCCTCATCTTCCTAAAAGAACATCCTTTAATTCTGAGACTATGTCCTCTAGTCCTAGACTCTCCCACTAGTGGTCCCAACCAGCCCATCTCTATCATGGATATCTAATCACTCTGCACCATAAGAGAATCAATGCAGAAGGTTAAACCTGCTTTAAATAGTAAATACAGTCTTAAATACAATCCTTCTCAGGACCATATTTTTTATTCATTTTATGTAAATTCACAATGTAAAATAATCAGAATCCATCAGCTGGCATTGTGATGACATGTTGAAATTCTGAAGAGCTTTTACCTTATCTTCTGATAAAGCTTTCACCATCATTCTACCGGACTTCCTATTCATAGTACGCGAAATAACTGCTCGCCATTTCTTTCCTATTTTGCTTCCAGATTTGGTGACCTCTTCTGAGCTGGCTGCTGTACTACCAGCCATCTCTGCCTGAAAGTGAAACCAAGGTCCAGTCAGTGGGTTGAACGCATTCTGATGCAACAGGCAAGCATATAAGACTGAAGCCGTGCAACCCTTTTTTTTTCTCGCAGTTCTCAATAGGCATTAAATTACTTATTTCTAAGTTGTTCATCAACTTTTCTAAAAGGTTATTCAATGGGTTTTCATGGGAATGGTTCAACTTTGTATCTAATACTGCAAAGAAAGAAAAAATGAATTGATCTGCTAAATGCAGAAAAACCAGCGTCCATACAGACAGGAATATGATGACAGGATGATATATTACATTGAATGTGGGGAATAAACATTGTCCTGATGATTTGAATAAATCATCTCTTCTTTGACATATTACCATGGGATCAGGTTCATCCACTGATGAGAGCAGGTATATTAATGATTCATCTGAAAGGTGGCTCCTGTAACAGTACAGTCCACCCTCAGTATATTAATGGGTTGTCAGAATAAATGTTTCTATTGAAGTCTCTAGAACAGAGTGTAGCCCACAACATTTTTATTCAAATGCTAGAGGGCGACAACTGAACCATGGACAGGTACCTCATACAACTCGCGTTTGTATATAATTTCACCATAAAATACAATGGCTTAATTGGCAAAACACCAGAAACTTAATTAAGCTGTGAACCACAATAAATAGTTTCATCACACTGCATCGGTGCTTACTATTACACAAAAATCATCATATAGGGTGAATGAGTCTTTTTCCCAGGGAAGGGAAATCATTACTGTCATTTTGTATTAAATAAGTAAATTTGTATTATATTCCCTGTCGGAGCTCCGTTGCCGTTGGGGCCTAGCGCCGTGGGGCGGCCTCCACCGGAACGACCTGGAGGCTCAAGTCACGGAGCCTGTGGAGCTGAGGAGCTGCTAGGGAGCTGCTGTGGAGCTGCTGTGGAGCCTGCTGTGGAGCCTGCTGTGGAGCCTGCTGTGGAGCTGCTGTGGAGCTGCTGAGGAGCCTGCTGTGGAGCTGCTGAGGAGCTGCTGCAGACTTACCTACGTGGAGCTGGCCGGCTTCGGGGCGTGGAGAGCGGCGGTGGCGCGTTGATGCGGCCCGGCTCCGGTGGATGGTGACACCGGGAGCTCGCGGATCCCCGGTGGGAGGCCGCTTTGCGGGGCACCGGCAGCGGCGACTTCTCCCGCCTGAATTGCGGGGTTGAGAGTGACCTGGAGGGGGACCCTACAACGCCCGGCGCGGCCTTAATTTGCCGCGGACTAGCGCCCGCCGGGGGCTTTGACCTCGACTTCGGGAGGGAAATGGAGTGCAGGGGAGAGACAAGAACTTTGCCTTCCATCACAGTGAGGAGGAGAGCCACTGTGATGGATGTTTATGTGAATAGTGTTGGTGTGTGTTTTGGTTCTTTTATTGTATTGTATGGCTGCAGAAACTACATTTCGTTTGAACCTCATGTGAGGTTCAAATGACAAATAAAGGTATTGTATTGTATTGTATTGTAGAAATAGAGGACCTGGTTTTAAGGTGAGAGTGGAAAGATTTAGTAGGAGCCTCAGGGGCAACTTATTCACATAGAGGGTGGTAGAAGTATAGAATGAGCTGCCAGAGGAAGTAGCAGAAGCAGGTGCAATAATGGCATTTAAAATACATTTGGACAGGTACATGGATAGCAAAGGTTTAGTGGGATATGGGACGGGCACAAGCAAATGTTACTATTTTGGCTGGAGCATCCTGGTTAGCACGGGCAAGCTGAACCTGTTTCTGTGCTGAATGACTTCATGACTTAAAAAATAACATTGTTATTAGCAATAATCTGTCTCCTGTTTGAAAAAAATCCTTCTCACTTTTTCTGCAACAAAGTAATTCACAGACTTACATTTTCATTTATAATGGGCTCTTGTTCAGTAACCAACGGTGACGATGGTGGCTTTGAGCGCTCAAAGCGCTTGAAGCTGCTTGACCTTTGTAGAGAGAGCTGTCAAAATAATTACACACATCACTGTCATTTTGTATTAAATAAGTAAATTTGTATTAAATTACAAGTTGTATTAAATAGTCAAGTCAAGTCAAGTCACTTTTATTTCTATAGCACATTTAAAAAACAAATGTTGGCCAAAGTGCTTTACATTGGTGGAGATACTAACGTTATACTGAGAATAAGTAATTCTCGCTGAAAGTTTACAACATTGATATATTTCAAGAAATAAATGCCTCCTCCAAGAAGCGACTATAACCCACTCTTTTGCAGCCTTCACAAAGTTACAAAACTTCTGGAGGGGAATTTTTGATACCTTTTCCAAAACACTTAAAACTAAATTGGACCCCGATATAAAACTGATCACACTAGGTATGTCAGAGGCCTGTTCTAAGCTAACGATATTTCAAAGACGTTTCCTCAACTAGGGCCTAATAACGGCAAAAAAATTAACATTTTCATTTTGGAACCAGACAACAGTCCCTACAGTGAAGATGTGGATTACAGATATGCCCGAGACACTACATTTGGAAAACATTAGGCTTGTCTTGGCGGAAAAAACAGATCAATCTCTTAAGACATGGGCACCCTTTACTGAATCTTTACAACAATAGTATGGTGAAACACAAATTTAAATTTAAATCCGATGCTATGTTGTGGGGTGGGGTTAGGGGCAAGGTATATCTCCATGTTTTTCTTATTCCTCTATCTTTCTGCTGCACTGCTTTGGTAG
The DNA here is from genome assembly GCF_028641065.1 of Leucoraja erinaceus. Lineage (NCBI taxonomy): Eukaryota > Metazoa > Chordata > Chondrichthyes > Rajiformes > Rajidae > Leucoraja > Leucoraja erinaceus. Next base: position 20,793,949 of record NC_073388.1, on the reverse strand, counting down.
CTTAGGGGACTTTTTCCTTTTTCTCGTTCTTCTCTACTCTATCCTTTCACTTTTTCTTTTCTTCTTTTCTTGCTTTCCCTTTCTTTCCTTTTATTCATTTTCACAATTCAGGTTATAAGGTTAAAAATGAAGCTGTACAATAATTGTATAATTCTAGATGCCGAAAGTTTTATCTTTGTACAATTGCTTCTAATAAAATTAAAAACAAATAAATAAATACAAAATTATGAAATATTTGAAGAAATAGGCAGTTTCTTCTCCTTTGGCTTTATAATTGAAATATAGTATTTATAATGATTAACTTATTATTAATTCCTTTTGCCCTCATGCCAAACCAATATATTTTTCTGTATTCAATACTTTTGTATTGTCATCTACATTATTGCTGACAATACGTATTCCCTGTTATCCCTTTGTCAAGCATTAAATAAATTATTGAAAACAAACATTTAAAAATCCATCAACCCAGAGTCTAAAATTGCTGTGACATAACTAAAGTTTATGAGAAAATTCTCTCCATATTTCAGTAGAGTGGTTCAATCATTATTAAAAAACAGGTTAACATTGTTAATATATTAAGCAGGTGAACACATTGAACTGTCACGTGCCAGCATTCCACAACAGAACCACAGGAGTCAGAATCTTTGATTTCATTATTTTGGGAAGATTACAGAATTATCGTTGAGGTAGATGATTGAGGATGGTATTTTTTGATGAAGTTGCCATTTTAGGGTCCATGCGAAAGATTCAAGAAAGATTTCCCTATGATCTTCGATCAAATCTGAAGAAGGATCTCGACCCGAAACGTCACCTTTTCCTTTGCTCCATAGATGCTGCCTCACCCGCTGAGTTTCTCCAGCATTTTTATCTACCTTCCATTTTTCCAGCATCTGCATTTCCTACTTAATCATTCTGCAATTAGTTCACTTTCGTGTCACCCTTGACTTGATAATAATCTGTGTTTGAATCAGAAGATCTGATGTTCTAGCCACAAGACTACAAAATCTGTGCAGTTCTAGGGGAGTGCTGCATTGCCATTAAACTGAAGCTTTCCTGCTTCTCACAGTGAATAACAAATGGCTCCTGGGTTTTAAAGAGCCTGCAGCGATAATAGATGTAATAGCTGTGATCTTCCAAAAATTCCTTAGATTCTTGAAAGATTCCAGAAGTTTGCAAAATGTGAGGGTTTGGCGAGACAGGCAGGTTGAGTAAAACAATTTTTATTTGGAAACAACAAACAAATAAGAGTACTCGAAAACCGCGTGCTGGGTCAGCCAAATATATAATAGCTCCTGCTACTCGAAAACTCACCTGCGATCATGTGATGGCGCCAGCTACAGGGCCCCCCAGAACCCAAGGTAAGGAACCGAGTGGGAGGCTGAATGAGGGGACCGGACTGAGTGGAAACGAGAGGAACAGGCAAAACTGACGGTACAGGCGAAACTGGCGGAACAGAGCCAGCAGTCGGCAAAGTCACAGGGGAACGGGCACAACAGGTGCAACCGGAACAGCCAGCGGCAGACCTCTATGCCGGGGTTGAGCCAACACCACCAGGCTATTGATATCCAGGTGGGCGGGCTTGAGGCGAGCCACCAAAATGATTTCCTCCCAACCACCGACATCCAAGAGAAAAGTCGCAAAGCCGGGGCGCAACACCCGGAACGGACCTTCATAAATCCGCTGCAGCAGAGTGCAAGTCCCTGCGGATAAACTGGCCTTAAGCTCCGGCGGCACATATACCGGAGCAACCGTCCGGTAAATGTCCATTTCGCCACCCTCACGCTGTGCGGCGGCCAGCCCCGAATAGTCCATGCCGGGGTCCACAGATGACATGGCCGGGACCGCAGGGTGAGACAAAGCATCCGGGACCAGGTTTAGCTTTCCTGCCACATGCTGGACTTTGGTGCTGAACTCCGACACGATCGCCAGGTGCCGTTGTTGCTGAACTGACCAAGGGTCGGACACCTTTGTAAAGATGAACGTCAGGGGCTTGTGGTCCATGAATGTCATGAAAGGCCTGCCCTCGAGGAAATAACGAAAATGGCGGACCGCCAAATAAAGGGCCTGGAGCTCCCACTCGACAGCGCTGTCGCAGGTGTCGGCTGAAGAATACAAGCGGCTGCCGGCGGCCGTCGATGAACTGCTCCAGAACCCCTCCGAAAGCTGTATCCGAGGCATCCACGGTGAGGGCGGTCGGAGCAGCAGCCACATGGTGGCCTTGGCCAGTGCCTACTTTGCTCCATCGAAAGCAGCCGTGGTCTCAGCGTCCCACCCTAGGTCACATGGCTTATCTGCCAGGCACTGAAACAAAGGCCACATGATCCGGGCCACCGCCGGCATGAAGTGGTGGTAAAAATTGACCATGCCGATGAACTCCTGCAGCCCCTTGATGGTGAATGGCCAAGGCATTTCCCGGAAACGAGCAGGGGATGCGGCATCGGCGGGCCTCTGCATCCCAGCATTGGTGGTAGTAGCACCACTAGCGCTTACTGCGGTCTCCGACAGGCGGCTGTGGTGCGGCGATGGCAGAGGAGGATTGGACGTCTCTGTGAGGGCACAGACACCCGGCTGATGGATCCACTGTCCTGCTGCTTGGTGACCCACAGCTCGTCGGCCCGTTCAGCGAGCGTCAGGGGGTCGGTGAAATCTGACCCAGCGAGGAACAGGCGGATGTCGTCAGGCATCTGCTCGAGGAAAGCCTGTTCAAACAGCAGACAGGGCTGATGGCCATCCATCAGTGCGAGCATCTCGCTCACCAACGCAGACGGCGTGAAATCACCGAGGCTGTCCATATGCAAAAGGCTGAGCCCGAAAGTATGGAACAGCAGCGCCTTGAGGCCCTCGTACTTGCCGAATGCCGGCGGATTCTGCAGGGAAGGCAGCAATCAAGTGGCAGTTTCTTGACTGAGAGCCCAACCATGCAAAAGTATCATGTGGCGTCCACGACGATATTGCAGTGCTCGAATCGGGCCACAATGTGGGTGAACCACACGTGAGGCTGTAGCTCAGTGGGTGAACCACACTTGAGGCTGTACCGCCCAAAAAAGGGCAGTTTCAGGGCCACCACATTTTGCTGGGCGGGCTGGGAGTCAAGGTTTTCGGCAGCGTTCATGATCGGGATCCAAAATACGATCGGAGCGGTGGGGTCAACACTTTGGCGAGACAGGCAGGTTGAGTAAAACAATTTTTATTTGGAACCAACAAACAAATAAGAGTACTTGAAAACCGTGTGCTGAGCAGCCAAATATATAATAGCCCCTGTTACTTGGAAGGAGCGCGCCGACTGAGGAGAAAAGCCCGCGAAAACGCACGCGCGATCACGTGATGGCGACAGCCAATAGCGAGGGTTCACACTTCCCCAAGCCACCACTAGGTGCCGCTAAAGGCCTTTTTCAAGAAAGGAGGGAGACAAAACGTGATAGGACAATCAGCCTAATATCCATTGTTTGAGAAAAAAAATGCTGGAATTAATAATGAAGGAAAAACAGCGGCAAGGGACACAACGGGAAGGCACCAAGAACGAAAGGAGACCCAGCAGGGGGGGGGCGGTGGTAGGGGGAGGGAGGGATGCTGCCACCTGCAGCGGCAGGCAGAATATAGGACTGTTTAGTGAAGTTTTGTAACTTTGTTGGCGTCAGAAACATGGCGACACTTGCCTTGGTGAGATCCGCTGTATGATTTTACCGGTTTGTGTGTAAAACAAATCATATCACTGTACATAGGCTTGAGACAATAAAGTATCATTGAATCATTGAGATACTTGGATGATCACAATGTAATACTGTTTCAACATGATTTTAACAAAAAGGAAATTTAGCAACATTTCTCTGTCAGAGGATCTTTCAATATACTCCAGAGACCTGACTCTTTGAATATTCAAGATTAGAACTGGCTCATTTTTGAACATTATTAGAGTTGCAAAGATTATTCATTAACTGTCCCAAGTTCCCTGGTTCTCATGTCTTTCTCCATAGAATAAACAGAAGAGAAATGCTCATTGAAAATGTTACCCATCTCCTACAGCTGCTTTGATTTCTGAGAGGTGTTATTCTCTCTTTAGTTACCCTGTTTCACCTAATGTACATAACATTTCATATGATTCTCCTTAATCTTACCTGCCAGAGGGCATCATCTGCCCTTTTTTTGCCCCCCCCCCCCCCCCCCTTGATTTCCTTCCCATGTATGCTCTTCAGTCCCCTAAAATCCCCCAGGAATACATTTGGTCTAGCTGCCCATACCTGACCCATGCTCCTTTTTCCTGACTAGAGCCTCAATTCCTTTTGTAATCCAGGCTTCATTATTCCCCCCTGCCTTACCCTTCACTCTAACAGGAACATGCATATCCGGTAGGCGGCGCGGCTCTGGCCAGCAGCGGCCTCTGCAGCCTGTCCGCGTTTTTTTTATTTTTTGTCTGTGTTTTTATGTAGTTTTTGTTATTTTATGTTGGGGTGTGTGTGTGTGGGGTGGGGTGGGAGGGGGGGGGAAACTTTTTGAATCTCTCCCTGCACTGGAGACCCGACCTTTTCTAGTCGGGTCTCAGGTGTCGTTGAGGCCGCAACGAGGAGCGGCCTCCAACGGGAAGAAGCCGGGGACTCTGGTGCCGACTCACCATTGCCGTCGCGGAGCTGGCCGAGTCCGGAGCGGGTGGAGCGGTGGAGGAGCGCTGCCGCTGCTGCTGCCGCTGCTGCTGCCGCTGCTGCTGCTGCTGCTGCTGCTACCGGAGAGTCGGAGGCTCCAACGACGGGTCTGTGGACGACGGCACCGGGAGCCCGCGGCTCCCTGGAGGGAGACCGCTTTTCGGGGCTCCTGCAACGGCGACTTCTCCCGCCCGAGTTGCGGGGTTGAAGAGCTCCTGGAGCGGGGCCTACATCACTGCCCCGCGCGGCTGGAATGGCCGCGGACTCTGCGAGCGCACACCGGGGGCTCCAACACCAAGACCCGGTGTGCGACCTCGCACCACCCGGCGTGGCTTTAATGGCCGCGGGACAATCGCCATCGCCAGCCGGGGGCTTTGACTTTGACTCTGACATCGGGGGGGGAGAGTGCAGTGGAGAGATAAGTTTATTTGGCCTTCCATCACAGCTATGTGATGGATGTTTATGTTAAATGTAATTATGTTGTGTCTGGGGTCTATTTGTGTGTAATGTATGGCTGCAGAAACGGCATTTCGTTTGGACCTCCAGGGGTCCAAATGACAATTAAATTGACTCTTGACTCTTGACTCTTGATATCGTTAAATGTGTAAGAAGGAACTGCAGATGCTGGTTTAAATCAAAGATAGACGCAAAAAGCTGGAGTAACTCAGCGGGACAGACAGCACCATGGAGACAAGGTCTGAAGAAGGGTCTCGACCTGAAACGTCACCCATTCCTTCTCTCCAGAGATGATGCCTACCCCACTGAGTTATTCCAGTTTTTTCTGTCTATGCATATCTTGAACTCTCACCGGCACATCATTAATGTAACTTGCATTTATTGTGATACAATTACCTGGAAAGTTTATGTTTTTTCAATGTTGACCCATTGCTGCATCATCACCTGGGCATTGATCTTCACCATTCTATCTCTAACGTTCTCTGACTCCCCACCTCCGTCCACTTCCAGCCTCTTCCTAAACCTCACCTCTCAGAACAAGCTGCTGTGCATCCCTTTTGGCACTCCCCCATTTGTGTCTCAGTGAAGAATTCTGATTGCATCTCAGCAGGCAAACTGGGAATTTTGTTTTACATTTAAAGAGTAGTATAATTAATGCAAGCTACTTTTACTAGGAAGTCGTAAGCACAAGAGCACAATCAAATGGGAGCAGGGACTTAAATAGAAAATGCTGGAAATACTCAGCTGGTCAGGCTGCTCTGTGGGAAGATAAAGAGAGTCAACATTTCAGGCCTTCATCAGAACAGCGAAGGAGATAAAGGAAGCTTATAAAGCTGCAGGGAGGAGAGAGGAATAGGATGCCTCTAAGAAGGTAAAACTGGGGTAACCTTGGGGATAAGCTATAAACACAATAATCCTGATGGTTGGGAATTTGATCGGTTAGAGAGTGCGAATGTCAGCAAAAGAACCCTGATAAATGAATGTGGAAGTCATGAAGCGCGGAGTGGGAGGATAAGCCCAGCTGGTCCTCCGCCCCCACATACAGAGAAAGGAAGGCAGAAAGAAAACAAGTCTTCTTCTTCTTGCGTATGGCATGCACAGCCAATAGTAAGAAAACAAGTGAGCTAATGTTACAGATGGATCAGCGATATAGACAGAGAAAACATGTTACCTGAAGTTGTCGATTTCAATACTGAGTCCAAGCCCTGAACTCCTCTTCTGCGTCAGTTCCCCATAGCCCTCACTTCCCCAATCTTTATTTACTTCCTCTTTAAATCCAGCGTACATACCTCAAGGGGGTGAAAATTCAAGGGATTTTGCATCCTCTGTGAGAGGTGCAAAGAAATAGAAACTCACCCACTGAGTTTACTGTCTACCAATTTTTCCAGCATCTGCAGTTAACATAACATATAACATATAACAACATATAACATATAAAAGGTTCTTAAACCTTTAAAAGGGTGGGTCTTTTGTGGGAGATGTTGTGATATTTAGTTTGGCTCAGTGACCAAGCCTGACTTTTGCAATGGTGTGTCACTTTGGTTGCTTGGTTAAATCCAGTGTAATTTAAAGTAATTCTAGCTGAAATGTCTCTGATTTTTGTCGTAAAGCTAAGTGCTTGTAATGTGTTGATTAAAGATTTGGAAATACAGGAATTTACACTGAGGTTGATCTTGCATCTTATCGTAGTCAAATTCTGATTAAAATTATTTACAACTTATTCCAGTTTTCTCCACTTTTTTTTGCTTACTGTTATTTTTAGTTTTTGCTTAGGTCCAGTTCCCCTGGTCTTCGTACTGCAGAGAGTTGTAAGTGTCTCCAAATCCACCACACAGTCCAGGCTCCCCACCATTGACTCCATCTACACTTCACGATGCTTCAGGAAAGCAGGTCACATAATCAAAGACCTTTCCCACCCCCATCATTCCTTCAACTTCCCGCTCCTGTTAGGCAGAACTTACAGCAGCTTTAAAGAGCATACCACCAGACTGCGGAATAGTAATTCCCCACTGTTACCATGCTTCTGAACAATCCTCCCATAACTTAAGGTACATTATGATTCACCGCCGCTACACCATTACAAACTTGTGCGCTACAATGATGAGAACTCTATTCTGTACTCTGTATCTTTCCACTCATTCTCCCCTGGTAAATGAGTTTGGCTTGAATGCACTTACATAAAGTATTTCTGAATTAATCGAATAGCTTACAAAACGGTACCTTGGTGCACGTGACAATAATAAACATAAACTTTAAACCTAAACCCTTCATCAAACGGAGTGGCGGCGCGGCGCTGGCTGCAGCGGCTCACCGGCAGTCCCGTTTGTGTTTTTTGTGTTTATTTTGTTTTGGTTAGTCAAGTTTTTGGTTTTTAGTTTGTGTTTTTGGGGGGGGGGGGGGGGGGGTTGAAACGGGGTTTGCAGTCTCTCCCTGCGGGGGAATGCGACCTTTTTGTCATATTCCCCTTCTCTGCCTCTGTCTGCGCTGAGACCTAATGGAGCTGACGACCTCGAGGCTCCGGAGGCAGAGCCCGTCAGGACTCGCCCTGAGCTCGCTCCCATGAGGGTGGTCCGGCTCAGGGCTGGAAGAGGTTGGGACGCTCCCGTGAGGGCGGCCAGCCTGAGGGTGGAATGAGCTCGGGGAGGTGCAGCGCTCGCAGCCCGAGGGAGGTTCGGCGCCCAAGTCAGGGCGGCCCGGCCCGGGGAAGAAGCGACGCCCATGTCGGGGCGGCCCAGCCCGAGGCTGAAGACGGTGCGGTACTCACGTGAGGGTGGCTGGGACGGTGTTCTGGCGGTGGTGGCCTGAGTCCGGGGTTCAGCCGCGGGCCAGCGGCTGCGTCTGCGTCTGCAGGACTGGTGGGCGGCAGCTTCAACCACCCCGGGCCGCGGTGTTTGAGCCGCGGGACTGATTTATAACATCGCCCTGGAGGTATCGCCTCAGCGCAGAGGGAGAAGAGGAAGGAAGAGACTGCAGACCTAAGACTTTTGCCTCCATCACAGTGAGGAGATGCTGGGTGGACTCACTGTGGTGGATGTTAATGTATGTTAATTGTTGTTTTTATTGTATTATATGTATGACTGCTGCAATTTCGTTCAGACTTCGGTCTGAATGACAATAAAGGCTATCTAATCTAATCTAATCTAATCTAATCTAATCTAATCTAAATGTTCACCTGGACATTCTTCACATGTGGAATTGAGCAAATGAGGTCAGTGACTACTCGAGACCTCCACAAGTGAGCCTGTTTTTACCAAGTATATCCACACCTGGTACTTTCCAGCAAGAATCATGAGTAGAGATCATGATCAGGAGCCCTGACGTGGGTATTTTTCCACCTTACACAGAAGTGCTGATGGCAGCAGGACTTCCCCAATTATTCCACAGCTGGGGGCGGGCAGCTGAGGCCAGCCTGCCAATTAACCCTGGGACTTTCTGGATGTGTGCGGTTCATTACTCAGTACAATTACCCACCAACATGATGCAAGTGGAAAATCAATAACAAATGGACAGTTAAGCATTATCCTAGTCTGTTCAGCACCTGTCCCACTATAAGCATCAGACGCTTACGCCAGATGGCACAGTGAAATGAAATTCCCATACAGCCATACAATAAAAAAAGGGACACAACACACTATAGGGTTTGACATAAAACATCCCCACACAGCAGAATCAAAGTTCCCCACTGTGTGGGAAGGCACCAAAGTCAGTCTCTTCCTCCATTGTTCCTCGTGGTCAGGGCCTCCCCAAGCCCTCCTCAGTTGCCGCTACGGGCGGCCCGATGTTCAGGACCGCTCGCCAGGGTGTTGTAAGTCCGACGTCGGGGCTGCGGGACGTCCTCAGCGGCGTGGACACCAGAGTCGGCCCCCTCCTACCGGAGTCAGTGGCTTCCAAAGTCCGCAGGCCGCGCCGGGTGGAGACTGCTGCTGGCGGCCCTCTGCAAGGCGCCCCAGGACTCCACGATGTTGTTCAACGCCGCCCGCATTGGAAGCTCTCCACACCAGAGCTCCACGATGTTGGAGCAACGGCTCAACGCTTCGGAGCTCCAAACGGCGACCCAGGTAGGCATCGCCTACTCCTCAGTGACTCCAGCGCTGCGCCGCCGCTGTAGCAGCCCCTGTCCGGTTCCCGGACCCCAGCAGGAAAGGCCCCTCCGATCCAGCTGGTAGGTCGCGAGGTGGGGGGCGAGGACGCGACTCGGAGAAATAGTCGCGTCCCCGCCAGGAAGAGACTGGGAAACGGTTTCCCCCTTACCCTGCCCCCCTCCCCCACATAGAAAAATAAAAGTTTCCCCCTAAAACATACTTTGGACTAACTGAAAATTTAAAAAAAGATAGAATTAACAGACAGGCTGTAGGTAGAGGCTGCTGCCAGTGCAGCGCCCCCGACACATAGTGGGACTAATGAGAGATACAATGTGGCATGACATTCACTGCAGTAGTTGAGGCAAAGTGACGGATGTAGAGGTTTCATGGTGATGATACAAACTTAAAGCACACGGTATTGGGGGTTCAGTATTGATGTGGATAGAGAACTGGCTGGCAGACAGGAAGCAAAGAGTAGGAGTAAACGGGTCCTTTTCACAATGGCAGGCAGTGACTAGTGGGGTACCGCAAGGCTCAGTGCTGGGACCCCAGCTATTTACGATATATATTAATGATTTGGACGAGGGAATTGAATGCAACATCTCCAAGTTTGCGGATGACACGAAGGTGGGGGGCAGTGTTAGCTGTGTGGAGGATGCTAGGAGGCTGCAAGGTGACTTGGATAGGCTGGGTGAGTGGGCAAATGCATGGCAGATGCAGTATAATGTGGATAAATGTGAGGTTATCCACTTTGGTGGCAAAAACAGGAAAGTAGACTATTATCTGAATGGTGGCTGATTAGGAAAGGGGGAGATGCAATGAGACCTGGGTGTCATGGTACACCAGTCATTAAAAGTAGGCATGCAGATGTAGCAGGCAATGAAGAAGGCGAATGGTATGTTAGCATTCATAGCAAAAGGATTTGAGTATAGGAGCAGGGAGGTTCTACTGCAGTTGTACAGGGTCTTGGTGAGACCACACCTGGAGTATTGCGTACAGTTTTGGTCTCCTAATCTGAGGAAAGACATTCTTGCCATAGAGGTAGCACAGAGAAGTTTCACCAGACTGATTCCTGGGATGTCAGGATTTTCATATGAAGAAAGACTGGATAGACTTGGTTTGTACTCGCTAGAATTTAGAAGATTGAGGGGGATCTTATAGAAACTTACAAAATTCTTAAGGGGTTGGACAGGCTAGATGCAGGAAGATTGTTCCCGATGTTGGGGAAGTCCAGAACAAGGGGGCACAGTTTAAGGATAAGGGGGAAATCTTTTAGGACCGAGATGAGGAAAACATTTTTTACACAGAGTGGTGAATCTCTGGAATTCTCTGCCGCAGAAGGTAGTTGAGGCCAGTTCATTGGCTATATTTAAGAGGGAGTTAGATGTGGCCCTTGTGGCTAAAGGGATCAGGGGGTATGGAGAGAAGGCAGGTACAGGATACTGAGTTGGATGATCAGCCATGATCATTTTGAATGGCGGTGCAGGCTCGAAGGGCTGAATGGCCTACTCCTGCACCTCTTTTCTATGTTTCTATGTTCTAGGATAATGGTGTATGAGGGGGTAAGGTTACTTAGCATCTATCCATATTTCAGAATCTTTAATTCTAGTTTAGTTTATTTTGAGTTACAGCGTGGAAACAGGCCCTTCGGCCTACCGAGTACATGCACACTAGTAATCACCGTCACACTAGTTTTATCTGATAGACAAGGGGCAATTTACAGATGACAATTAACCTACAAACCCGCATGTCTTTGGAATGTGTGAGGAAACCGCACCCAACATGATGCCAGGACTATCTATCACATATCTACCTCCACATAACCCACATACCTCCATTCCCTGCATATCCTTATGCTTATCCAAAGTCTTTTAAATGCCACTAATGTATCTGCTTAAAGCACAATTCTGAAAGATTGCTGTACCGATATGTCATGGAAAATAAACCTCTGAATGAAGATTTTGTTTGTTGGGCACCATATTCCATGAATGATAAGGTTTAGTTATTCAGCCCTCAGTGGACCCCTTCTCAGGGTACAGTCTCAAAAGAACCCCAGCCCCAGCCAACACCACACACTTCACCATGCTAAATTAAAGTCTCAAAATGGTTCCGTTCCTCTGCCAATCACAGATAAGAAATAATGAATCTGGTTACCAAGTAAGTGGGTTAATGCATGTGCGTGTCTGTGTGAGTGTGCATACGTGTGTACATGTTGATGTGTGTGCATGTACTGGTTGAAGTTGGGCCAGCATCTGCGGACAACACAGTCCATTCGCTGGCCTGATGGAGAAGGAACATCTAAAGAATAGGATTATCAGTGTCCTCTATGATCTGGTCTTCCAAATATAGGAAGGATGTTATTAAAACTAGGAAGGCTGCATAAAAGATTGAAGAAGATGTTATTGGGTCTGAAGTCACAAGGAGAGGCTGGGAAGGCGAGGATCTTTTTCATTGAAGTGTAGGAGGCTGAGGGGTGACCTATAAAACCATGAGTGGCACGGATAAAGTGAATAGCCACATTCTTTTTCCCAGAGTACAGGACTAAAACTGGAGTGCTTAGGTTTAAGATGAGAAGGAAAAGATTTAAAAAGGATGTGAGGGGCAACATTTTTACATAAAGAGTGGTGCATATATATGGAATGAGCTGCCAGAGGAAATGGTAAAAGTGATACATTACATTTAGTTGCAGACGGTAGGGGTATTGGCACTCTAGAAACTTGCACTAGTGTTCCGACCTGGCACTGTACTGTGAAGATATACAGTAGGTATGTTGGATGTCTCCAATGATCAGGGGCGGAAATCCCATAGCGGAGTCTCAACCCCTCCTCTGTTTTGAGAGGCGAGACAATGGGGGTGGGGGACTGCCGATCGAGGGCGCCGATTGGACACAAGAGACGTTGGCCAGCGCGCAATGGGGCGGGACATGATGATGCAGCGCGATGATTGGAGGAGGGAGGTGTCGGTCAGAGGCGGAAGTAGGGGGGGGGGGTGGACTGAGGATAGAGCACGGTGATTGGAGGAGGGAGACGTGGCACAGACCTGCACCTCATCCTCAGCCAGGATCGATCCCGACTCTCCGGCACTGTCCCGTCCCCACCCGAGTGTCCCCCCCACGCTCGGGAGTGGCCAGAGACGTCGGGAGTCAGACGGGCGTCGTGCCCCCAGGCCCACAGCCAGTGCACAGAAGCAGCGCTAAACCCAGCTCAGCTGCCTGTCCCGCCAGGTTAACCTACAGCCCTGCCTGGACCTGCAGGAAATATGGCCCAGGTTTACAGCCATCGCAGAGAAGCAGCGTTGGTGTCCCGTCAGTCCAGGCAGGGCTGCAGGTTAACCCGGTGAGACAGGCAGAGTTGAGTTGTATTTAGCACTGGATTGAGCCTGCGAAGCGTGTGTGTGTGTGTGTGTGTGTGTGTGTGTGTGTGTGTGTGTGTGTGTGTGTGTGTGTGTGTGTGTGTGTGTGTGTGTGTGTGTGTGTGTGTGTGTGTGTGTGTGTGTGTGTGTGTGTGTGCGTGTGTGTGAAATTGTGTCCCCCCCTGTCCTCCGGTCCCCTCCATATTTTGATAGCGATTTCCGTGCCTGCCAATGATGATTCTTTCCAGACAATTTGGAATGTTTACCTGGCTCAGAAAGGAGAAGTGAGGAACTGCAGATGCCGTTTAAAAAAAACACAAAGTGCTGGTATAAATTTTCTGGAGGACATGGATAAGCGACGTTTCGGGTCAGGAGACTTCTTCAGACCCAGACATGGTTAGACAACGTTTCAGTTTGAGAGCCTTCTTCAGACTGACACTGGGACAGGTACATGGATAGGAAAGATTTGGAAGGATACGGGTCAGACGCATGCAAGTGAGACTCGCTTGTTTTTTTGCATGGGTGAGTTGGGCCAAATGGCCAATCCCAAACTGTACAGCTCTATGACTAACTGACTCTGGTAACAGCTAAATGAACCTGAGGCCTTACACTGTCAGTATGTTTCCTCATAATGGTGATTCCTATCTCTCTCCCGCTGGCTCATCCTCATTATAATCTCTCACTACTGTTCCTTCCTAAGAAGTGCCAGGCTTATAACAAGACTAGGCCACCACCCTGTGGTTAAGACCACGTCATTTGCCTATCATAACCAATGCCAGATTGTTCTTTAAAAAGGAAACACCTTGTTCTTTGAGGTCACATCTCCTCATGGTGTTGTCTGCTTCTTTTTTTGGAGAGTTATGCAAATTTACTTCATTTCACAGTTAGAAGGTCATTGGATGATATTTGTGGACATAAGTGCGACAGAAAGAATAGTAGTTGTACAATGTTTGAAATGTCATACAGAATTCAGTTTTCGCCACCATTAAGGACTATGTTCATTTGAAACGTGGGGGAACTTTGAATAGAAAAATAAGGAAACAGGCTAAATAATGGAAGATTGGGGAACTTTGAGAAGTAGAGTGATTTCAGTATCTTAGTAAATGATTCACCAAGAATCAGTATGTCGGAGCAGTTAGGAAAGCTACCAAAATATTAGCATTTGTTTTGGGGGAATTGAACACAAATGTGAAAGATTATATCTTAGTTGCTTGGTGCATTGTTGAGACCACATTTTGAGTATTGTGTACAGTATTGACCATCATATTTATGGAGATGTTAATGCAATAGAAGAAGTTCAGCAAATGATCACTTGTCTCATCTCCATGGCAACCATGACCTCCTATCTGAGATTTTCTTTTGTCTCTATTCTCTCGCCACCCTCTCTTCAAATTATGACCAACTTATTTCCCCTCTTTCCCAGTTCTGAAAAAGGGTCTTTGCTTTGAATCATTCATTTTCCACTGATGCTGCCTAACACGCTGGGTGTTATCTGTTTTTTTTTAAAATAAATTTTCATTCACAACACTAATACCTAGAATGGGAAGGTTGCCTAGAATTGGAGATTGCTCATCAGGGGAATGCAGCAGCATGGGTGGCTCTGCGGCACATGAGGGGGGGGAAAAGAGTGGAAGGGCAATAGTAATAGGGGATTCAATTGTCAGGGGAATAGATAGGTGTTTCTGCAGCCGCAAACGAGACTCCAGGATGGTATGTTGCCTCCCTGGTGCAAGGGTCAGGGATGTCACTGAATGGCTGCAGAACATTCTGGAGGGGGAGGGTGAACAGCCAGTTGTCGTGGTGCATATTGGCACCAATGATATAGGTAAAAAAAGGGACGAGGTCCTACAGGATGAATTTAGGGAGCTAGGAGATAAATTTAAAAGTAGGACCTCAAAGGTAATAATCTCTGGATTACTACCAGTACCACGGGCCAGTCAGAGCAGAAATAGGAGGATATTGCAGATGAATACGTGGCTTGAAAAATGGTGCAAGGGGGAGGGATTCAAATTTTTAGGGCATTGGAACCAGTTCTGGGGGAGGTGGGACCAGTACAAACAGGACGGTCTGCACCTGGGCTGGAATGGAACCAATGTCCTTGGGGGAGTGTTTGCTAGTGCTGTCGGGGAGGATTTAAACTAATGTGGCAGGGGGATGGGTACAAGAGCAGAGAGGCAGGGGGGTGTAAAATGAGGGTAGAAGAAAGAGGTAGCAAGGTGAAAAGTAAAAGTGGCAGGCAGACAAAACCAGGGCAAAAATCAAAAAGGGCCACTTCTCAACATAATTGTATAAGGGGTAAGAGAGTTGTAAAAACAAGCCTGAAGGCTTTGTGTCTCAATGCAAGGAGTATTCGTAATAAGGTGGATGAGTTGAACGTGCAGATAGCCATTAATGATTATGATATAGTTGGGATCACGGAGACATGGCTCCAGGGTGACCAAGGCTGGGAGCTGAACATCCAGGGATATTCAATATTCAGGAGGGATAGAGAGAAAGGAAAAGGAGGTGGGGTAGCGTTGCTGATTAGAGAGGAGATTAACGCAATGGAAAGGAAGGACATTAGTTTGGAGGATGTGGAATCGGTATGGGTAGAGCTGCGAAACATTAAGGGGCAGAAAACGCTGGTGGGTGTTGTGTACAGGCCACCTAACAGTAGTAGTGAAGTTGGAGATGGTATCAAACAGGAAATTAGAAATGCGTGCGACAAAGGCAAAGCAGTTATAATGGGTGACTTCAATCTACATATAGATTGGGTGAACCAAAAATCAAATTGGCAGGGGTGCTGAGGAAGAGGATTTCTTGGAATGTATGCGGGATAGTTATCTAAATCAACATGTAGAGGAACCAACGAGAGAGCAGGCTATTTTAGACTGGGTATTGAGTAATGAGGAAGGGTTAGTTAGCAGTCTTGTTGTGCGTGGCCCCTTGGGCAAGAGTGACCATAATATGGTTGAGTTCTTCATTAGGATGGAGAGTGACATTGTTAATTCAGAAACAATGGTTTTGAACTTAAAGAGGGGTAACTTTGAGGGTATGAGACGTGAATTGGCCAAGATTGACTGGCAATTAATTTTAAAAGGGTTGACGGTGGATATGCAATGGAAGGCATTTAAAGACCATGGATGAACTACAAAAATTGTTCATCCCAGTTTGGCAAAAGAATAAATCAGGGAAGGTAGTGCATCCGTGGATAACAAGGGAAATCAGGGATAGTATCGGATGATGGGTACAAATTAGCCAGAAAAAGCAGCATACCGGAGGACTGGGAGAAATTCAGAGACCAGCAGAGGAGGACAAAGGGCTTAATTAGGAAAGGAAAAATGGATTATGAAAGAAAACTGGCAGGGAACATAAAAACTGACTGCAAAAGTTTTTATAGATATGTGAAAAGAAAGAGATTAGTTAAAACAAATGTAGGTCCCTTGAAGTCAGAAACAGGTGAGTTGATCATGGGGAACAAGGATATGGCGGACCAATTGAATAACTACTTTGGTTCTGTCTTCACAAAGGAAGGCATAAATAATGTGCCGGAAATAGCAGGGGACCGCGGGTCAAAGGAGTTGGAGGAATTGAGTGAAATCCAGGTTAGTCGGGAAGTGGTGTTGGGTAAATTGAATGGATTAAAGGCTGATAAATCCCCAGGGCCAGATAGGCTGCATCCCAGAGTACTTAAGGAAGTAGCTCCAGAAATAGTGGATGCATTAGTAATAATCTTTCAAAACTCTTTAGATTCTGGAGTAGTTCCAGAGGATTGGCGGGTAGCAAACGTAACCCCACTTTTTAAGAAGGGAAGGAGAGAGAAAACGGGGAATTACAGACCTGTTAGTCGAACATCAGTAGTGGGGAAACTGCTAGAGTCAGTTATTAAAGATGGGATAGCAGCACATTTGGAAAGTGGTGAAATCATTGGACAAAGTCAGCATGGATTTACGAAAGGTAAATCATGTCTGACGAATCTTAAAGAATTTTTTGAGGATGTAACTAGTAGCGTGGATAGGGGAGAACCAGTGGATGTGGTGTATCTGGACTTCCAGAAGGCTTTCGACAAGGTCCCACATAAGAGATTAGTATACAAACTTAAAGCACACGGCATTGGGGGTTCAGTATTGATGTGGATAGAGAACTGGCTGGCAAACAGGAAGCAAAGAGTAGGAGTAAACGGGTCCTTTTCACAATGGCAGGCAGTGACTACTGGGGTACCACAAGGCTCAGTGCTGGGACCCCAGCTATTTACAATATATATTAATGATCTGGATGAGGGAATTGAAGGCAATATCTCCAAGTTTGCGGATGACACTAAGCTGGGGGGCAGTGTTAGCTGTGCGGAGGATGCTAGGAGACTGCAAGGGGACTTGGATAGGCTGGGTGAGTGGGCAAATGTTTGGCAGATGCAGTATAATGTGGATAAATGTGAGGTTATCCATTTTGGTGGCAAAAACGGGAAAACAGACTATTATCTCAATGGTGGCCGATTGGGAAAGGGGGAGATGCAGCGAGACCTGGGTGTCATGGTACACCAGTCATTGAAGGTAGGCATGCAGGTACAGCAGGCAGTAAAGAAAGCGAATGGTATGTTGGCTTTCATAGCAAAAGGATTTGAGTGTAGGAGTAGGGAGGTTCTACTGCAGTTGTACAGGGTCTTGGTGAGACCACACCTGGAGTATTGCGTACAGTTTTGGTCTCCAAATCTGAGGAAGGACATTATTGCCATAGAGGGAGTGCAGAGAAGGTTCACCAGACTGATTCCTGGGATGTCAGGACTTTCTTATTAAGAATGACGGGATAGACTTGGTTTATACTCTCTAGACTTTAGGAGATTGAGAGGGGATCTTATAGAAACTTACAAAATTCTTAAGGGGTTGGACAGGCTAGATGCAGGAAGATTGTTCCCGATGTGGCTGAATGGGAGATGCCAGAGAGTAATGGTGGATGGTTGTTTGTCAGGTTGGAGGCCAGTGACGAGTGGGGTGCCACAGGGATCTGTGTTGGGTCCACTGTTGTTTGTCATGTACATCAATGATCTGAATGATGGTGTGGTAAATTGGATTAGTAAGTATGCAGATGATACTAAGATAGGTGGGGTTGCGGGTAATGAAGTAGAGTTTCAAAGTCTACAGAGAGATTTATGCCAGTTGGAAGAGTGGGCTGAAAGATGGCAGATGGAGTTTAATGCTGATAAGTGTGAGGTGCTACATCTTGGCAGGACAAATCAAAATAGGACGTACATGGTAAATGGTAGGGAATTGAAAAATGTAGGTGAACAGAGGGATCTGGGAATAACTGTGCACAGTTCCCTGAAAGTGGAATCTCATGTAGATAGGGTGGTAAAGAAAGCTTTTGGTGTGCTGGCCTTTATAAATCAGAGCATTGAGTATAGAAGTTGGGATGTAATGTTAAAATTGTACAAGGCATTGGTGAGGCCAATTCTGGAGTATGGTGTACAATTTTGGTCGCCTAATTATAGGAAGGATGTCAACAAAATAGAGAGAGTACAGAGGAGATTTACTAGAATGTTGCCTGGGTTTCAGCAACTAAGTTACAGAGAAAGGTTGAACAAGTTAGGGCTTATTCTTTGGAGCGCAGAAGGTTAAGGGGGGACTTGATAGAGGTTTTTAAAATGATGAGAGGGATAGACAGAGTTGACGTGGAAAAGCTTTTCCCACTGAGAGTAGGGAAGATTCAAACAAGGAATTAAGGGACTGAAGTTTAGGGGTAACATGAGGGGGAACTTCTTTACTCAGAGAGTGGTAGCTGTGTGGAATGAGTTTCCAGTGAAGGTAGTGGAGGCAGGTTCATTTTTATCATTTAAAAATAAATTGGATAGTTATATGGATGGGAAGGGAATGGAGGGTTATGGTCTGAGCGCAGGTATATGGGACTAGGGGAGATTATGTGTTCGGCACGGACTAGAAGGGTCGAGATGGCCTGTTTCCGTGCTGTAATTGTTATATGGTTATATGGTTATATGTTGGGGAAGTCCAGGACAAGGGGTCATAGCTTAAGGATAAGGAGGAAATCCTTTAAAACCGAGATGAGAAGAACTTTTTTCACACAGAGAGTGGTGAATCTCTGGAACTCTCTGCCACAGAGGGTAGTTGAGGCCAGTTGATTGGCTATATTTAAGAGGGAGTTAGATGTGGCCCTTGTGGCTAAGGGGATCAGAGGGTATGGAGAGAAGGCAGGTACGAGATACTGAGTTGGATGATCAGCCATGATCATATTGAATGGCGGTGCAGGCTCGAAGGGCCGAATGGCCTACTCCTGCACCTAATTTCTATGTTTCTATGTTTCTATGAGGAAAAGTCAGTATCTGCTACTTAGAAAACAAAAAAAAAAGATCTAATTGAAACATATAAGATCCTAAAAGACTCTAACAGGTTAGATATAGATAGAAAATAAATGGCTTGGCATTCTCAGCTGTGCCATGCAAGATTATATCATTGACTCCCAGCTCAGCTCACCATGGCATGGCTTGATATTCTTTCTGTCGAATAGACCCCACCACTGATAATCTCCCTTAGATTCCAAAGCCCTTCTGTGCTGAAGGGGAAAGAAGTACTTTAATTGTTCCTTAAAGTCATTTAGTCACACAGCATGGAAACAGGCCCTTCGACCCAACTTGCCCATGTTGACCATCAACACTAGTCCCACCTGCCTGTATTTGGCCCATATCCCTCCAAACCTATCCCATCCATGTACCTGGCTAAATGCTTTTTAATATGTTATGATAGAAACATAGAAATATAGAAAATAGGTGCAGGAGTACCTTCGAGCCTGCACCACCATTCAATATGATCATGGCTGATTATCCAACTCAGTATCCTGTACCTGTCTTCTCTCCATACCCCCTGATCCCTTTAGCCACAAGGGCCACATCTAACTCCCTCCATCTAACTACCTGCAATAGTTCCTTGTGATGGTTCCTTGTCTTCACGGTGAGCCATTTAGCTCTCAGACACAGTATAATACTTTGAGGATTGGTTAACTTAATCTAGAAAAGGGATTGATGTATTTTGAAGGCCCTGAAGAAATTCTTGCTAGCTCAGCTGCTGTATGTACTGCTGAGACCTTACACGGGATGACTGTGCAGATTTGCACATCAAACCTCGTAAGCAATCTATTCTAGCTACATCCCAAACAGAAATCAGACATTTCTTTATCCTCATTTAATTAGGATGTTTCTCATATCCATGCTAACTTCATACATAAATCTTAAATCAAATAATGAAATTTGTTTAATTTTGGGCATTACAGAATCACAAATCAATTATTTTTACCTCTACTCTTTGTTCCCTTCTCTTCCCTGAGTCACTAACACTCTTACATTAGCACTTACTAATAGTTCTGATAATTGGCAAGAAAAAAAAAACATACTGTAATACAATTCTCTCCCATTTGTTGAACTTATGGCCTCTGTAGAAAACTTCACACCTGCTTAAGCACTGACCTGAGTTCTCCATTTTTTAACATAATTCAGCCTCAGCTGTGGTTGAATCTGTATTCATTCTATATGTTTTTCTACTTTTTAAATGTCCATTTCTGACAACCAAAACACAGAACATCTCTCTCTCTCTTTCTCTCTTGAATTATGAGGAAAGGACATTTGTTCAGCCTTGGAATTAATCAATGGACGGAGAGGTCTGCTTGCCCATCGGGACTCTTGAGATACTTTGTTTGAATTATGCTGTGCTCTCTATTGAGTGGTAACAATACCTTGGGTTAGGGGAGATTAGACAGAAGCACAAGTTTTATGAAGAGGTTTACCACTTCCTGCCAGACGCCCTATTTTCATTGTTCACAGAAACTGCTTCACAGTTTCCCTTACTTGCAATGATGTATGTTTGACTAAAATGCAATAAATGTGGTCGTTTGTTTTCAGAAACTGTATGCCTGCACTTTACACTTTACTATCACTCCTGAATTATTTGGGTATTTGCTTATAAATTTTGAACTGGCTTGTGGGTATGGGCTTGGTTACTCATAACAGCATTGCACCTTGCTTTGTGCAGGAACCTCAATGCTATCATTTCATCATTAGCACATTTTTACTGCTTCTAATGATCTTTAGAAACAGGCAAACTATTTGTGTTTTTTTTTTTTTAACACCATGTCTCCCAAGACGTAGAATAGATTTACAAGAACTTACATTCTCACCCTTCTTAAGGATAAGGGGGAAGTATTTTAGGACCGAGATGTGAAAATCATTTTTCACACAGAGAGTGGTGAATCTGTGGAATTCTCTGTCACAGAAGGTAGTTGAGGCCAGTTCATTGGCTATATTTAAGAGGGAGTTAGATGTGGCCCTTGTGGCTAAAGGGATCAGGGGGTACAGGATACTGAGTTGGATGATCAGCCATGATCATATTGAATGGCGGTGCAGGCTCGAAGGGCCGAATGGCCTACTCCTGCACCTATTTTCTATGTTTCTATGTTTCACCCATGATGGAGTAGAATAGCACAAAGATTATGTTTTATTTTCAACTGTGTAGCAACACTGTTCAGGTGGTAAAATTAGGAGTGGGCTTGCCTGGGCTTTTGAGAGAAAAGTCACCATGGCTACATGATGTACAAGAGCTCAGTCCTAAAATAATTATTTTAATAATCTCAATTCATCACTTCGCTTTGATGGCAAGCTATATAATCTATTAAGCTCTTGTACATCATGTAGTCATGTGACTTTACATAAATGACATCCATGAAAATGTCTCAAGTACCACCAGACTATTCGCTGATGATTGTTTGCTGTACCGTCCAATTAAGTCAACTGATGATGAAGATGCTCTCCAAAAGGATCTCGATACTATGGTCGAGTGGTCACAACAATGGGGCATGCAGTTCAACCCTTCCAAATGTGAAACCATGCGTGTCACCAGAAAGAGGAATCCAGGCGTCACATCCTACAACATACTTGGTGTCACCCTTGAAGAATCCAAACAAACCAAGTATCTTGGCATCAAATTGCAAAATAATCTGCGTTGGAATGGTCAGACTCATCATGCAACAGGTGTCCTAAATTTCCTGAGGCGCAACTTTCATCATTGTTCAGCTTCTGTCAAGGAGAAGCTGTATTTCACCCTCGTTCGACCTCATTTGGACTACGCAGTTGCAGCATGGGACCCATACACAGATAAAAACATTTCATCCATCGAACGTGTCCAAAGACAGGCCGCTCGAGTTGTTACTAACACCTATGAGAGAGAACCTATGAGAGAGACTTCTGAATTCTCTGGGGTGGAACCCTCTCCAAGACAGACGTGAAGCTCACCGTTTGACCTGATTTTACAAAATGTTAAATGGTCAACTAGACATAGATCACAAGACCTACACCAACCCCAAACCAATTAGGAGCAGACGAGGGCATTTGATCCAATTTGTGATCCCAGCTACCAAGACAGATGTGTACAGCAATTCGTTCTTCCCACGCACAATTAAAGCATGGAATAATCTCCACCAAACTATAGTTACCCATCCAGATGCAACTAAATTTAAAGTAGCACTTTCTTCCCAGTAACCCTTTCTGGCTTAATCCATCCCTTCACCACCTCCAGTTTAAATTCCAGTTGGAATATTTTGGAGGACCAAGTAACCAAGAACCAAGAATCAGGACGGCACAGTGGTGCAGCAGTAAAGTTACTGCTTTACAGTGCCAGAGACCCAGGTTTGATCCTGACTACAGGTGTTGTCTGTACAGGGTTTGTACATTCTCTCTGTGTCCGAGTGGGTTTTCTCCGGGTGCTCTGGTTTCTGCCAACATTCCAGAGACATCCAGGTTTGTAGGTTAGTTGGTTTCTGTAAATTGTCCATCGTGTGTTGAACTAGAATAGAGGTGATCTCTGGCCATCACAGGGCCAGTTTCCACACAGTATCTCTGAAACTAATATTACTGTAGATGTAAGGAACCTTAGTTGCATAGAACATTCTTGCCATAACTCAATATCCATACACACACAGTTCTAGCATGTTTCTGCTGGGTATTAAGAATCAGGAAACCAATTCTGAGATGAGGTTAGTACAATATGCAAAAGACGAGCCTGCCATTTGGTAGTGTGTCTCGACAGCCTCAGGGTGCAGGTGGGCGGCGAGGGGATGTTTATTTTGGTGCCATCAACAGAAAGAATAGACTAAAAAATAGAATCATAGTTCTTATCTTTTTCTTTTGTCTTATAGGGGGGCCATTTGGCTTGTCGAGTTGATGTCTGCACTTAGAGAAGTCCTGCTAATCCCACCCTTATCCCTGTAACAAAATGTTTCTCACATGCCCATCAACACTATCTTGGATCTCTGTCTACTGACCTACATTAGGGGTCATTTGCAGTGGTGCGTTATCTAGCAACCAGCATGTTTCTGGGATATGGGTAGAAGACAAACCAAGGGGCGGCACGGACACGCAGTGGTAGAGTTGCTGCCTGTACAGCAGCAGAGACACATGTTTAATCCCAATTACGGGTGCTGTCTCTACGGAGTTTGTGCATTCTCATCGTGACTGCGTGGGTGCAAGAGCTACAGTCCCTCACTCCAAAGACTTACAAGTTTGTAAGTTAATTTGCTTCAGTAAGTTGTAAATATTGCCCCTCGTGTGTCAGTGTAGCTGCTGATCACTGGTCGTTGAGGAGTCGGTGAGCCGAAGGGCCTATTCCTATGCACTAGCTCTAAAGTAAAGTCTTAAGTCTAAATGGGGGAACTCTTCATGGTCACAGAGAGAACAGGTAAACTCCATACATACAGCACTCAGGCTCAGGATCCAAGCAAAGTTACTGGAACTCTGAGACATCAGCTCTATCAACTCTGCTGACATTGACCAAGTTGTACAATATTATGGGTATAAAGCTAGCATAGACTTCTATTGGACAACACAATATCTTTGTGTGCTGTGTGATAGATTTTTTATTAAACATGCCATGCTATTATTCACGTTTCCAAATTGCTTCCTGGTCCTTCATGTACAAGCCATGCGACTGCACAAAGGTAGCCAAATGCAAATATTGATGTCCAATGGTGCTCAAGATATTTGGACTCCATTTGTAAGATCTGCTTTAGCAAAATGTAAAGAGGACTTTCTGATCCAAATTAAAAACATGGAATCCAATGCCTGGATCTATGTATGGGCAGGACTACTTTAAGTTATCTACTTAACACTTCTCTCACACCTTACATCACTAAGGGTCTCAGTTGGGTCCAGTACAAACTGATGTTCAATCCAATTGTAATGTTGATCCTCCATGTAAACCCACCATCACCCAACCCTTGTGCACTCTACCAATGAAGGATGAGGGACACCTCATTGAAATTTACCGAATACTGAAGAGTGGATGTCGAGAGGATGTTTCCACTAGTGGGAGAGTCTAGGACTAGAGGGCACAACCTCAGAGTAAAAGGACGTACCTTTAGGAGATGAGAAGGAATTTGTTTTGAATTTGCAGGAAAATGGGTTTAAGTGGGAAAGATAGATCAGCCATGATTGAATTGCAGAGTAGATGTGATGAGTCGAATTGCCTAATTCTGCTCCTATGACTTATGAATGTCTTGACCCATCCCTTATGGTACTTCTTCTTCTTGCGTATGGCGTGCACAGCCTTAAGTTGTAGGACAACTTGTTCTATTTGATCTTATTTGATTGTGCACGCTGGGTTGATTGCATTCGTCGAAACAGGATGGATCACATGAAGGTTGCAATCTTCCACCCCCCTTGTGGTACCACTTCTCCTGACATGTTCACATCCTCTCTCCCTCTTCACACCATCTCTCCCCTACCTGAGACTTTCTCCAATTGTCACCCTTTTTATATCAGTCAATGAGCCGAGTTCCTTCATTGGCATCACAATGTCAGAGCTTCTCCATGCAACACACCGTTCATCCACCTATTCAGGCACAGGACAATTATTCAGCGAATGTCTATACCTGATCTACAACCCAGTAATCTGACCAACATTTACTCTTCGACCAACACCAACCAAACATAGTGGTGTCATTGGTGTTTGGTGTAAATGCTGACTGGTTCTTGTTAAATTGTCCATCTTTTAAAATATTTGGTACATTTTCTCACCCATTACTCATCCAAAACAGCAGGAAACCATGTCAGCAGGCATGGCAATTTGCGGAGGTGGATCAAATATAAACTATCATAAGCAAAGTAGTGAGTCAGTTTTGCAAGAGAGAAGTGGGGGAAATATCAGGGCTTGTGTTCCTGTGACGGTCCTTGTGGGCAATGAGGTGCACACACTTTCCTCCTGACCTCAGAAGGAAAACTTGGACAAAGGACTTCTTGCCTTGTTAACATAGAACATAGAACAATACAGCTCGGCAGAATAATGGTGTACTTTGCCTTCCACCAATTTAGTACCTTCTCCCAAAATCCAGATTTATCCTTGTCTTTAACTGGAGTTGCAACTATTTTCAGATTACAATTGCAAAATAATTATTTGAAGTGGTAATTTTCAAATCAAATAACAATTATTGGGGGATTTCCTCCCAGTTCTTACCTGCAAAATGTTCTTGAATCAGATTTCTAAAAGAAGAGATTGTATCACATATGTCAAGGAAATAATGCAATTGTTCTATTGATGGATATCTCTCAAAAATTAAATAGTTAAAATGAAAAATGTGGTGAAAATATTTATCAATGTGCTTCTTCTTTTAAAGTGAACCATATTTTGTTGTTTAATATTTTTCGGACTAAAGATTGCAAGAGTTTTGTTGGCAGGTATTACAGTCACTATGGCATGCACTGCACCGCATATGAGTTATCTTGCACACTTAAGCATCTTTACAGAATGGTTGTAGGAACTTAAAACCACAACCGTATCTGTGGAACTAAGCAAATTCAATATCTGTTAAACTGTAACATTTTTAGTAGTATCATATATTTTCCACTGAATGAGGACAACTTACTGACAATGAATGTCACTATAATTTTAATAATTTTACATTCAATTATTCTTGTACTGTTCATTTTCCTTCTTTTTTCACATCTAGAGCTGTCATTCTCACCTTTCTGTACGCACTGAAAACCACAAGAATCTCCAAGCTAATGCTGCTACACCAATGATCAACACAACATCTCTCTAGCATTGTTATATTAGTCCCCTATTCTTAAGGGGTAAGAAAATCCCTTTTCTATTCTATTTGAATAAAAATAAACATTATGCTACATATACGAAGGTAGAGTATAACAATGTACAAAACACCATTCATTTGGTGGGGATACATGTACACCTGTAAGATTGCAAACAATTGATTCATGTTGAAGGACTGAATATTATCTTTTCATTAATATTCTTGTAATGACAGAGAATCAAACACTCCTTTGGATTAATTTCCCACAAACAGGGTGTAATCTAGTTTTATATTTAACCACTCTATAAATCCACATGAAATCCTGTTTTAATGCAGCGCTTTCATACTGATTATTTTTTTGGTTCCAACATAATTTGTTGAATTAATTGTATGGCTTTAGTGTCATTTTGTGCCAAAATTGAAATTATTTAATTACTGTAACATTTTTAGTTTTGTTTAGTCTAGGTACCAGGGGTGCCGCATGATTTGCAGCCCTGCCACTAGTCTGTGTGTTTTTTTGTCTTTAAATTTTTTTTAGTGTGTGTTAAAAGTTCATGTTCTCCGGTTTGTTTTATGTTGGGCGAGGGGGAGGGGGTCGGGGGAAACTGTTTTTTTCCTGTTTCTCACCTTTTCGGAGATGCGATTGTGTTCCGGATCGCGTCTCCGGTCGCTCTGCGAGCCACAAACGATGGAGCTGGAGGCCTCCTAGGAATGAATTTGAGCCCCACCGTGGGGCGTGGAATTAACATCGGAGTCGATCCCTTGCCTGGGATTGCTCCAACTGCGGCCTGCAGACTTTACCATTGAGAGCTCGCAGTCTCAAGAGAGGCCGAGTCTGGAAGCTTCAACGCCACAGAGTTCAACCAGCCCCAACCAGTCCGATCGCCGGCGCATGGGAGCTGACACCCCCCCGATGCAGGAGCTGATCACCCTGATGTGGAGGGCTCCGACCCGCCAGCTATGAGAGTCAAGATCGTCCCGTCAACGGAGGGCTCGAGGCCACCGACCGCGGGAGAGCAAAGAAGGGAAGAGATTTGAACATTTTTTCGCCTTCCATCACAATGAGGAATGTGGAGGAGTTAGGTTTTAAACAAGAACCAGGGGAAAGACTTGCCAGTAAAACACTGTTTCATACACTACTTTTAATATAAGAACCAGCAAACGACAAACAGAAATGAATGAAGAAATAGAATGTTGAATCAGTTCAGTAAAATTAGGAAGATATCAGGTTGAAACTGAATAATATTACATAGAAACATAGAAACATAGAAACATAGGTGCAGGAGGAGGCCATCCGGCCCTTCGAGCCAGCACCGCCATTCATTGCGATCGTGGCTGATCGTCCCCAATCAATAACCCGTGCCTGCATTCTCCCCATATCCCTTGATTCCACTAGCCACTAGAGCTCTATCTAACTCTCTCTTAAATCCATCCAGTGATTTGGCCTCCACTACCCTCTGTGGCAGGGAATTCCACAAATTCACAACTCTCTGGGTGAAAAAGTTTTTTTCTCACAGTCTTAAATGGCCTCCCCTTTATTCTAAGACTGTGGCCCCTGGATCTGGACTCACCCAACATTGGGAACATTTTTCCTGCATGTAGCTTGTCCAGTCCTTTTATAATTTTATATGTTTCTATAAGATATCCCCTCATCTTTCTAAACTCCAGTGAATACAAGCCTAGTCTTTTCAATCTTTCCTTATATGACAGTCCCGCCATCCCAGGGATCAATCTCGTGAACCTACGCTGCACTGCCTCAATCACAAGGATGTCCTTCCTCAAATTAGGAGACCAAAAATGTACACAATACTCCAGATGCGGTCTTACCCGAGCCATATACAACTGCAGAAGAACCTCTCTACTCCTTTACTGAAATCCTCTTGTTATGAAGGCCAACATTCCATTAGCTTTCTTCACTGCCTGCTGTACCTGCACGCCAACTTTCAGTGACCGGTGTACAAGGACACCCAGGTCTCGCTGTACCTTCCCCTGACCCAACCTAACCCCATTGAGATAATAATCTTCCCCCTTGTTTTTGCCAGCAAAGTGGTAACCTCACATTTATCCTATATTATACTGCATCTGCCACGCATCTGCCATCTCACTCAATCTGTCCAGGTCACCCTGCAACGTCCTAACATCCTCTTCACAGTTCACACTGCCACCCAGCTTTGTGTCATCCGCAAACTTGCTAGTGTTGCTCCCAATTCCCTCTTCCAAATCATGAATGTATATTGTAAACAGTTGTGGCCTCAACAGCGAGCCTTGCGGCACTCCACTCGCCACTGCCTGCCATTCTGAAAAGGACCCGTTCACTCCTACTCTTTGCTTCCTGTCTGCCAACCAATTTTCTATCCACGTCAACACCCTACCCCCAATACCATGTGCTCTAATTTTAATCACCAGTCTCCCGTGCGGGACCTTATCAAAGGCTTTCTGAAAGTCTCTACACCCACTGGCTCCCCTTCATCCATTTTACTTGTCACATCCTCAAAAAATTCCAGAAGATTAGTCAAGCATGATTTTCTGGCTATGTAGTGCAACAAAAGTAGTGCAACTTTGAGTCATCAGTTGACGTCGAGAAATGCAAGACCTGTGGGATGTCTGGATACTAATGGTTAGGAGATTGATTCTAAAATTTGAAGGACTGAATCATAAAAACAGTTACCTCGGCTCTTTGACTATAAAGAAAGCAGCATTTTTATGTATAACAAGGCCAATGTTTATTCCCATCACCATCCTTAAGAAGGTGGTGGTGTTCTGCCTTCTTTAGCTGCTGTAGTCCTTCGGGTGAAAAGGGGAAGGAGTTCCAGGATTGGTAATAGTGATGATGAGGGAGGAGCAATTTATTTTTGTCATCAAAAGAAACATTCAGTAGGTGGTGTTCCCATGCATCTAATCCTTCTTGGTGGTAGAGTGTGTGGGTTTGAGAATTGCTGTTGGATTTGCCAAGACTAGAAAATATCGACAATGTTTTATAGATTTGGTTTAGTTTAGTTTGGAAATACAATGCGGAAACAGGCCTTTCGGTTGCACCTTTGGCGCACCAATTGAATTCCCGGTCAATGCTAACCATATGGATGCTAGGGCACATGGCAGCAATAATGCCAATGAATGTCTAAAATATTGGTGAGCAGGTTATTGTTGAGTATGTATCACCTGATATGTGTCATGTTGATGACACATTATGTCGAATTACTGACTTTTCAGAATTGAGTGTCTTGGGCAGTAATTGCTCAGATTGGATTTGTCCTGCTTTTTGTGAACAGGTCATAACCGAGCAGTTTTCCCCATTATTAGTAGACGCCAGTGGTATAAAACCCTATTGCAATCCTGAGGAAAATAACATCATCTGCTGTCTCAGCACATTGCTGTCTTCCAGACTTGATATTGAATTCTCCATCTTGAGCTAACCCAACAAACAGCTAACAATGGCCTGTTTCCTTTATCATTGTTACTTTTTTGCATATCTTTCATTCATTGTTCTAAATCTCTCTACATCATCGTCTATATCTCTCATTTCCCTTTCCCCTGACTAGTCTCGACCTGAAATGTCCCCCAATCCTTCTCTCCAGAGATGCTGCCTGTTCCACTGCCTGAGTTACTCCAGCTTTTTGTGTCTATCTTTGGTTTAAACCAGCATCTGCAGTTCCTTCCTACACATGTTCCTGCTGTCTATATCAGAGCTGGCCATTTCTGCCAGTCACCATTTTGGTTCAGTTTTTCACCTTTGCATTTATTTGGCCTGGCCTACATGCCCTTGCTATTAGCAACACACAACACTGACAAAAAATTACGTGCTTTTATATGCCACATTAAATAATTTAGTCTCATCCTATCAAAGATATTCTCTCTGTTCTATCCATTTCTCCCCTACTTTATCTGCTACTGAAAAAACAACTTATCTTCTCTCTTTCCCATTTCTGACAAAGGGACTTGGACCTGAAATGTTAACAGTGTTTTCACACATGATGTTTCCAGCATTTGTAATACTTATTAAAATGCAGCTGTTCTATATCCCACACAATTACAGCTAGCATTGACTGTAGATGAGACTTGTACATAACATTTGTAGGCCCTGTATTAATACATGCAAATTGGGGACTAATGACGTACGTGAAATCCATTGGGACTTTCAGCAGTTAGCAGCATTCAGGCATGGGTTATTAAGTGGTCCACCTACACTTGGCATTCACTGACATTACCATCACCAAATTTCCCTGCAGAATTACATCCTGGGGATTACCATTGGTCAGAAACTTAACTATATCAGCCACAAATGATGCCGCAGGACTACCATGACCACAAGCACAGATTAGAGGCTGCGTATCTGTGGTGACTGACTCACATTATACACCCAAAATGTGTTTTGCCATTAACAAGAGATGTCAGCAGTGTTCATCTATACTTTCTGCATGCCTGCATAAGTGCAGCTGCAATAAACTTGATCCCCATCTCGAACAAGCAGCCTGCTGAATATTGATTCCCTTTACAAGTGGTGCACTGTGGTTACAGCGTGCACCATCTACAAAATGCACTGAAATGACTCACCTAGGTTACCCAAATGGCACCTTTCTAATTGACAACCTCTACTGCCATGATGGATAATGGTTTCAAGGGCATAGGAACACTATCACTTGCAGGTTTCTTTCCAAAATTGTACACTGGCCTGACTTGGAAATATATCACCATTCAGGTATCACAATTAGGTCCAAATCCTGGAACCCCTGCCCCAGGAGCATCTGTGAAGGTGCCTTCACCTGCAGTGGTGTAGGGGCTCACCACCATTAGGGATGGATAATTAACATTGACTTAGCCAGTGTTTCCTAAATCTCACAAATTGAATGTCTAAAAAGGGAATGTTGCACAGTCCTTCTGTGGCAGGAAAATTAACTTTCATTTATTCCCAAGAGGATCAGAAGAGTTTCTTCATGCCTCCCAAGGAAAGCTGGCATATCTGCACATACTCCTCAATCTTGCCACTCTTTTGGCTGCAAATCCCATTATCTACCACCACAACTCTGAATTTTGACTGTAATGCATTCCATTACTTACCCTGTTGCTGGAGGTTTCAATAGGGCCATGGGCCATCTGACATTAGTTTCTATGTCCCTTAAGTTTAGTCTTTAACCTTATGGCCTCCTTTTTAAAAAAAAAATATTGTTCTGAATAGGTTACCTCGTATTTTGCCCTGCTCCATGCTCTCTTTCCTTCATCATTCTCTAAGTAGACCTAAGCTAAAAGCTGCAATTTTTTAAGGGGAAAATCTCTTGATTGTGTTTCACATTTGTCAAGTAGTTGCACAATGGTTGAAAGAAAGAATTGCTGGAGTAATCAACCTTCCTGTTTGACTGTGTTTACTCCGGAGCACAGGGATATAGTGACACACTTAACAACCTTACTCCCAAGCCGTTCCTGTGACCTTAGACTTCACATGGAGCCCTGGTTTACACAATCTTTCTTTGATTGCGTAGGTTCCCCACACAACCCAAAAAGTACGGATAAATTGTGTAAGTAGCCCCTGTAAGTCGTCCATAACATGTAGGGGGGGGGGGGGGGGGGGGGGGGGGGGGGGGGGGGGGGGGGGGGAGGTGGGGGTAAGGGGGGGGGGGAGGATTTAGAATGAAATAGGATTAGTGTTATCAGGTAGTTGATGGTTGATAGGCACTTGATGGGCCAAAGGATCATAAGGCTATAAGTGATAGGAATAGAATTATGCCATTCAACCCATCAAGTCTACTCCGCCATTCTATCATGGCTGATCTATCTCTGGGTGGAGGAGGCGACCAAAAGCGGTTCCCCCCTTACCCCCTCTCACCACCCCCCACACAAGGCACACATTAAAGCACACATTTGGACACACTAAAAAAACAAAAAAATGACGAACACGCTGCTGGCAGGGCAGCTGTCTCTCGGCGCCCCCACCAATTCACCACCCTCTGACTAAGGGGTCTGTTTCCAAGCTGTGTGACGATTTTTTTCCAGAGGATCTACGAGAGTCAGGGTAAGGAGATTGAGCTTGCCTTGTGGGAATCAGAGGAATATTCTTGTCCACAAGGGAATTGAAAATTGAAACGTACATCTTGTTCC
Source organism: Leucoraja erinaceus (assembly GCF_028641065.1). Taxonomy (NCBI): domain Eukaryota; kingdom Metazoa; phylum Chordata; class Chondrichthyes; order Rajiformes; family Rajidae; genus Leucoraja; species Leucoraja erinaceus. Next base: position 20,762,280 of record NC_073388.1, on the reverse strand, counting down.
TTGACCTTTTCTAGCTCAAATCTCGTTAGCGACAGATTTCACCCGGCATGGATTACTCACCACTCGGGCCTCTGACTAAAGAGCCGATTGAGTCTTGATGACGTAATTGGACCCTGTTCTGCACAGCTCTCTCTATGCTTGGCTGCTCGAAAGAATAGGTTAGCATTTGGACCTGGTGATGTGACAATGGGGCAGAAGAAGCAGCTTGCTCTCCTCATTTCAGCAGCATCCCCTTTTCGGCTGCCATCATATGAATGGAGTTAAAATCAGTATCAAAGTCAAAGATCACAGATGAATAATAGCAACATAGAGAAGACAACATAGATGGCCCTGTGGCGCAGCTGTAGAGCTGCTGCCTCACAGTGATAGAGACCTGAGTTCTATCCTGACCTCAGGTGCTGTCTGCGTCGAGTTTGCACGTTCTCCCTGTGACCACGTGAATTTCCTCCAGGTGCTCCGGTTTCCTCTCATATCACAAAAATGTGCGGGTGTAGGTTAATTGGTCTCTGTAGAGTGCCTTCTGGTGTGTAGGGACTGGATGAGAAAATGGGGTAACGCAGTACTAATGTGAACGGGTGATTGATGATCGGTGCGGTCTCAGTGGGCCAAGGGTCCTATTTCCATGCTGCATCTCTGAACTAAACTAAGACAGTGATAGGTTGTTAACATCATGGAACTGTGTTTAAGAAACCCAGCACAACCACCTTTGACCAAACGTTTGTGACATGACCAGTCAATTGGCAGGATCATCTCTTTTAAGAGAGAATTATTTATTTAAAATAGTGTGTTAAGTTTGAGGAAGAAGTTACAGGGTGATTTGAAAGTACATAATTATAAGTCTGGTGTTTATAGTTTCCATTTGACATGATCTAATTTGATACAAAGAGTTTTCCTGTTAGAAATTGAATTTAAATTCAGGAATAATACACCATGTTGAAATGTTAAAATTTTTGAACATGTATCATTATATATCAAAATTTGAATTTATCTGGATATATTTTGCTTGCTTAGCTCAATGGTAGCAACGGTCTCCCTGACTTAGTGGAAAGGAGAAGAAAGCTTTATATTTGAATGTAGCCACACAGTGCACGCTAATGTTTCAATTCCCAAGACGATGACTTTGGAACCTAATCTCCATTGTCAATACTTTGAGCTGGACCCTTTTAGGTTTAAGATGTTTAATTTAAGATTTGAAAGGCAGAATTTGGCTTCGATTATCTCACTTCAAATAGAAAATATTTCATTTCTGCGCCAGTTCATTTATCACTTCCATCTGCATAAAAATACATATTTTAAAATACAACGGTGTGATAACATTAGTTTTGTCAGGTTTAACACTAATCAAACAATTTAATGTATATAGCATGAACAATCATGAACGATTAAAGAGCCAATTTTCATTTGCACATACTTCAGCTACTCAATGAATCAATGTGATACTGATCTCCACAACAAAGAAATGGACACCCACCACTCTGAATTCAGAATGAATAATTTCAACTAATCGTAATCTGTTACAAGAGTATTAAGAACTAAGATACACGGAGTTACTGCATGGAGTGACTAAAAGACAACCCGAAGTGCGATCGTGCAGCACCAGGCAGTTCATTCACAAACTGTAAAACTACTTCGAACTGACTGCTTTTTGCTGTTAGTTTAATAACTCTCATCAATAAATTCCTCACCTTTGGTTTCCGATTTTGCTCCTTTTCTGATGCATTGGATGGCTTCCTTCGCAGCATATTTTATAGCAATTAAATTCAAAAATGGACAGAAGTTAGTGAGCTTCTGCTTAACTGGAGGAATCTGAGTCACAGGAAGAAGAGTCACGTGGTAGTTCCTTACCGCAACAACATGGTGTGGGCTAGAACTTTAACATCAACCTTTAGTATCTAACTAGGAAGGAAGTAACAAGTCTTCCTGAGCTCTATGCTGTTTGCAAAGCATCACGACCAAGGTGTTTAAAATGACAAAACATCATTAATATTTAGGCTACACAATTACATGTATAATTTATAAAATTCATAAATGTTTGTGGTGCAATAAGCTATGTTTAATTGGATTCATCATTCACATGCCAGCTAAGTTTGAGAACTGCAAATATACACTTGCACATACCAATAATGATAATGTCAGAGCCAGATTAGGAAATAATCATAATTTTTATTATAATTGGGAAATGGCCAGACATTTTTAACCTCACAAACACAAAACATTAGAATGCTTATTGCTCAAAAAGTGGTGTTCCCCATATTTAGTTATTGAAATGAGGCTCCAGTTTCCAGAAATTAATTTGGTAAAATGGCATTTCAGAATTTGGTGAAATGGCAGAAATTAATTTGGTGAAATCTTGCCCAATGAACTGCAGGTAATAATTCCTTGTGGGATTCTACTTCCAAATAATGTTTGCTCAATTTCAGAGTGTCCTATGTCTTTACTAAGTACTGCATGTGTTGCAAAGTGTTAGTGATGAACGGTTGTAAACATGCAGCTCAATGCCTATGCTTTACTCCACTGTTTGATCATTAGAGAAGCATATAAGGTCAGAGTACTAGCATAGAATTTTGTTCTTTCAATAGCCACGGGTGAGGTACCCGAAGGCTGGATGATGGTTAATGTTGTGCCTTTATTGAAGAAGGGCTGCAAATACAAGATAGGAACTACAAACCATTATATCAGAGGTAGGAAAGTTACTAGACAGGATTCTGAGGAACAGGATTTATTTGCTTTTGGTTCAGGCCAGGCTTTGTTCATGGATGATGTCTCACAAATTTGATAGAGACTTTTGAGGAGGCGTCCAAGGCCCATGGCAAGGGTAGGGTGGTGGATGTTATCTATATAGACTTCAGCAAAGCCTTTGACAAGATTCCAATTGTAGGCTAGTCCAGATGGTGAGATTCAGAATAAGACTGAAAATATAGCCAGCGTGGAAACAGGCCCTTCAGCCCACCAGTGATCACCAGACACTCGTACTATCCTGCACATTAGGGACAATTTACAGAAGCCTGCAACCCTGCACATCTTTTGGAATGTGGGAGGAAACTGGAGCAGCTGGAGAAACCCACTCGGTCCCAGGCAGAATGTACAAACTACGTACAGAGAGCACCCATAGTCAGGACTGAACCCGGGTCTCTGGCGCTATAACGCAGCAAATCCACCACTGCTCCAGTGTGCTGCCCATAATCTTTAGTCCCTAATCCACATTTCCACATTAACACAGTTGTTTTTCTAACATGATTTTCTATAACATGAGGTTTCTTTTAGGAATCACCATTTGTGGTACAGCAGAACTCCTTGTAAATGATCAAAGGAAATTCATTTTCTAAAATTGTCAAATTCAATATTAATTCCCAAATTTCTAATTACCTAGGCCCTCAGTAATGATGAGATGTCATTTCTTAATTTCTTTGGAATCATTTAAGAAGTTGAATGAAGAGTGAAAGAGACAAGGAACTTACTGAATATTTGGGATCATGTTTGTTGACAGAGTGGAGGTGTTCCACCTAACCTGCGCTTTGTCTGTCCATTATAAAAAAGAGAGCATGTTTCACGGCGAGTAAAGTATACATTACTGAATAAAGTACAATTAAATCACTGTTTCACCTGCTCACTGTTTGAGGTTGAGCTTAAAGCCCTGTTCCACTGTACGAGTTCATTCAAAGAGTTCTCCCAAGTTTGCCCTGATTCGAACTCGGAGATTTACGGCAATGGCTCGCAGGTACTCGGGGCTCTTGTGGACATTTTTCAACATGTTGAAAAATCTTCACGAGTCTTCCCGAGCTTACCGCGTTTCCCGAGTACCTGCCGTTAGCGTTACGAGCCGCTATGAGACGTCCCCGAGCTCCGACGTACATTCATTCTATGTACTTACCACGAGTTTGACTTCTTTTTACTTGGGAGAGCACTTGAATGAACTCGTACAGTGGGATAGGGCTATTATAGAACATAGAGCAGAGAAACGGGCCATTCGCCACACAATGTTTGTGACGAACATGATGCCTAGTTAAACTGATCTCATCTCCCTGTACATGATCCATATCCCTCCATTACCTGTAGTTCAGTTTAGATTAGTTTAGAAATACAGTGGAAACAGGCCCTTCGGCCCACTGAGTCCACACCAACCAGCGATCCCCGCACATTAACACTATCCTGCACACACTCGGGACAATTTACACTTATACCAAGCTAATTAACCTGTAAACCTATATGTCTTTTGAGGATAGGAGGAAACCAAAGATCTCAGAGAAAACTCACGCAGGTCATAGGGAGAACGTACAAACTCCATACAGACAGCACCCATAGTCGAACCCGGGTCTCTGGCGCTGCAAGCGCTGTAAGGCAGCAACTTTACCGCTGCGCCACCGTGCCACACAAGTGTACTTCCAAGTGCCCATCTAACAGCTTTCCAAACACCATTTGGATGATGAAAAGAGTAGGTTTTGCACTTCCTGCTCTTACTTGAATGAGTTTATGGGATGCGGAAGAAGAGTTGTGAGGAAGAATGAAGGAGCATTGTGGTCGGAATAGTCCCTTTGGAATGCTGAAATTGGAGGGCAAGGTGGGGTTGGTGGGGACATTGAAGATGTTGGAAAGAGGGCAAGATGATCTTTTGAATGTGAAGGCAGGTGGGATGTAAGTTACAACTGATTAGTCCCATAAATACTGGGAAGGAAGGGAGAAGGTGAAGAAAGAATACATGGACACAGTCAAGGGCTCTGTCAACTGTGGTGGTGGGAAATCCTCTGCGGGGGAGAAAGGAGACGTCATAAGAGAATTGATACGAAGTTGGCATTGTCTGATGAAGTGTATGGAGAATCTTGAACATTTACCACAAATTTCTTCAGAATACAAGAATAAGGTAGGACTTCCTGCACCAAAAGCTCAGTGTAAAATAAGTTATGACAAGTGCACACCCTGACTAAAACCACACCATTTACAGGAAGAATGGTAGCTGACAGCTATACAATGTGTCACTTAGCAAGGTGCCACATAAAGAGCAGTGCAAAGCAGAGGTCTCAGGTTTGATGGATTGACAACTGAGCCAGCTCACCTCGCTGTGGGAGACAGCTAATGTTCTGTTGTGGAACTCAACCACTCCAGCGTCAGGATCAAGCTAGAGTTGGAAAATATTTCTTACCACCTTGCATTGGGACAGTACCAAAGTCTCTCTCTCAGGTGGCACAGTGGTGCAGCAGCAGAGTTGCTGTTTCACAGCACCAGAAGCTCAGGTTCGATCCTGACTAAGGGTGTGTAGGAAGGAACGGCAGATGCTGGTCTGAAGAAGGGCCTCGACCCGAAACGTCACCCATTCCTTCTGTCCAGAAACGCTGCCTATCCCGCTGAGTTGCTCCAGCTTTTTGTGGCTTTCTGACTATGGGTGCTGTCTGTGCAGAGTTTGTGTGTTCTTCCTGTGACCGCATGGGTTTTCTCCGAATGTTCCGGTTTCTTCCACACCATAAAGATGTGCAGGTTTGTAACTTGAATGGTTTCAGTAAAATTGTAAATGTCCCCAGTGTGTAGGATAGTGCTAGTGCACTGGTCGCTGGTCGACATGGACACGTTGGGCAACAGGGCTTGTTTCCATGCTGTAACTATAAAATCTAAATTCTAAAAGTAAAATCGGGGTACATGACTATTCATGCACTGGCTTATCAAAAGAATAGTTGAATACACAACTGTCTATATTTGTACAAATCCTTGGGCATATGAATATTCCCATGAAGTTCACACAGACCGAGCAAGTTGAGTGCTCAGAATGGAAAATACAGAGAAAACAAAGACAACTTCAATGGCATGGTCTTCAATTATTTGAATAGGACATACCAGAGATACTCAGGGTCCAGGCAGACAAGGCAAGGGTACAGGCAAACCAGGTAATGATCCAGGCAGCAGCTATGGAGAGAGAAACAGAATATTTCAGGACTGATGAAGGGTTCTGATGCATGGTCAATGACCTGAAGTATTGACTGTATCTCTCTCTCTCCATTGATGCTGCCTGGACTGCTGAATGTTTTCAGCATTTCCTGTTCTGAGTCCAGATCTGAATCATTTTCTTTATTTTTTTGTATTTCATGAACCTTGATAACACTGTTAACCCTTCATTATCCACGTCATCATAGGCTACGGTGTTCCAATAAGGCCCAAGAGGTTTGCTGCTCCCAATTCTTACTGAATGAGAAGTGTCCATTTCAAGGATTTTAACCAAATACAGAGACAGGAAGAGTGAGGTTGGGGGATAGGAATCAAAAGGTCATGAATGTTTATGCCTCTACAGTGGAAAGTAAGAGAAATTAAATACCAGATGGAATAATTAGTGACAGTACCAGGGAATGGGATGTATTAACATAATTGGGTTGAGAGGAAATGGAAATTGGTGCAGCAGAATCATTGACAAATGCTGATGCCATTGCATTTGCTATTCTGAGCACTCAGCTTGCTCATCTGTGTGAACTTGATAAGAATATTATTATGCCCAAGGATCTTAATATGCCCAAGGAAATATCGGTAGTTTGTGTATTCAACTGTATCATATTTTGATGTCATTGCATGAATAGTCATGGACCTAGATTTCCTAGTTCCAGCTCGCTCCTGGCTGTTGAGTGGTTTTATCATCCAACAGAACATTCTCTGTCAGCTTAAGTGAGATCAGCCACATCAACATTGCACACTGAAGAAGCTGATTAGTACAAGAATCAAACATTATGGGGAGAAGAATGGGCTTGAGGGGGAAAGATAGGTCAGCCACGATTGAATGGAAGAGTAGACTTGATGGGCTGAATGGCCTAATTCTGCTCCTATAATGAATTTATGAACCCTCTGCCTTTTCCTCATCTTCCACACCATTAAACTCCACACCTCTATATTCAGGTATGCATTGTTTTCCTATTCCACTTGGCAGAATTTAGGCCTTCCAAATGAAGGTGAAATTCCTCACCAATTAGCGATGACAAGGTATTGGAAATTTCAAAGTCGGGAGAGTACAAACTTCTGCAGAAACTTTGCCTCTTTCCTTCGCTCCATAGATGCTGCTGCACCCGCTGAGTGTCTCCAGCATTTTTGTGTACCTTTATTATTTAACATTAAAATAAGTATTTTGATCTTTTTTGAGTGTATTTCAATATTTCTGAATAACAGGAGCATTCTTAAATGTTCAATTGCTTTGACAGCTTTGACAGCTGGTAAGAATTTACCCAGTTCTCAAAGTAAACCATGTGCAGGGTTTGTATTTTGATGGGGAAAGGTCCCGTGTTAGGGCTTGCAGGTCTACTGAGAATCAGTTTCCAGTGTAAGGATGCATGCAGAGACCCTGCTCCAAGCAAGGGCACGTGATAAACAAACTTGAGTGACTTATCAACAGTAGAAGAGTCTAGTCCATGATTCTGGTATTGCCATCGACCCTCCTCTCCCGCATTGTTTGAGTCTTTATTTGTGTCATTACCGCTCACTTTATCCCTGCACTCTCTCATTCTTTTTCTCTGTTGCTTACTTCCTTATTCTTTTCCATTACTTTTCCCTTTTCGTCTCCCTTTCCTTACCCTATTACGTGTGCTTGAAACCTGTTGTGTTCTAATCTTTCATAGTTCTGAAGTGAGCTATTCAATCTGCAACTTTCTCCCTTAATACTGCTTGACCAAGTGATCTTATTTTAGCAGTTGCTGTTTGTATCCCACCTTTCCTACTCTTCATACAGTTGAGGTTCCAATAGATGGCTTGTACATCTCTCCCAAAGACCGGTCAAGCACTCTGACTTTCCAAAGGTTTCGCTGTCTCGTACTAATTACAGATTGGTTTAGCCCAGATATCCATGTTGAAAAATGCAGGAGGTACTTGCCCTTCAGTAAACAGTTATTAGTAGATGCTTTTACATTGTAAAAGCAACGTCAAAATCACACACCAAAGTATTGTAGTACTCCATACGTGCACTGGATTAGTGTCACATCCAGACTGAGCACAAGGACACACTGCCCCACCCTGTCCCGACTGAACCTGTCACTTGCTGCCCAACCTAGGCACCACACAAGTTCCATTATATTTCCATGGAATAGAAATCCATTGTGAGTGTTATTTTACCTTCAGGTCTCAGAGTGCAGTCGGTGTCCTGATACATGAAACTAAGAGAGGTGTGAAAGTACAGACAAGTTTTGTAAAAATCTACTTCTGTTGTGCGATTAAAAAAGTGAGAAGTGACGTTGATCTTATTTTTAACATGAGGAACAGCTGTTGTATACTTCCTATTAACACTCAGTGAGATTGAATTTAATTTTAAACAGTTGTGTCTTCTATTTATTTCTTTTTATTTTTATCTAAACCATTTAACTGAATTTGAAGGCAATCCTCTCTATTTATGAACTTTGGGGTTTTTCATGTTGTGAAATGAGGATGTGAACATTTAGAGTGCAGGCCTTCATTAAGCTGATCAGGGTTGAAAAGATGTTAAGGTTGGCACAGTGTTGGGATGGCACAGTGGCGCAGCAGTAGAGTTACCACTCCAGATACCCAGGTTTAATTCTAACTAATAGGCCTGTCCCACTAAGGCGATGTTTCAGACGACTGCCGGTGACTGTCAGAGTGGAACACACACACACACTTCACCAGCCGTTATGCAGGTGGGGGACAGGGCAAGTGGGGGGACCGCTGTCTGAGTGAAATTCACACGGTGCAAAGCCAAGGTGATACAGACACACACCACGATGAACAGGAAGGTTATCGATGTAATTAAGACGGCTAAAGCACAGTGTAGGGTAAGTCCTTTAAAAAAGGGGGGGGGGGGAGAAGGGGGAGAGGTGGGAGAAGGAGGAAGAAGGAGTGGAGATAACTTTTAAGAAACCTGAGATACACGGCAGTGAAGCTCGGCGGACATTAACATTAGCGGTCGGTTTTCCTTGGCTCTGAAAACTACTACTCATGTTATTTTTCCCAATGAGCCAATGAAATTCACCGGTCAGCACCAGCTACAATCTACGAGAGCCTTCGAGCTCCTGGCAACCGACTAGGACCTCCTGGCGACCCACCTACGGTGCGAGAATTCTCGCTACTCTCCATGGCGGCTTCATTCTGGTCACCGCTAATTTTTCAACATGTTGAAACAAAAGTTCACGGCGACCGTAATGAGGTCGTGAGTAGTTCCCACATTTTTGGAACTCATAATGAGGCCGCGACTAGTTCCAAGAATGTGGGAACTCCTCACGACCATGAAGGCAACTCCCCGGCAACCATCCGCGAACATGTTGTGACCATGTGGCGATTGCATAGTCTTCTGTAGTTGCCTAAAAAGTTGCCTAAGTGGCACAGGCCCATTAGGGTACAGTCTGTAAGGGGTTTGCACATTATGCTTGTGACAACCTGGGTTTCCTCCCATATTCCAAAGACATGCAGGGTTGTAGTTAATTGTCTTCTGTAAATTGTCCCCAGTGAGTAGGATTGAACTAATGTACTGGTGACTGCTGGTCAATGGGGACTTGGTGGGTTGAAGGGCCTGTTTTCAAGTTGTATATCTACGCTAAACTAAAGTTTAATGAAAGGGCAGTGGTTTAAAGTGCCTAAAGATTGCAGGAGGAAAGGGAAACTGAAGGAGCCAAGAAAATTATGCATATCCATTTATGTTATTGAAATTAGTGCCCATTCTTGAAATAGTGTTTTTAAAAGACCTTCAAATTGTGCATCCCCTGTGATTCACTGTTAACATATTCACATATATAATAAAATTTATCTCAGGATGGAAAAATCCAATTTTTAAGCATAGCTTTAAGGTGAAAAGGGCAACGTTTAAATAAGATGTGTGGGCAAGTTTTTTATGCAGACAGTGGTGAGTGCCTGGAACGTGCTGCCGGGGTGGTGTTTGAAGAAATAAGTCAGTGGCATTTAAAATTCTTTATAGGCATATGAATATGCAGAGAATGGAGGGATATGGGTTATGTGCCAGTAGAGAAGTAATGGTCATGGCATCATGCTTGGCACAGTGATGTGCTGTACTTTGCTGTAGTTTATGTTCTATATGAAGAAATATGTCAAATGGGAATCTGAAAAGTCATGAAACAACTCCTGAATCAAAGAATCGATTTGGCATATTGTGCTATTGCTGGCAATTCTTCAGAATTCATCTGTAGAGAAATCTGTTGATCATGAAGTTTCTGAATATGCAGTTTCATAGCCAAGCTTTAAGCAAGCAGTGAAACTGACAACTTCTGAGCAGATCTAAGAAATTGACTGTGTTTCCTGCCATAGAAGCATTGCAGCAACAGCCCAGGGAGTTTTAGTTTATTGAAGACACCAGACAAAAGCAGAAACTATGTCAGGGTAATCAAAGCAAGACATAAACAAAGATATATGTTGGGCGGTGCAGTGAAGCAACTGATAGAGCTGCTGCCTCACAATCTCGGAGATCTGGCTCGATGCTGACCTGGGTTATTGTTTGTGTGGAGTTTGCACGTTCACTCTGTGACCCCATGGATTTTCACTGGATGCTCTGATTTCCTCCTACATCCCAAGACGGGTGGGATGTAGGTCAACTGACCTCTGTATATTGGCCCTAGTGTATAGGGAGTGCATGGAAAAGTGGGATAACAGAACGAGGGGGAATGGGTGATAGATGGTCGGTGTGGACTCGATGGACTGAATGGTCTATTTGCATGTTGTTTCAATATTTCAATCAAAGATCTTAGAAAACGCCTTGGTTAAAGAGATAGCATTTGAGAAGTGTATTAAATAAGGAGACGTAGTGAGGAGGGTGGGGTTAGGGACAGAATCTCAGCAGCCAAGTTTTAGGCAGCTCAAGTCCGAACTGACAGCAGCAGAAGGATGTAAATTAGAGGTTTAGAATTAGATGAATTCATAAATCTGCGAAGGTTTGAGATGAGTTGCACGTTTAGTTGCAATTAAATGTATTGATAACAAGTAGAGGAAGCATCACCGATAATGTGGAGGTCCTCCCTTCCTGTTGCATATTTACATAATAATACCATAATTTGCCTCAGTGATCACAATGAGATGAAGCAAACTGCTTGTAAGGATATCTTGATTTTTACAGTGAGGACCTGGCAACATCTGTGGAGGAAAATGGACAATTGCCAGTTTGGCTTGAGACCTGTTCTCTGGACTGCTGGAGTGAAGGGAATGTCGCTTGTATAAAGAGGTGAGGGGGGTGGGGAGGGGCTGACACACGATAGGCGTATCCAGAGGAGGAAAGGTGTATTGGTGGATGGAGTCAGTTGGAGACCACACGCAGGGTGGGACCTGAATGGTGGGAGTAACCAGGGGCTGATGTTGATGGCATCTGATTGGAAAGGCACTTGGAATATGAGATCAGGTCAGGTGGGCAGATGGAAATAATGGGGGGAGGGAACCTGACGAGGGGATGATGGAATTAGTGGAGAAGAAACTAGGTGAGAGGAACCGGTGGGAAAGAAAGGTGCGAGTGTGAGGATCTGGGTGTATAAAGGGACATAGAAACATAGAAAATAGGCGCAGGAGTAGGCCTTTCGGCCCTTTGAGCCTGCACTGCTGATCATCCAACTCAGTATCCTGTACCTGCCTTCTCTCCATATCCCCTGATCCCTTTAGCCACAAGGGCCACATCTAACTCCCTCTTAAATATAGCCAATGAACTGGCCTCAACTACCTTCTGTGGCAGAGAATTCCAGAGATTCACCACTCTGTGTGTGAACAGACTGCGAATACAGACTGAGAGGGAAGGCTGAAATGAGAGAATTCAATGGTCATATCATCGGCTTATAGAATTCAATGGTGATATCATTGGGTTATAGACTACTGAGGGAATATGAGGTTCTGTTCCTCAAGTTTGTGTTTGTCCTCATCCTGGCATTGATGTGGGCAGGCAGGTCGATGTAGGGATGAGGAGGAGAATGGAAATGGCTCTCAACCTGGAGCTCCAGGTGGCCGTAGCAGATATAGTGCAGGTGTTGGGCAAAGCAGTCAGAGCTTGGCCTCACTGATGTAGAGGAGGCCACATTGAGAGCAGCTGATGCAATAGCTGAGGTTAAAGAAGGTGCATGCGAATCATGCACCACCCCCGTATCTCTACTTTAATTTGTTACAATTTACAAGTGGTCTTTTATGACTTTTTTGTTTCACACAAATCCTTTGAAAGGTTGAGGCTGATTCAAGATTCAAGATTCAAGAGAGTTTATTGTCATGTGTCCCAGATAGGACAATGAAATTCTTGCTTTGCTTCAGCACAACAGAATATAGAAGGCATGAATACAGAACAGATCAGTATATCCATATACCATTATATAAATATATACACACATGAATAAATAAAACAGATAAAGTGCAAATAAACAGATAATGGGCTATTAATGTTCAGAGTTTTGTTTGAGTTGAGTTCAATAGCCTGATGGCTGTGGGGAAGTAGCTGTTTCTGAACCTGGACATTTCAGTCTTCAGGCTCATGTACCTTCTACCAGAAGGTAGCAGGGAGATGAGTGGGTGGCCAGGATGGTGTGGGTCCTTGATGATACTGCCAGCCTTTTTGAGGCAGCGACTGCGATAAATCCCCTCGATGGAAGGGAGGTCAGAACCAATGATGGACTGGGCAGTGTTTACTACTTTTTGTAGTCTTTTCCACTCCTGGGTGCTCAAGTTGCCGAACCAAGCCACGATGCAACCGGTCAGCATGCTCTCTACTGTGCACCTGTAGAAGTTAGAGAGAGTCCTCCTTGATTTACTGACTCTCCGTAATCTTCTCAGGAAGTAGAGGCAGTGATGTGCTTTCTTTATGATTGCATCAGTGTTCTCAGACCAGGAGAGATCTTCAGAGATGTGCACGCCCAGGAATTTGAAGCTCTTGACCTTCTCCACCATCGACCCATTGATGTAAACAGGACTGTGGGTCCCCATCTTACCTCTTCCAAAGCTCACAATCAGTTCCTTGGTTTTGCTGGTGTTGAGGGCCAGGTTATTGTGCTGGCACCATTTGGTCAGTTGGTCGATCTCTCTTCTGTACTCTGACTCGTCCCCATCAGTGATACGTCCCACAACAGTGGTGTCGTCAGCGAACTTGATGATGGAGTTCGCCCTGTGACCAGCTATGCAGTCATGAGTATAGAGTAAGTACAGCAGGGGGGCTGAGCACGCAGCCTTGAGGTGCTCCCGTGCTGATTGTTATCGAAGCTGACACCTTTCCTCCAATTCGAACAGTTTGTGGTCTGTGAATGAGGAAGACCAGGATCCAATTGCAGAGAGATGCACAGAGACCCAGTTCTGCGAGTTTGGTAACTAGCTTGGAGGGGATGATTGTATTAAATGCCGAGGTGTAATCAATGAATAACAGCCTGACATATGAGTTTTTATTGTCCAAGTGGTCCAGAGCGGAGTGAAGAGCCAGCGGGATCGTATCCACCGTTGATCTGTTGTGGCGGTAAGCGAACTGCAGTGGGTCCAGGTTTTTGTCAAGGTAGGAGTTGATTTGCGCCATGATCAACCTCTCAAAGCACTTCATCACCACCAACGTTGGTGCTACTGGTTGATAGTCATTGAGGCACGGGACCTTGATCTTCTTGGGCACTGGTATAATTGATGCCCTTTTAAAGCAGGTGGGAGCCTCAGACCTCAGAAGTGAGAGGTTGATTGTAAGTATATAGAATAAATTAATCTTGCAAATAGAAACTTCTCATGATGCTAAAACAAAAATTGCTGGAAACGAGTAAATGTTTCTAATTGATCACCTTTTTATCGGAACTATGAGCAAATCCTGGTGAATGGCCAAAGATCTGCAACATTTACTCCATTTCCCCATCATCTGTGGATACTGGACTTGCTGACTATTTCCAGCCTTTTATTATGGATTTTGAACGGCCAAAATAATTTACTAATTAATTTCTAATGTTCGAGCTCTGTTGGTTTTACCTCACTTATATAATGCTGCCTTCCAAAATAAAATGCTGTTGTGAAGTTTTTAAGTGTTAGATGCTGCAACCTGCCACCTTCTTCTCCTCTGAGCAGCACTTTAATTTTAATCAGGAGTATGTTTGAGGTGTTATGACTCTGCGTATTCCCAGTACTGGAGCACGGAGGAAGTTCCCAGCTGCCTGCTGCCTATTGCAGTAATTAAACTGAAATGTCTCTGAACCAAGGAGAGACATCATTAATGATGACTTGTTTGTTAAAAAATACGAATGATGTAATCACTTTTTGCTGTGCCAACCCATCATACTGCGTTATCTGCTGGCATCTTATCTATTCAAGTGAATTTATACCAGTTAGGTTATCTTTTTTCCCCTTTATTTTATGTTCGATTGTAAAAGTCTATTCTCTCCTTTGATACCCCTTTGCTTTTACTATACCCGTAGAATCTCTAACGGTTTCCGTTATCTTGCCTGGCAAAGCTAACATCCTGTTTTTGCCCTCCTGATTTCTCTCCTAAGCTTACCCCGATGTTTTTCCATTCCTTGTGGAATTTGCTTGATCCCAGCTGCTGATAACTGACATACGCCTCTTCCTTTTGCCAGAGGAAGTGGTTGAGGCAAGACAATAACGGTATTTAAAAGACATGTGGGCAGGAACATGGATAGGAAAGGTTTAGTCAATAGTCAATCGTCAGATTTATTCGTCACATACACAATAAAGTGCAGTGAAATGAATTTGCCAGCAGCGGTACAATAAAAAAGACCACACAATACACAATAAAAATTTAACACAAACACCCACCACAGCAGGGCCGGCCCTAGGCGGATTGGACCGATTTTTCCAAATTGGGCACCGCGTTAATTTTCCGTATTTCATATGGAAATACAGATTCGCTATGTTAAATAAAGATTTTTTTTTTTTTAATCCCCATATGGATTTTTTTACATAACGAACATGGATAACAAACGATGTGTTAACTGCTGCTGTAACACTTGTAAACAGGCAGTAGTTAGCAAAGATCCTACAACACAAAAAAGCTGGAGAAACTCAGCGGATGCAGAACTGGAGAAACTCAGCGGGTGCAGTGGGGGGGAGGGTGCGGTTGTGTTAACTAGTTTGACACAACTAGACCTGGTTGGAGGTTTGAGTCTGTGTTAACATTGGTGTCTGTGTATGTGTGTGACTGTGTCTGTGTATGTCTCAGTGTTTCTGTGTGTGTGGCTGTGTGTTTCTGTGTTTCTGTGGCTGTGTGTCTGTGTCTCTGTCTCTATCTGCGTGTGTGTCTGCGTGTTTTCTGTCTTTGTATGTGGGGGGGGGGGGCGTGGAGAGACAGAGGGGGGATTTTCAGTTTGCAAACCATTCGTTTTCAGTTAAGAGGTGGATACGATTACTGTCAATACGAGCAGCTCACGGAGCAGGCAGAATGAGAAACTGCTCGGCTCACACACACACACTCGTGGAGTGAACTGTCGATATAAACGTGGCTGGGAGAGGAGTGGGCGGGGGAGAGAGAGAGAGAGAGAGACAGGAGCGAGAGAGAGAGAGAGAAATCGCGGCCTATTACTCAGGCTTGGGGGCTAGAGAGAGAGAGAGAGAGAACAGAGAGAGGGACTCGGCCTAGTATTCAGGCTTGGAGTCCAGAGAGAGAGAGAGAGAGGAAGAAGGGAGAGTTGGAGAGAGAGAGAGAGGGGGGAGAGGGGGGGGGGGAAGAGGGGGGGGAAGAGAGGGGGGGGAGAGGGGGGGGGGGGGGGAGGAGGAGAGAGCGGGGAGAGAGAGAGAGGAGAGAGCGGGAGAGAGCTCCCTTCTGCTTCACCACCACTGTTGGCTGCCCTTTGTAATGTGATTGGAGACCAAAACCAGTTACCCTTTAGATCTCCCTCTCACTACCTCCCTCCCCCTCCCCTTGCCTCCTTATTTAGAGGGGGGGGATGAGGGAAGGAAGGGGGGAGAGGGCGGAGGGGAGAGAGGAGTGTGCCTTGCTTGGTGGAGAAGAGGGATGTGGGAAGACTGTACGCAGGTGGTGATTCACCCTCACACCGGGATCACCCCCTGTCATTGCGCAGTCTATCTGACTCCCTGCATCCACCACCCCCCCCCCCCCCCCCCCCCCCCCTATGGAGCAACGGAAATATGCAACATTTCGGGTCGAAACCCTTCTTGAGACACGGCCCGAAACGTTGGCTATTTCCTTCGCTCCATAGATGCTGCCTCACACCCGCTGAGTTTCTCCAGCATTTTTGTCTACCTTCGATTTTCCAGCATCTACAGTTAATTCTTAGACGTTTTGCAGTGATGGCTGCACCTGCGGTTCCTTTCTGTGGGGGGGGGGGGGGGGGGGGGGGGGGGGGGGAGAGTCCTGGCCCGTGGTGGCTCCTGATCAGTGATGTGTTCCCTCCACGGGTGCTGCCTTGCCCGCTGAGTTCCTCCAGCACTCTGTGTTTTTTGTTTGGCTCTGAAGTTGAAGGTGGATCCCCCTGTGTCTACCTTCAACTCCCTGTCTGTGGTGGCTCAGCGGGACGGGCAGGGGCTCTGGGGAGAGGGTTGTGGTTCTGGTCGAGACCCTTCTTCAGACAATCACAAATACTCTCACCGACGAGAGTTCAGTTCAGTCTAAAGAAGGATCTTTTCTCCAGAGTCGCTGCCAGAGGTGAGCGGGCCAGGCAGAAGGTGCTGAGATGGCAGTCGGTTCCGCTGTCCGGTGATGGAAGCCGCTCGTAGCCACGCGAGCTGCTTCTTTCCCCGGCCACAATGCGGTGACGCCCGGAGCGCCGCGGCAGCGGTGAGTGAGTGTTACTGGCATGAACCCGACCCTCTCCTTCTCAACGCTCCTTCCCTCCTCGCAACTTTACCCCTGGCTAGACTCCCCACGCGCTGTGAAAGGAACTCTCCTCCGAATTGTCATGTTACCCACGACACGTGACTCAATCATAATTATTTATTTATACATTTCTACGAATATTTTTCCCAATTGGGCCCCGCACCTCCTAAGGCCGGCCCTGCACCACAGCATTCATCACTGTGGTGGAAAGCACAAAGTTCAGTTGCTGTATGTACTCCTCAGGTTGACCAGTGTGTCATGGAGGGGGTGAGCTGTATTGTGCAGGATGCCCCGCAGTTTGAAGTGCATCCTTCCCTCCAAGACCAACTACCATGAATCCAACTCCACCCCCAGGACGATGCCAGCCTTCCTGATGAGTTTATTGATTGTATTGGCTTCCGCAGCCTTCGCCCTGTTGCCCCAGCACATGGCAGTGAAGAAGATGGCACTGGCCACCGATTGGTAGAACATCTGCAGTATCTCACTGCAGACATTGAAGGAGCGGAGCCTTCTCAAAAAATACAGGCGACTCTGTCCCTTCTTGTAAATTTGCCTCAGCGTTCCTGGACCAGTCCAGTTTACTGTCCAGTACACTCCAAGGTATTTGTACCCCCTGGTAAACTGCGCATCCACACTATTGATGGAGACAGGAGACAAAATAACTTGCTTACTGCTTATCTCCGTGTTCACCCCAGTTTCATCTATCGGAGACAGACCCCTCCCCCACCCTCCCTTCTGAGCTTCTTGTGTTTCTGCACAATTCTGAAGATGGGTCGCCAACCTGAAATATTAACCCTGTTTCTCTTCCCACACCCCCTGACCTGCTGAGAATTATCAGCATTTTCTGTTTTTGTTACCATGAGGAAGTCTGATTTCTTAAGATTTCAATTTGCGCCTCCTCCAACTGAATGGGCCCGGTTGCCATAGTAACTACTGTATTGGTTTCTGTTTGACGATATTAGTATCAATTGGAAACCAAAATTGAAACAAACTCTGCTTCTACTTGAATTACAAATTGCATTTAAATTTGCTGCTCACAACACTTTTGCTTTGTATATTTTGTATGTGCTTCCTCTAAAATTCAAAGATACAAGTGAAAATATAATAATTCATGATTTCAATATATTTGATATTGTATAGACAGGATTTGTCTCATGTACAATTTGTCTCACTGTGTCTGTGGTGGTCAAGAAATAGCCATTGCCTGATCCGGCATGATGTTCATGTTGTATTTTGTGTAGTTATGTTCATTCATGCTATATTATTAATGAATACAACTAATTATTATTTGTTTGTAAGTAAAAATTGCTTTCTCTGGTATAAAACATGTCCGTTTCAAACTTCACTCGATCATGACCAACAAAGGAGTGAAATTACAAAGGGTTTGACTCGAATTTTTCAGTGTTACCTGACTACAGAGTGCGTCAGAGGATTGCAAGATACCTCATATTGCACCATTGTTGAAAACAATATGATATGGACCAAGCGCTGGCAGGTGGGACTAGTGTAGCTGGGACATGTTGGCCGGTATGAGCAAGTTGAGCCAAAGGACCTGTTTCCACTGTATCATCTATGACTGTATGATGGTGGAAACTAAAATAAAGTTGCGGGTGACTTCAATCACTCCAACCTGAAGACTGTACTCCCCAAATTCCACCAACATGTATCCTTCCCCACTAGAGTAGACAAGACACTGGACAAAGTCTACACCAACATGGCTGAAGCTTACAAAGCCATCCCCCTCCCCCACCTTGGTCAGTCTGATCACGTCTCATTGTTCCTGCTCCCTAAGTACTCCCCACTCATCAGATGGGTTAAACCAACTGTAAGGACAGTTAAAGTCTGGTCAGAGGAAGCGGACTTCACACTTCAGCAGTGTTTTGGAAACACTGACTGGAAGGCGTTTGCAGCCCAGGCTACCCTTGACTCTCACACGGACATTGATTCCTATACATCCTCTGTTCTGGACTTTATAAACTCCACCATCAATAGTGTCACCTCCCTCAAACAGGTGACCATATACCCGAATCAGAAGCCATGGATGAACAGCGAGGTCAGGCTACTGCTGAAAGCACGGGACACCGCTTTCAGGTCAGGCGATGCTCGAGCCTACAGTTCATCCAGGGCTAACCTGAAGAGGGGCATCAGGAAGGCCAAGCACTGCCATAAGCTCAGGATTGAGGAGCACTTCAACAACAACTCCGACCCCCGACGCATGTGGCAAGGCATCCAGGCCATCACGGACTACAGACCCTCCAACATCACCCCCACATCCAGCGACGCCTCCTTCCTTGAGGAGCTGAATCACTTCTATGGCCGCTTCGACAGGGACAATCTAGAGACAGCCATCAAGGCTGTGCTACCTGCCGATCACCAACCCCTCACACTCACCCCCTACGACGTGTACGTGGCACTGAGTAGGACTAATGCACGTAAGGCTGCTGGCCCTGACGGCATCCCCGGGCGCGTGCTCAGGGCCTGTGCTGCGCAGCTGACAGACGTCTGGACTGACATCTTCAACCTGTCACTTGCCCAAGCAGTTGTCCCCACTTGCCTTAAAGCCACCTCCATCGTGCCAGTGCCAAAACACTCCACTGCGGCAAGCCTCAACGACTTCCGCCCAGTTGCACTTACCCCCATCATCACCAAGTGCTTCGAGAGGCTGGTCCTGGCACACCTCAAAAGCTGCCTACCCCCCACACTGGATCCCTATCAGTTTGCCTACCGCAAGAACAGGAGTACGGAGGATGCCATCTCAACGGCACTTCACTCCGCCCTCTCCCACCTTGACAACAGAGACACTTATGTAAGAATGCTGTTCATCGATTACAGCTCAGCATTCAACACCATTATTCCATCAAAACTGATCACCAAACTCGGTAACCTGGGCATCGACCCCTCCCTCTGCAACTGGATACTGGACTTTCTAACCAACAGACCCCAGTCTGTGAGGTTAGACAAGCACACCTCATCAACCCTCACCCTGAACACCGGCGTTCCTCAGGGCTGTGTGCTGAGTCCCCTCCTCTACTCCCTCTTCACCTATGACTGCACACCTGTACATGGTACTAACACCATCATCAAGTATGCAGATGATACAACGGTGATTGGCCTCATCAGCAACAACGATGAGCTGGCCAACAGGGAGGAGGTCCAGCACTTAGCAGCATGGTGCACTGACAACAACCTGGCCCTTAACTCCAAGAAGACCAAGGAGCTCATTGTAGACTTCAGGAAGTCCAGAGGTGGCACGCACACCCCCATCCACATTAACGGGACGGAGGTGGAACGTGTTTCTAGCTTCAGGTTCCTGGGAGTCAACATCTCCGATGACCTCTCTTGGACCCACAATACCTCTACTCTGATCAAGAAGGCTCATCAGCGTCTCTTCTTCCTGAGGAGACTGAAGAAGGTCCATCTGTCTCCTCAGATCCTGGTGAACTTCTACCGCTGCACCATCCAGAGCATCCTTACCAACTGCATCACAGTATGGTATGGCAACTGCTCTGTCTCCGACCGGAAGGCACTGCAGAGGGTGGTGAAAATTGCCCAACGAATCACCGGTTCCACGCTCCCCTCCATTGAGTCTGTCCAAAGCAAGCGCTGTCTGCGGAGGGCGCTCAGCATCGCCAAGGACTGCTCTCACCCCAACCATGGACTGTTTACCCTCCTACCATCCGGGAGGCGCTACAGGTCTCTCCGTTGCCGAACCAGCAGGTCGAGGAACAGCTTCTTTCCGGCGGCTGTCACTCTACTAAACAACGTACCTCGGTGACTGCCAATCACCCCCCCCCCCCGGACACTTATTATTTATTTTTTTATTCAAATCGTTTGCTATGTCGCTCTTCAAGGGAGATGCTAAATGCATTTTGTTGTCTCTGTACTGTACACTGACAATGACAATTAAAATTGAATCTGAATCTAAATCTGAATCTGGAGAGATCAGTACCCATGATGGATCGAGAAATGTCCACCATTTTCTACAACCTCCTTAGTGCTTGGTCATTCAAGCTACCGAACCAGGCAGTGATTCAACTAATCAGTATGTTCTCCACTATACGCCTGTATAAGTTCAATTCAATTCATGCTGAATCTCCTTAATCTTCTGAAGAAGCATAATTTATAATCTGGCTCCCATCTAACTACAGTTGTGCACAGTTCCTTCGTGACCTCCCTACTCTATGCTAATAAAGAAAAGCACCCATGAGTCTTATGTTTTAGCCATCTTTATTAACCTGCCCTGCTGCCTTGAGGATCTGTAGATGCACACTCCAATATCCTTGATTATGCCACACCACAGAAGATGCATCCATTTATCCACTCCCGTACCTTGCTGCAACTCAGGGCCGGATTTAGATGAAGTGAGGCCCTAAGCTATTTCACTTGTGAGGGCCCCCCCCTCCCAATCCCCCACCCCCACGACTAGAGGACCATGACTACCCGACAGTGACAGTGTGACACTTTTAGATCCTACTGTATGATGTCAATAAACAGTTGGTTTTAAAATACATATTGGATTCACCGCTGAGCGAGCGATGCCTTACCTGGATCGCCGTTTGAAGCTCTTGAGTGTTGGGCCTGCTGCTTCAACATCATGGAGCTGTGGTTTGCGGAGGTCCCAGCCTCGGGCCGCGCTGATTTTAATATCGCGGAGCCCTGGGAACTCTTTGCCAAGGGCCGCCAGCGTGACTCTCCGCCCAGCTCAGCCTGTGGACTTCGGGAGCCACGGTCTCCGGTAGGAAGTGGCCGATTCGGAAGTCCAAGCCGCTGAGAATTTTCTCCCGTTCGGATGTTGGATGGTGACCCCCAAATTTAATTGTACCAATGATGGGAGGTCCAAGAGGAGGGGGTCCGTTGGAGACGGGAAAAGGGATCATCAATGGGGGCGAGGACTCCTTCCCATGGAATAACGGTGTGAGGCGGAGGCAACGGAAGAAGAGCTCCAAATCGTGGCGGGCGCGGAACTCATTGAGGCGGGGACGGAGGGGGACAAAGGTGAGACCTCTGCTGAGGACAGACCATTCGGTATCAGAGAGGGGGAGGTCAGGGGGGATGGTGAACACACAGCAGGGATGGGGGTTGGTGCCAGAGGAAGGCAGGTGAGTAGACTGAGGCCAAGGCGATGTATGGTGGAAGGGTGGTGGGTGGTCAGGGGGTATGGGGGTATGAGGACTGTAGTGTGGGTGGGGAAGAGCTGTGGTCACATGGTTTGAGGGGAATGGGGAAGACCCAGTGGAACAGCCATTGAGGTTACCAGAGTAAGGGGGACTAGCGCTAGGACCCAGCACAGTCAAACCCAGGGGAGTAGGAATCTGCAGCATGAAAACTTCAGGCCCGGTGCTGAGTCCAGGCTGCAGGTAAGGCGATGGCTGCGGGCTGCTGGAGGGCGGTGGAGTGGCCAGAGTCAGCGGGCAAAGAGTAGGAGGTCCCGGTGGGCGGATGGTTGGTGGAGCCTCGAGGTTCGACGGGTCTGGTGAGGCAGCGAGGATAGTAGGCCCCCTGCCTAGATCTCGAGGTCCTAAAATTAAGCTTGTCCAGCTTATACGTAAATCCGGCCCTGCTGCAACTCCTCAAATGCATTACCTTCTTTACATTAAATTGCCACTTTTCTGCACAACCTATCAGACTAATTGGATCTTATTTCACCTCACTGTCAACGATTTGACCTATACTCGTATTGCCCGCAAAGTTCCTTATGTACCCTCCCCCCACCCCCTCCACTACAATAAGGTCTAAATCATTAATATTTATAAGAGGAGTCAAGGGAAATGCAATTTGTTGTCTCTGTACTGTACACTGACAATGATAATTAAAATTGAATCTGAATCTGAATCTGAATCTGATCAAGTAGAAAGAATGCCTGCATTCGGATCAGTTAAATCACAGTTCGTAATTTTAATAGTGAGATTAAACGAGTACTTACCAGTGCGAAGTTTGATCTGTATTTTATGAGGAGTTACGATGAGGGATTACGTGAAGAACCCACCCAGTGCGCAGGCGCGGCATACTTCCAAGCAGCGGTGTGGAATCACAGGTAGACACAATATTTGAAGTAAAGATAGTAAAGATTAAAGAGACATCAGCTCGAGTTTGATCTATACAATGAGGGTGGGAGCGGAGGGCACGTAATCCCTCATCGTAACTCCTCATAAAATACAGATCAAACTTCGCACTGGTAAGTACTCGTTTAATCTCACTATTTTACTTCGGAGTCACGTGAGTGACTACGTGAAGACTTCAAAGGTCTGTGATTTCAAACCGTGTAACAGCTATATCACTCACTGCCGAAGTTTATCGAGGGAGGAAGTGGTATCTAAAGACCAACAAATTTGTTAGTTTTTTTGAAAACAAAAATGTTTATTTAAACAATAACAAAAAATAGCTCCCCTGGGCTTAAATTATAAGTTTGCAGATTCTAAAATTTTGTCCGCAAACAAGTCCTTCTCCATCAGCGGTTTGTGGTAGAATTTCCGGAACGTTGATTCCCTTGACCATCCTGCTGTACTTAGGATGTGGTCTATGGGAACCTCCATCCGTTCCGCCGCTGACGTGGATGCTGCCCTGATAGAATGGGATTTAAAGACATCCGTGTTAATCCCCGCGGCTTTTAAGACCTGTTTCAACCACCTAGATATAGTCTGGCTGGTTACCCGTCCAAAAGGCTTTTTGTGGCTGACCCATAAGGCTTTTTCACTCCCTCTAAGCGTATGGGTTGTGTCTACGTAGTTGTATAAATGGGTCACTACACACAGCCTAGGATCTGGAGGATAGGCCCGGAAGATTAACGGCGAGTTGGGCATACCTGGCCTGCTTTGTTTCACCAACCCCGGCATAGTGAATGTGATGCAGTCTGGGGTGGTTACCATGTTGTCCAGTCTTAGTTGATGAAGTGACTGGACCCTTTGTGCAGAGACGAGCGCCATGAGCATGAGGGTCTTGAGTGTGGATTGCTCTAGACTAAGGGATCCCACCGGAGGCCACCCTCTAAGGTGTGATAAAACTACACTTATGTCCCATACATGGGTGTACCTGGGTGTAGGGGGTTTAGTATTGTAAATCCCTTTGAGGAGTTTTATGACTAGCGGGTGGGACCCGATGCTATGGTGTCCTGTGGGCATGAGATAGGCAGACAGGGCGCTTCGTGCTGCATTGACGGCACTGTAGCTCATCTTTTGGTCATGGTGTAAGTGGGCCAGGAATTCCAACACGTCCGTGATCGAGGCTGTCTTGTATGATGTCCCTGCATCCAAGCAGTACTGCTCCCATTTCTTGATATATGTCAAGTACTGCTTCTTGGTTGAGACTCGCAGGGACGCCGACATGGTGGTGATTGTTCGTTCTGATAACCCCAATCCCTGGTAAGGCCTGGTCAGAACCTACAAACCAGGAGTTTCAAATTTTGATGGCATGGATGACTTATGCCGGATACCGGGTGAGTCAATAATTGTGGGTGACTGTGAAAAACCATAGGTGACTCTACCACCATGTCGTGGAAAACTGGGAACCATGGTTGGGTAGGCCAGTCGGGTACGACCAAAATACCTGAAGCTGAGTCTGCCTGTATTTTCTGGAGTACCCGGCTGATGAGGCAGAAGGGAGGGAAAGCATAGAAGAAGAAATGTCCCCAATCCAGCGTGAAGGCATCTACCGCTGCTGCCTCTGGGTCTGGTTCCCAAGCCACATACATGGG
Organism: Leucoraja erinaceus; assembly: GCF_028641065.1. Lineage (NCBI taxonomy): Eukaryota > Metazoa > Chordata > Chondrichthyes > Rajiformes > Rajidae > Leucoraja > Leucoraja erinaceus. The sequence continues at coordinate 20,737,906 of NC_073388.1, read as the reverse complement.
TAACTGGTGATTCAATCTAGACGCAAACAAATCTATATCTGGCGTACCATATTGCTTAACAATTTTTGCAAATATTTTTGGGTGTAACATCCATTCGATGTTATCATTGAATTTTCGTGACCTGGTGTCCGCCACTGTGTTTAGCTTGCCTGGTAAATAGGCAGCTGATAGCCAAATATGTCTCTCGACACACCATTGCCAGATTATATTAGCCAATTTGTCGCATGATACTGATTTTATGCCACCCATGTGCTTGATGTAAGCCACCACCGTTGTATTGTCAATCATTAACCTGACATGCACGTGCCGCATATTGGATGCATATGCTTTTAGCCCATAAAAGGCGGCCAGCATCTCCAAATAATTTATGCCTAGTGATTGTAGTAGCGATGTCTCTGAATTAGTCCATCTGCCACCTGTGCTGGATATAGAGTTAGTAGCTCCCCAGCCTAAGGCACTGGCATCCGTCGTAATGACTATGTTAGGATTAGTGACGGCGATAGGACTGTAACTGTGCCAAATGTTATCAACCCACCACTGAAGTTCTGATATGGCTTCAGCGGGTAAATCCATGGTTCGATCATAATGCCCCCTACTTTGACGTAGTGCATATGTCCTTGCTCTCTGTAAATTTTGATAATGCAAGGGACCATATTGTGCAGCTGGAAATGCTGCAACTATGCTACCAATGACTCTGGCAACATGCCGGATCCTTGGTTGTGTTTCTGTAATTAAATTGTTGCATGCTTGCGCTAATGCAGCCTTTTTATCCCTTGGCAGAGTGACAGTCATATGGACAGAGTCGATGGTGAAGCCTAGATAGTCCATGTTAGTTGTTGGCTTCAATATTGATTTATCTGGGTGTAGAACAAATCCCAATGTTTCAAGGAGCTGTTTAGTAGCTGAAACTGCTGCGACAGCTAGTTCCCTGGTTCTCCCCATTATGAGAACATCGTCCAAATAAGCCATGACTAAGTGTTTTTGTTCTCTTAATTTTTTCATGGCCACTTTAAGGATTTTAGTGAATAATCTGGGAGCTGTCGTTAAACCATTGGGTAATGCTCTATACTGCCATAGTTGCCCCATCCAGATAAATTTCAGATATCTAAAATGATCCTTATGAATGGGTACTAAATAGTAAGCATCTTTAATGTCTATGCTTGCCATGAAGTATCCCTTGGAGATCAGTTGTCTGGCAGTGACAAATGTCTCCATTTTGAAATGTTGATACTCAACAGATTGATTTAGTGATGTCAAATCAATGATAATGCGACATCCACCATCTTTTTTGGTTCTGATAAATATATTTGATACAAATTCCAATGGCTCATGTCTGGTCCTTTCAATGATTCCTTTGGACACGAGCCTTTCTAATTCAGCTTGTCCTTCCACCTTTTCTAATTCTGTGGGAAGGAATACCCTTTGGGGTATATGCTGAACCGGCGGTTTTATGCCTGGTTTGAATTCAATTTTGTATCCTCTAATACTGTTGAGTATAAACTTGTTATTAGTGATAGAGCACCAAACATGTTTGAAGAACCGTAAACGCCCTCCTGTTAGTACAACACCCTTTGTCTGTGTATGTTGACAGGAACCAGACCCACCTACCTCCATGTTCATTTCTGGGAGCGTCTCCGTTGATGGGTTTGGCTCGAGGGCGTCCTTGTTGGTGCTGTGGTGGGGCGGCGTATCTTCCCACGGCTCCGCTCTGGGCCCCGCTCTAAAAAAGAGCTCTGGGGGTAGTGGGAAGCGGTCACCAGGCTTTCACCAGTTCGGTATCTGCTGGTGGATGCCGAGGCGTGCTGCCAACTGGGTGTCTTCACCCTGCTCGGCCCTGGTCCTGCCCTCATGAGGCCTACGGGTTTGGCAGCCTCTTCAAGCTCCTTGAGCCTTTTCCCCAAGTCGGCCCCAAATAGCAGCGCCTCCTTCTCTGGCGCCGGAGCTTTGCAAAGCCCCGCATATTTGGGGTTGAGGGCAGGCTTGATGTTTTCACGCCTCAAGTTGTTTAATTCAAAGTGCGTGTTGCACATCAGGGCTAGCACGTCTTGTTGAGGTGTGGTGAGCTCCACGTTCTCCATGGACCGAGCAAAGGCGGTGATGGCTGCGGTGTGGAGCTTCAGGATGCGCTGCATCTTCAGCTCTTGTGTCCTGATATGTTGGCCTAGCTGGCTCCATATCTGGCCGTTTACGGTCTTCACTCGAAGCGCTTCGCAGTTCTCAGGCGCCGTGTATGTGTCGAGGGCCTCCTGAAGGACTTTCTCCTGTAATGGTTTATTGGAGAGCCGGTTTATGCTAGCCGCCATTTTTGGTTCTAGCATCCTTCCGGTCCTCGGGGGCGCCGCATACCTGCTAACTACACCCAGCAGCTCTTCTTCCTCCAGCTCCCCTGGCATGCTTGTGCAGTCGTCCGCCTGCCCTTGCGATAGGCCAGCCCAGTCCTGGCCTCCCTTACTGACCTCAAACAAGGAGGGAACAGAAGGGTGAGGTGATGGTTTGGAGGAGGCCACAGCCCGTCCTCCCTGGAGATGCCTTGCCTGCATCTCCTCCTCAAGCATCTGCTCGAGGAGCTGCCTCATGCAGCTTAAGCGGCTGTCTCCCCGTTTAGCCGGTGGAGAGCGTTCCCGTTCCTCCGACGAGTCGGAGACCACCGGCCGGTCCGTTTTACGGGTAGATTTCCTCCCTGTGCGGGGCGTCGAGGTCGGCGGCACAGGGAGCGGCTCGGCGTCGGGTGTGCGGGAGCGTTGAAATAACTCCTCCGCCGCCAGTGGCTGCCGCCCAGATGTTGACCCTTCCTCGGGGGGAGTTGGGCAGGCAGTCCGTTTCGTTGGTCGCTTGCGGGTAGCCATGCTAGCGACTCTCTGTAATACAAAAGACTCACTTACCTGAGGTCTTGTCTTTATCCTGCTGCTGGAGAGCCTGGCTCCAGCTGCCGCCGCTGTTGCGCTGCTGACGTAATGCCGCGCCTGCGCACTGGGTGGGTTCTTCACGTAGTCACTCACGTGACTCCGAAGTAAAATTAGGCATCTTGCCATATTCTGAAAGATACTGTATCATTCCTATTGGTGAATTTGTTTACTAAAGCAGCAAAATAATATTAGCTTTCATGTAAAAGCAGAAATTGTTTTATCAACAAAAAAAAAATCTGCATAGAGTGTAGCTTCAGCCAAATACTTTTTGCATACGAAAAGTATTTTGAAGATTTTAATCCAGGAAATGTGCAAGCTAGATAAAAATCACTAGCTACCTGAGGTTGAAGTGGTACAGCTCTAGCAAAGGGTTTAATGCAGCAATAAACCCCACACCAAGCCACAATGTTCTCTTGTTGTATTTGACAATTGTTAACCTGTAGGAGTTGAGCTGGCATTCTCATGCAAAAATATGGGTCACAGCTGCAGACTGTTCAGCACCTCAAGCCTTATGCAACAGTTCGCAATTAGAAATCAATCCAGTTGCATTCTTGCACCAATATTTTTTATCAAAACTAAAACATTCTCATGAATCACCGGAGTAGCGGGATCAAGGAAAGAACGATCACGTCGCGGCCCTGTTTCCACCAATCTTTCCACCACCGCGCACAAGAAGCAATTGTTTGCAGATGCCGTGAAGTGTGTTCAATTCTGGCTGAACAATTTCTAATCTTGTGATGTGGATTCGATAAGAAGACCCGAGTGTGGCATAACCTGAGACCTGTGCCTAGAAATTGCAGAGAACTTGAATCTGTCAGCCATCTCTACGTCAGCTGATGAGGACAGGGTTGAGCTCACTTCCTTGTTTTCTTGATTCAACATACAACTCTTTCATTTTGCTACCGTTAAGGGGTAGCAAAATGGCGTTGTACTGAGACCATGGTGCCTCAAGGTTTTCCATCGCTTTCCTGTACCTTGTCTCATTGTTGTCATTTATCCGGCAGACCACAGTGGTATCATCGGCAAATTTAAAAATCGAGTAGGTACTATAGTTTGCTGCACAATCACAATGAGGTGAAATAAGATCCAATTAGTCTGATAGGTTGTGCACAATCACAATACAGGGAATAGAGCAGGGAACTGAGCACACAACCCTAAGGGGTAGTCAGGATGGAGGAAATTTTATGACCAATTCTAAATGTTATTGCTGAGGTCTGCCAGATTAGACATTAGACTTTAGAGATACAGTGCAGAAAGAGGCTTTGCGGCCCGCCAAGTCCACGCCAACCAGCGATCACCCTGCACACTACACAATAGGGACAATTTACAATTTTTACTAAGCCAATTAACCTATAAATCTGTATCTTTGGACAGTGGGAGGAACAACGTAGAAATCACTTTGGATGCCTAACTACGATTCATGCTGGCAAATGCAGTCAAATTTCTGGAGAGTGAAGTGACTCATACTTACTGTTATATTTCTATCCCTGTAGGTATATTTTCCATCATGCATTAAAATACTCAAACTTCTAGACACTCTCTTATGGCAATGTAGCTGCTGTGTTTCAAATTTAATTCTGTAAAACTTGATGAATCAAAATGAAAAGCTGTGTCGAATAGTTTGTTGTTGGAATCAAGTACCAAGGGATAGCTAGGTGGGAAATTAGTGCTTATATCATATCTTTTAGAGTATGATTGCTTTCTTGTGAATACTAAAAAATCTTTTAAGTTCTTGAATGGTGCAAGAAAAGTGACTTCTACTGCAGAAGTAGGATTCTACAACTCAGCTACTGCAGAGAATAATTTATTGATGAGACGTAACGATTCAGAGAGTGAATTATAACCTTTCTGCATGCAAACACATCTCTTTTCCTGAAGTGTACTGCACGGAAATGGAATTTGCATTGTTATAAAACAAATATTATCCTTATTCACAAAGGACATTGCAGCTCTTCTGCATTTATAGACATTAAAACAAACGAATGGATAGATCATAGCTGATTGAGATGCATATTTTATTAGTGTTTTATCCTCAATAACACGTATATACTCAATAATTTAGTAAAATATTTCACACTTCATAACAAACAAATTTTGAGGTATTAGGATTCATGATCAAAAGATTGCTGAAAGAGCTAGATTTCAAGTAAGGGAGATAGAAAGCCAGAAGACTATAATTAGCTAAGCTTTATTGTAGCTGCAGAACTGTAAGATTGGAGAGAGAGAGAAAGAGAGAGAAAGAGTGAGGGAGAGTGGGAGGGAGAGTGAGAGAGCGGGAGAGAGAGGAACACAGCCATGGGGAATATGAAAAAAAAATATTATATTAAATCAGTTGAAGTTACCAGTGTTCTTCTGCAGGTGAACAGAACTTGATTCAAGATAGAATAAATGCATTGTTACTTAGTTAATTTTCCAAACAATGTTTCAAATTATTTAGCCATCTATATTACTAAAAGTCTGTTCTTGACCGGTTTTGGCCATCTGTGCTGCGATTTCCGAGAGAACGCCGCCACCTACGGCCGTCATTTTTGGCCACCTTACTCAGAGCCCCCCTCCGCCGCATGTGTGCCGAGGATTTTTCCCGTTGATTAAAAATGACAGAGATATTAATGTTTTTACAAAATTCCCCATTCTCTCTGCTGCCCCCGCTGGTGGCAGGGGGGAGGGACTATAAAACCAGGAAGTGGTGTGCCACACAGTCTCTTCAAGATGGAGGAAGGCAGAGGGTCACGTTTCTCTGAGCTGTGAATAACACTGAACACATGTCTACTCAAATGTAAGTGCCCTTAGTGTTTCTAAAATGCTTGCAGAATGTGTCTATTGGTTCTAAAGCTTGCAAAAAATGTCTATTGGTTCTAAAGCTTGCCAAAAAATGTCTATTGGTTCTAAAGCTTGCAAAGAAAATGACTATTGGTTCTAAAACTTGCAAAAAAATGACTATTGGTTCTAAAGCTTGCAAAAAATGTCTATTGGTTCTAAAGCTTGCAAAAAAAATGTCTATTGGTTCTAAAATGGTTCATACTAGCGCTCCTTGGGTGCAATGGCTTGAAGTTAAAATGCATTACTTACTGCAAATGGGGGCGTGGGTGCATTGGCTTGAAGTTGAAAGGCACTACTTACTGCAAATTGTGGCTTGAAGTTGAAAGGCACTACTTACTGCAAATGGTGGCTTGGGTGCTTTGGCTTTAAGTTGAAAGGCACTACTTACTGCAAATTGTAACGTGGGTGCTTTGGCATTAAGTTGGCATTATGTTAGTGTATAAAAATTGGAAACAGGAACATTATCATATCAAACTGAGAAAGTGGCCTTAGAAATAGTTGAACATGTAAAAAAACAAACTGCAGATGCTGGAAATCTAAAATAAAAACTGAAAATGCTGGAAATACTCATCAGATCAGAACACATCTACAGAGGGTCTTCAATGTTGCAGATGCAGCCTGACCTGCTAAGCATATCCAGCTTTTACTGGTTTAGATGTGGATGTGAGTTGCAAAACGTGAGTTATGTTGTCAATGTGCAGCATGCCAAGGCCTTGGGTGCCACTGAGCTGCTGTTACAAGCTCTTGTGTTGCTCAGCAGCAAGTATAAAGAAAAATGTAGCGTTTGGAACCGTGAAATGAAGGAAACAAAGTCTTCACAGAACAGACGCCCGATTGGAGTATAGGCCAGCTTGCTGTTGTGTGGATATTGAGGGTCGAATTGGCCAACTTCATTTGGGACAGAGCAGGTGGGGTAAATGACATGGAAGGCAGACATTATATAACCTAGAATATCTGGGTGCTTTTGATGTCAGCAATTCTGAAATTAAGTGATAACGTTTTGTGTTCACAGTAATTCAAAGAGGAATTTGTTATAACAGCGAAGGTGTTGCTTGGAATGGGATAGAGAGTTAATGGGTGAGAGCTGGCATAGAGTGTATGGCCTCTGCCACAGCGTAGTATGGTTAACATTGACAGATGAAGGAAATAATCATTTTTAGTACTTTAGTGGAAGCAAGAAGTTTATCTAGGTCAAAGCTTTCTTAGGTTTTATGTTTACAATCTTCTATGCGTAGTAAACACTTGAAAAACGCTAGAAGGTTGAGTACGAAGTTGAAAATAGGTTAAAAGTATTTTCTTCAAACTATTCTGCAGAGACTACATGGCAGAGATAGAGCTATTTTTTTTATAAATCATTATCCATGTCATGGAGAACTGTCATCTGGGTGGCCTGACACTTGGAGCTCCTCCAGTCACTTAATATTATGTTTGTGGTTCACATAAAACATAGCAACAGCTCTGCAACTTTGATCTTGGCAGTATTACATCAAGTTATTATTTTGCTCAGCTTCGGAGATGTCTAAATGGATGTGGATGTGGAGAGGATGTTTCCATTAATGGAAGAGTCTAGGACTAGAGGTCATAGCCTCAGAATTAAAGGACATTCTTTTAGGAAGGAGATGAGGAGACATTTCCTTAGTCAGAGGGTGGTGAATTTGTGGAATTCTTTGCCACAGAAGGCTGTGGAAGCCAAGTCAGTGAATATGTTTAAGGCAGAGATAGATAGATTCTTGATTACTAGACGGGTCAGAGGTTATGGGGAGAAGGCAGGAGAATAGGGTCAGGAGGGAGAAATAGATCAACCATGATTGAATGGCGGAATAGACTTGATGGGCCGAATGGCCTAAATCTACTCCTATTTCTTATGACCTTACGATTTAAGAAAGTTAAGGCAAATATTATCAATGCTGATTTTCTTTTGTATTTGGGCACAGCGGTAGAGTTGCTGCCTTACAGTAAATGCAGCACCGGAGACCCTGGTTCAATCCTGACTACGGGTGCTGTCTGTACAGAGTTTGTACGTTCTCCCTGTGACCTGCGTGGGTTTTCTCCGAGATCGGTTTCCTCCCACACTCCAAAGACGTACAGGTTTGCAGGTTAATTGGCTTGGTAAATGTAAAAATTGTCCCTAGTGTGTGTAGGATAGTGTTAATGTGCGGAGATCGCTGGTCGGCACGGACCTGGTGGGTCGAAAGGCCTGTATCTAGAAACTAAACTAAATTAAAAAAATCACCCAAAGTCACTTATTCAGTCTGAAGAAGGGTCCCGACCCAAAACCTCATCTATCCATGTTCTCTAGGGATGCTGCCGAACCCGCTGAGTTACTCCAGCACATTGTGTCTTTTTTTCCCCCTGCTTTATTTTATTATATGCTACCCTTATTTTAATTTCAAGTGTAATTCTCATTTGCAGCAAAAGATAACCCTTGGGAAAGTGTCCCTAATGTGAGCAGAGAACTGTTATGCTATAAAATAAAACAAACTTCTATTTTGCCATAGATAGAGACCAACCTGAAAGCCTGAATCTCAGTGAATGGAACTATATGAAGAATGCAATATCCTACATCAGCAGAGCAGCTCTGGTTGTGGGGGAACTAAAAATGTCAGGTTTATCTTGTTAGGAAATTGACATAAAAACTGATGATACTTCCTCTAATATATGATTATAAATTTATAAAAAGATAGAAATATATTAAAATGAAGAGATCCGTAGATAGGATAGTCAGAAGCTTTTTGTCAGCTTGGAAATGTCAAAGACCAGAGGGCATAGCTTTAAAATGACAGGGGCAAAATTTAAAGGAGATGTGTGGGGCAAGTTATTTTATACAGAAGGTGCTAGGTGCTTGGAACATGCTGCTCGCTGTAGTGGTTGAGACAGATACAATAGTGGAGTTTAAGAGGCTATTTGATAGGCATTTGGATATACGGGGAATGGAGGAATATGAATCTTGTTGAAGGCAGATGAGATCAGTTTATATTGACAATATGTTTGGCACAGACATTGCGGGCCGAAGGGCCAGTTCCTGTGTTCTAGGTTCCTATAGCGCAGTGTTTTTGTTTAATTGAACACACTAGTATGTGTTTTATATTTCTGTAGTATGTTTGTTTATTAGTGCAACATTTCACTGTTGCCGTATAATACAAGTGACACCTAGTTTTCACATTAATACATGGAATAACCTGCAATGAGAATAATTCATGGGATTTCTTTCTGTTAAGGGGCAGCACGGTGTCACAGTGGTAGAGTTGCTGCCTTACCGCGCCAGAGGCCAGGGTTTGAGACTGACTATGGGTGCTGTCTCTATGGAGTTTGTACATTCTCCTTGTGACCTGTGTGGCTTTTTCTCCAGGTGCTCTGGTTTCCTCCCACACTCTAAAGATGTACAGGTTAATTGGCTTGGCAAAATTGTAAATTGTCCCTAGTGTGTGTAGGATAGTATAAGTGTGTGGTGATTGATTGTCAGCATGGACTCGGTCACCTGATGGGCTGTTTCTGCACTTTATCACTAATCAAAACTAAAAGGTCTGTGAAAAAGGTTAGGTTTGTGAATTTTATGGATTGCTATTGAAGTTTTCCCTGTAATATTAAATTTCCCAACAAGACTCCAACCAAAAGAGGAAATGAAAATGTCACAAAAGCACTGTGTGAAAATAGTTGAGTGTGTTTCTGAAGCCAGTTATATTCTTCCATTAGGTTTTGTGCGTATAGCTCAGGGGACACTATCTTCCAGATCTTGTTATAATAATTGTTAAGCCAATGAATCTAGAAAAGATAATATTGAAAAAAAATTAAATGCAAGTCATAATAACAGGAATAATATAATTTCCAAATTCATTTTCAGTGGTAGCTGCAGTATTGTGCTATGCTTTGCTATGCAGACTTAAGCTGTAGTGGATAGATATCTAGTTACCACACTAGGACTAACAGTTACAATCAATAACATGTTCATCACAACTTAGTCCATTGCATTGATTTAAATGAATTTGAACACATTTTTAGTTCAGTTCAATTTAGTTAATTTAGTTCATTGTCACGTTTACCGAGGAACAGTAAACAGCTTTTTTTGTTGTGTGCTGTCAAGTCAGCGGAAAAACTATACATGATTACAATTAAGCCATCCACAGTGTACAGACACGGGGTAAACGGAATAATGTCTTGAACTAGATTAAATCCAGCAAAATCCTATTAAAGATAGTCTGAAGGTCTCCAATGAGGTAGATGGTAGGTCAGGATCGCTCTCTAGTTGTTAATTGAATGGTTCAGTTGCTTGATAACAGCTAGGGAGATGCTGTCCCTGAATCTGGAGGTGTGCATTTTCACACTTCTGTACCTCTTACCTGATGGGAGAGGGGAGAAGAGGAAGTGACCATGGGTGAGACTGGTCCTTGAATATGCTGATGGGCTTGCTGAGGCAGCATGAAATGTGTGTAGATGGAGTCAATGGAAGGGAGGTTGGTTTGAGTGATGGTCTAGGCTACGTTCATGACTGCAATTTCTTGTAGTCTTGAATGGAGCCGTTCCCAAACAGTGCCCAGAAATTCTGAAAGCGTGTTGGATTAGTAATGCACTGTCTGGCCCACATATTGTTGTTATAAATGTCATTGAAGCAATAAGGTGCATAAAACTGCAGAGAGATGTTCAAAGTCATGTGAAGACCTCTATAGTCAAAGCATCGAAAAGGAGAAAGCATATATATTTTCCATCAATGCTATTTCAACCTGTTTGAAAGAAATGATTTGGATAATCTATGTGGTGTCCTACATAATGACAAAGATAAACAATTATGCTACAACAAGCAAGTCTTTTCTCAGCAATTTACAAATATCTAAATGAGATGCCCGACGCTCTCAACAAATAAATGTTTTGAATGTCAAATAAACACAAAGAATTCAACTTTTCTCTATTAGAACATGCAAAACACATCCTAAAAAGCATCACATGAATGTTACCAGAAATAATTATGTATTAGGACGAGAACCTTAAGAGCCTGATTAAAATCATTAATTTTAAGAATTGTCTTGAAGAGGAATGAGAGATAGGCAGGTGAGAGATTGGGAAATGAATAGGACCTAGGGATCAGCAATAATACATTGAGCACAATACTAAGTGCAGGAAGAACATATTGGGTCAGGCAGCATCGGTGAAGGGAATTGACAGATGACATTTCGGATCGGGATCTCTCTTTAGGTCACAGTATGTGGAGAGCCTGTTCATTCCATCCTTAGCTACTGCCTGACCTGCTGCGTTCTTCCAGCAGTTTGCATTTTGCTGAACATTCCAGCATCTGCGATTCTTTGTGTCAGCAGTAAAGAAACAATTAATCACTCACCTGCTGCTCATTCAAAATGGACAGATCAATCAATTTTCTTTCATAAGGAACAAGAGATACGTGTTCAAAGGTCAGGTAGGGTATTCCACCAAACATATGCTGCACAAAAAAATGTTTAACAATTCTTATTTCACCTGCAGTTCGAATGCAACATGAATCATATATGGTGGCATTGCAAGTATTTCCTCTAAAATCGCATTTCAGCATCAACTCATTCAACTAATCTTAATCCATTTTTTAAAATAAAATGTTTTGATCAAATTCAAAACTCTATGTCCTAGAAGTTTTGACATCCAAATAGAGTAGATTATGGCACCATGGGTACTGAAAGGCTTTTAATTGTTTAACAAACGGAGATAAAATAGCAAGTAGTCTAGCTTGTCTTTTTATCAAATGCAGTCCTGGTTAATGTGAAGCTTTTTTTTCAATCAAATAAAATAAGCATTTGCTGATAAATTCGGATTACACCAGCACATCGGAAAAAAGGAACAGCAGTAAACTGGACCAAGACTCTCTGACCTGCCCCAGCAATCTACAAGATCATGGTTACTCTTTTATCATTGCTTCATTTTCCTGCCTGATCCTCATCTCTTCATTCTCCTGGATTCTAAAATCTATTAATCTGAACCTTGAACATGTTCAATGAGTGAGCATCCACAGCAGGTGGGATAGAGAATTCCAAATATCTCCAACTGTTCTGGTGAAGAAATTCTTTTAAACTGACCTTTTAAATTGAGACAATACCTCTTAGTTTTATTTTCTCCAGCTGAGATTGACAATCTCTAAGCACCCATTTTGCCAAGGCCGTTGAGGATATTTTATGCTTCAATGAGATCTCCTTTCATTCTATATATCCGTACAAAAATATAGATCCATTTTGCTCTAAGCTCATGGGGCATAGCTTAGAAAACCGTTTTTTCACCATATCCAAGGGAAGCAAGTACATTTTTTCTAACATAAGGAGCCCAAACCTCCACGCAGCATTCCAGGTATGGTTCCACTAATCTCTGGGCAATTGAGCAAAACTTTTAATTAGTGCATTCCAATTCCTTGCATAAATGGTCAACATGCCAAGTGTTTTCTGAATTGTCTTCTGCCCTGCATGTTGCAATCTTATTCACATACAAAGGCGCTGAAGACTCTCTGAGCTACTGTTTAATCACCAATTTGAGAACATTTTCTTTTTAATATCTATCCAAGTTATCAATTTCACATGTGCCCGCATTTTACTTGATGTGACATCTTCTCACCCACCCATTTATTAGATCATGAGAAATAGTAACAGGAATAGGCCATTCTGCCCCCTGGAGTCTGTTCCACTATCCATTAAGACAATGGCTGATCCATCTGTTTCCATCCTCTTTCCTGCTTATCCTTATAACCCTTAATTCCCCTGTGATTAAAATATATATTTCATTTTTGAATATATTCAAGAATTCAGCTCCCAAACCTTTCTGGGGCCAAAGAATCACAACAATTTGAAAGGAGTAATTTTTCCTCATCTTAGTCTTAAATGCGTGCCCACTTACTCTTAAATGCGTATTCAGAGACTATGGCCTCTGACCCTCGGCTCTTCTATGACAAGACACAACCATTACTCGTTACTCAACCTATCAAACTCGCAAAGAATCTTACATGTTTCAAAGAGATAACCTCACATACTTCTAAATTCCATTGAGTTCAGATCCAATCTAGTCAACGTTTGCTCAATGACAATCCTTCCATACTCAAGATCATTTGAATAAACATTCACTGAATTCCTTTCAATGATAATATGTCTTTGCTTCAACATAAGGATTGAAAGTGTCCACAACACATGCTCTCACCAGCGCCTTGTACAGTTCACTTCCTTACTTTTATTTCTGAACACCTTTGAAATAAAAACCAGCATTAGACAATTTATTTTCTTGCATGCTGATGCAGTGTCTTTCCATGAAATTCTGCTTTTATTTCAGAATTCAATTTTTTTTCAGTTTGGGCTTTATTTATTACGTGAAATATTATTTTAGTTTCAAAAGAATACATTTTAATCTATATGGTTGCAATATGCTTTCAACTCTATGCCATACATTTGCACAAGAATGTATTTCCGTGCAGTTCTTAAATGAATGCATAAAAGCTCTGAATGGTGCTGAAAATGCTAAAAGTTTTGATGCGTTCCAAAAACAATGTATTTATAGTAATTTTCTGCTTGCCAAAATATCTTGTCTGACTGGAGTGTTTGAGCTGTAAGACAACCATTTTCACAAGTTTTACCTTAGTGTCTGCCTTTACTACCATGACAATATCTTCAATCCGAATTCCAAATTCATTATCTTCATAATAGCCAGGTTCTGGAAAAGAAAAATGTACATATGCCTTAGAGGGTCGCCCAGGAGGATATAACCAGGGATGTAAATTCAGATCTGAAATTGTTGCCTTTACATCATGCATAGTGGTTGCATCATTTTTACCTGCCAGAAATTAGCAGACCAACTAACATTTAGTGCAAGGGCCCACATCTGGAAAATTCGGTAGCGCATGGTGTCCAGTGCATTGTGCACTATTGAACAGGCCTTAAGCCAGTAAAGTGGTTTCCTTATTATCCATTGCAGTAAATCACTTACCAATCAAATATCTCTGTTGAGGTGATGTTATCAGGGTGGCACAGCATTGCCCAGTGACAGCTGTGGACTCAGTCAAGTCTGTTCAGGCATAGGTTTGAGAGCTCCATCAATAATGGCCCTGACATGGCAGGAGGATGCCAGCTTATGAAGTAGATAAGTGTTGCCGCATTATATGTCTTGCAGCTTAAGAGGACTCTGCTTGGGCTGTATTTGGAGTATAGTGTACAGTTCTGGTCGCCCCATTGCAGGACGGATGTGGATGCTTTGGAAAGGATGCAGAGGAGGTTTACTAGAGTGTTGCTGGGATTAGAGGGTATTAACTATATGAAAAAGTTGAACTAATTTGGATTGTTTTCTCTGGAACGTGGAGGTTGGCGAGAGACCTGATAGATTTATATACAAATACGATGGCAAATATAGGATAGATAGCCAGAACATTTTTCCTCAGGGTGGAAATGTCAATGACTAAAGGGCAGAAGTTTCATGTGAGATTAAAAGAGATGCGAGGGGCATGTTTTTTACGCAGGAAATGGTGGGTGCCTGGAATGCACAGCCAGGGGTGGTGATGGTGGGCTGTTTCGATTGGCGCATGGATATGCAAGGACTGATGAGATTTGGATCATGTGAAGTCAGAGGAGATTAGTTTAACTTGGCATCATGTTCGGCAGGAATATTGTAGGCCGAAGAGCATGTTCCTGTACTGTTCTATGTTCTATGTCTTAAGATCAGATTAGTAACCATACTTCTCACATCTACAGTCTCGTTGGTTACACAAAACACCCTCCATCCCAAGCTCGGTCACAGGGAAAGATTACCAGATAGATGGATGAAAAAATTCAAGGATGTTTGCAATGTCTCCTTAAAAGAAAATTCAATAACCCCCACTTATTCCTTGAACGTCCTGACCCACAATAGCTTAAACTGGAAAAGGAATATTTTGGATAGTATTTAGAAGCTTGAGTTCCTGCACCAATGGAAGCTCAACTTATGCATGGCATCGGCTCACAAGCTACTCAGCTGCACATTCTGCCAGGACCCCCCTCTCTCATCTGCAGACTCTTCCTGGCCTCGTAAATCACCTGTGAACCCACAAAACTGGAGTAGCCACATCATCTTTCCTCCCAACAGACTGTCTCAGAGGGAAAAGTAAGAAGTATAAATAGGAGTATTTCAAGGCAATAGAGGCAGAAGTACTTGAGATAAGATTGATGGAGGCCATGGGCTATGCGGATGGCAATGAGGCCACTGAGGAGGTCAGAGGCCACGATAGTTTCTGTAGCTGTTGGACAGCTTGAGGAACCATCATTGAATCTCATCCTTCTCTGAGTGAGTGCTCCATCTGTCTTCGAGGCCATGGACAACTGGTTCTAAACAGTGGTGGTTGAGTCGTCTCCAGGGTCTTCCTGCAGAAGATGGCTCACCTCCAGAATCAGTATCCTGGCCAGATTACAAATGCATATCTATTCCAGAATCACCGGCATGAGACTATGTGAACAGAAGTGTTCAAGAAGAAAAATTTTTGCAAAAGTAAATCAGTATTTAACAGAATTGTAGCCTGGAGCTAGCTCCATCCCTCAAGAGGTTCCACCAGAAAGTAGATTCAATTGTGTTCCTTCTTAAATACAGCGGATAGCACACTTTATCGTGTTGGTCGTTGCACTGATTATTTCGCTATCTGCAGGTACATGTGGGTGAATGAAAATCCTGGTATTGAAGCCGGCCTATATGTTGTTCTTGTGGATGCCACAGGACACCTTTGGTATCCTTTATGTATATCAGATGCAAGGGAGGGTTCAGAAGGATTTTGCGTTACTTGCCGTTAGTAAGTCCCCCAGGTCGTAACTGAGCATGGGCGATGCATCCAAGTTTGCAGGTGATGTGTGGTCGGATGCAAGCCTGGGCAATGTGATATGGAGGACAGGCGATGTGATATGGAGGACAGGCTGTTGCCCATTCAGCACATCCCCCCTGTCCACGTCAATGATCGATCCAAAGGAACAATAGGTTCCAACTTGCAGTTTGAACGTATTTTTCTGTTGCATTTATTTTTCATTGGTATTGATATGCATAGAGCACTCATTCCTAGGGAAAGGTGTTGCTAAAGGGGCTGTCCCACTTGGGCAACCTAATTGGCGAGTTTAGGAGAGTTTGAAAAAATGTCATGTTGAAGATCTCCTATGACTGTGGAGAAGACCTCCTTCGACCTCCTTCGACTATGTTGAAGATTAGCTTCGACTAGTTGCTACTAGCTACGACTAGCTACGACTAACTTCGGGAAAATTGGACACCGAATAGTGGAGAGTGAATACGATCTCATTCGACCTCCATTCGACTATGATGAAGACTACCTTCAACTACCTTCAACTGCATTTGACTACCTTCGATTACCTACGACTAACAAGATGACCTACTACGACTAAACCTACGAATAAAAAGAGTATCGATTTTTTCCATGGCGCCCTTTTTTTACTCGCGAGGATTTTTCAACATGTTAAAAAAATATGCCGCGACCTAGCCGAGGCCTTGAGTACTCAGCGACTACTCTGGGCATGAAGGAGAGTTACAAAGACCTCCTACGACCTTGTGTCGACTATGCTGCGAGTACAAGTTGAGGGCAAACTTGCCAGAACTCGCGGATTAGGTCGCCCAAATGGGACAGCCCCTTAACACTTTCCATATGATAGTTGAAGTAAGAAAACCTTGGAGCCATTGGAGAAATTTGATACAATGATGAAGAATAGCTGATGGTTTTCCAAACAAAAGAATTAATAAGGTGCTCAGCTTTAGACTGTGTGAACTTTGGTGTCCTAATTAGGTACAATCTCTGTTTCACAGTGTTTTCGGATTGCACTCTATTCCAAAGGTTGGGACAAGTGGGAGGCAGCTCAGGACATAAATGTTTGTGTCACACAGCCATTCTAGATAGAGCCAAAGAGTGAAACAGTATGGAAACAGGCCCTTCGGCCCAACTTGCCCACATCAGCTAACATGTCCCAGTTAAACTAGTCCCACCTGGTCCATATCCCTCCAAACCTGTCCTATTCATGTACCTGTCTAACTGTTTCTTAAATGTTGGGTTAGTGCCGGCCTCAACTACCTCCTCAGACAGCTTGTTCCATACACCCACCACCCTTTGTGTGAAAAAGTTACCACTCAAATTCCTATTAATTTTTTTCCCCTTCATCTTAAATTGATGCCCTCTGGTCCTCGATTCACCTACTCTGGGCAAGAGGCTCGGTGCATCTCCTCGATCTATTCCTCTCATGATTTGATACACCTCTATAAGCTCGCCCCTCATCCTCCTGCGTTCCAAGGAATAGAGTCGCAGCCTAATCAACCTCTTCCTATAGCTCAGACCATCTATCCCTGGCAACATCCTTGTAAATCTTCTCTGTATCCTTTCCTGCTTGATAACATCTTTTCTATAACATGGTGCCCAGAACTGAACACAATGAACTGTTTATAGACACAAGATGCTGGAGTAACTCAGCGGGACAGGCAGCATATCTAGACAGAAGGAATGAGTGACGTTTTTTGGGTCGAGACCCTTCTTCAGACTGACCAAGCGCAGACCTGCTGATCGTTTCGCTGAACACCTCCGCTCGGTCCGCCTAAACCTACTTGATCGCCAGTTGCTCAACACTTTAACTCCCCCTCCCATTCCCACACTGACCTTTCTGTCATGGGCCTCCTTCATTGTCAAGAGTGAGGCCCAGCACAAATTGTAGGAACATCACCTCATATTTCGTTTGGGTAGCTTACACCCCAGCAGTATGAACAGTGACTTCTCTAACTTCAAGTAGCCCTTGCTTTCCCTCTCTCCCTACCCTGCCTAGTTCTACTACCAGTCTTACTGTCTTTGACTAAATTTTATCTCTGTACCGCCCACTCCCCTGACATCAATCTGAAGAAGGATCTCGACCCGAAACGTCACCCATTCCTTCTCTCCAGAGATGCTGCCTGTCCCGCTGATGTACTCCAAAATTTTGTGTCTACCTTCGATTTAAACCAGCATCTGCAGTTCTGTCCTACCCACTAATCAACAGGAGCTTATCTGTGTTTTTTTTTTAATTATTACAAGAAAAAAAAAGATAGGGTCACATCAAAGTGTCTTGGCCCTTCCCACAGAGGAAAATAATGGCCCGGTTCCCAAAAATACTGGAACCTGAATCTGTTGATGCATTGTCACTTTTGTCACACTCTGATCTTTCATTCATTTATCTCTGTACTTCCTTCTTCCTCCTTCTCCTTGTCTTGTTGGATTGTATTTATTCTTCAGTCCTCTTGTCCTACTTAACCTAAGTTCTCCATTGGATTTTGATTCCTTATCCACTAGTTACGTTCAAAGCCGGTGAATAGGTTGCTCCTTCCTTCACGTTAATGCCAGCTTGGTACATTTGGTTGGACTAGAACATTGACCTTTCACAATGAAGCTAATGTTGCTATATTGTCAGTGATGTTACATTTCATATGAGATGTAACTTCAGGCTCTGTTTATTTTGGAGGATGTTAAAAAGGCCCATTCACTAAACAGCAGGATGTCCTGCTGGTAAACTGCCCACATCAGTCTCTCAACAGATGCGAAAGAAACAGATGTATAATTTGTTGCAGGTCAGACCTACAGTAGCTGTGTGTCTACATAATTAGCAGTAAAATGTTTGAGGATCTGATAAGATGCTATAAAAATGCAAATTCCATCTTTTCTGCTGCTGTTTAAAGTGGCTGTCCCATTTGGGCGACCTAATTGGCGAGTTTAGAAGAGTTTGAAAAAATGACATGTTGAAGACCTCCTTCGACTATGTAGAAGACCTTCTTTGACCTCCTTCGACTATGTTGAAGACCAGCTTCTACTAGCTACGACTAGCTTCGGGAAAATTGGACACCGAATAGTGGAGAGTGAAGACGACCTCATTCGATCTTCTTCGACTTCCCTTCGACTATGATGAAGACTATCTACGACTGCCTTCGACTCCCTTCGACTACCCTCGATTACCTACGACCAACATGGAAACTTACTACGATCTACTAAGACTAAACCTACGAGTAAAAAAAGTATAGATTTTTTCCATGGCGACCTTTTTTTATTCGCGGACATTTTCTAACATATTGATAAAAACGCCGCGACCTAGCTGAGGCCTCGAGTACGCGGAGACCACTCTCGAGCATGAAGGAGAGTTACGAAGACCTCCTACGACCTCGTGTGGACCATGCTGCGAGTATGAGTCGAGGGCAAACTCGCCAGAACTCGCGGATTAGTTTGCCAAAGTGGGACAGGCCCTTAAGAAGTTTCTTGCAGGAAGATTGTTCCCGATGTTAGGGAAGTCCAGGACAAGGGGTCACAGCTTAAGGATAAAGGGGAAATCCTTTAAAACCGAGATGAGAAGAACTTTTTTCACGCAGAGAGTGGTGAATCTCTGGAACTCTCTGCCACAGAGGGTAGTTGAGGCCAGTTCATTGGCTATATTTAAGAGGGAGTTAGATGTGGCCCTTGTGGCTAAGGAGATCAGAGGGTATGGAGAGAAGGCAGGTACGGGATACTGAGTTGGATGATCAGCCATGATCATATTGAATGGCGGTGCAGGCTCGAAGGGCCGAATGGCCTACTCCTGCACCTAATTTCTATGTTTCTATGTTTCTTAACACTGAAATATTAAGTATTTAGTCTTACTTGAAAAATCAGCGTATCCCTTCCCCCAGTTCAATGTGGAGTTCAAATGGAAGAATTCCACAATTTACTATTAAATATCCAAATTCTATATGTTTGACAGGATCCTATTAAACTTAAAAACAATGCTTACCTATAGATGTAAACATTCCCTCATCCAATAACCAAGTTTGACCACTCCCAATTCCAACTGGCCCTGTGCATAAATAAAAAATAATCAACGTAAAAGTATTTCTTAGGAGTGTGCTTCCTCGACATTTTATGTTGTTTTCCACAAATTCTCAAGGCACTCTTTAGTTTTATGCAGTTAAAAACAATACTTACCTAGAAATTGGGTTACACATTTTCTTGTTTTCTAGAACGTCATTTTGTACAGTGCTTGCACTGATTTGGTTGAAAATAAGTCTACAATAATGTCAGAATTGTTTTGCACCTTGGAGAATGTGATGTGCGTGGGCCTTCATGGGAGCAAGTACCATTGTAATCAGGATTCCCCTGCTTCCCACTTAGAAAAAAATGTTTGCCCTTAAGGCACAATTCCCAAGGCACCAGCTGACCTGGGGAAAAGGGAAGATACAAGGGAAAGAGTCTTTGCAATTATGCCTCCTCTCTCGGGATTAACTAATTACTCCACTAGCATCATCTAGTACACCTATCTCCATACTCTTGATCCCTGTGGGATTATAGTTTTGAGCCAAATTTAATAAGGCAGTCTCTGGTGAGTTTGGAGGCAAGCCTTTCTCAACGTGGCAGAGTGAAAAATGCAGTATTGGCAGAGTGAAAAATGCAGTATTGTTCCCTTGGGGTTTAAAATATATATACTAACAATGTAATTTCCTGGATGCGGGAGCTCCAGGTTTTGTGACAAGAGCCTGAAACATACAATATGCAGCTGGAAGTGCCTGGTGCAATTTTACTAGTGATTTATTCCAAGTAAAATCAATATTGGATCATGTAGCACTAAAATAAGATGCTTGTGAACCAGTTTCTGTGTGTTAATACACAAAAGACTTAAGGTCTGTGTGTGTAATGGTAGCATGCAATGTTTTAATGCACTCTCTGAAATCACATTTTCTCAAAGTTTAAGGGGCAATAGATATTTTAGCATCTCCACTAAATCAGAGGAGATAAGAATATGACACCATTGCATTGGGTATTTGTACCTAATCAAGCAGGATAGCTTCAAGACTAAATAGTTTGTTGAGGAAACCCCCAAAACACTCTGATGCCTGCTATTCTGGTTGACAAATATTAACATATTGGCCAATGCTCAAAGCAACAATGCACAACGAGCACAAGGGCAACATTTTAATATTTTGGGGAAACTCCCTTACAAAAAAAATTTGTCTCGTTCTTACCTTTCCTCTTAATTTCTTGACCCATTCAATTTTGCTTCAAACAGATAATTTTCTAATCGGAAAATTGCATGCATTATCTGCTCCTCTGGATGTAGTTCCTCAAAGGGTGGCTAGCTGTAAATGTATCCCAATATTGATAGATTCAATAGCTTTACTGAAAACTTATTCCGCATGAGAGGAATAGATCAGGTGGACGCACAGAATCTCGGGCCCAGAGTGGGGGGGTTCGAGAACCAGAGGGCATTGGTTTAAGATTTCATAAGAATTTGAGGGATAACTTTCTAATGCAAAACGTGGTGGCTGTATGGAATGAGCTGCCAGTGGAAGTGGTTGAGGCAAGGAACATTCACAACATTTAAGAAGCAATTAGATAGATACACAGATAGGACAAGTTTAGCGGGATATGGGCCACACTCAGGCAAATGGGACCAGTGTGGATGGGACATATTGGTCAGTGTGGGCAAGTTGGGCCGAAGGGCCTGTTTCCACACTGTATCAATCATATTATGACTCGTATCTGAATTGGCATCCAGTTACTAACAAACTAATCTCAACCTGTCAGTTTGGTTTTATGGACTTTCCACAGTGAATAATGCTATGTCAATTTTCTTTACAATGCTAAACATTTCTTGCACACAAATGCTTTTAAATGGAAACTGTAACTCTTTCAGGACTTTGAAACACAGCAGGAGAAATCCTCACATTACTTTTGCAGCTTTCACCACCTTAGGCCCACTCCTAAACATTTCCTACCTTGATGTTGGAGATCATTGGCAAATGCTTGCTTACTTTATAATGCAGAGGTGCAATGATATTAGTTCAAACAACACTCACATTCATGAACACCAAGGAAGCTGCCAATTCCGTGTCCAGTTCCATGCCTGTAGTTTAATCCTACTTCCCACAATGAATGTCGAGCCCATACATCAAGTGAATCTCCTGATGGCAAACACATTATTATTAAGGCATAAACAGAATGTTATAGATTTAACGGGAGTACACATCTTTTCCAAAATACCCTATGGAACGCTGTACTTTTGAGAAATATTTTCACCCAGTGTAAATGGGTGCTAAGTAGTTATGAGCATTAGCTCACTAAATCCACACCAACCATCTCCAGACTTTATGCCTCAATAAACATGCCCTCCCTATTTATCTAGGTTGCTCTTAATCTTATTATTGTTCGATAAATTCACTTTATTTGATATCTGTTCTCAGGCAGGCTGGGTTCACTGGTAAAACTGGTATTTATTACTATGGCTGTGGACAATAATAACTGCGAAATGATAAGCTCCCTTGTTAAAAGCATCGACCCATTTGCTCAAGGAAGCACTAGGATGATAGAGTGGCGCCTACAAGCTGCAGTGATTTGGGTTTAATCCCGACCCATGGTACTGTCTATGTGTAGTTTGTATATACTCTCTTTGACTATGTAAGCACCCTCATGGTGCTCTAGTTTTCCCCCACATTCCAAAGACATGCGAGTTGGTAGGTTGGATGGCTACTGTAGAATGTGTGCCAATGAATGGTTGAATCTGTGGAGAGTAAAAGGAATGTTGGGAGAAAACAAATGGTATCAGTGCAAGATCAATGTAAATGGATACTAAATAGTTAAGAGCCTTAAGGTCCTGTCCCACTTACGTGTCCTTGGCACGCAAATTACACAATCTCGTCATCGCATTGTGGCGCATGGGCATCGTGTGGCCGGTCCCACTGAGAAGCGCGGAGGGGTATGTAGTTGTGCGTGGTATCGGGCGGCGCTCCAGGATTTTGTACCGAACGAAATCTTCGCGCGCCACCGGCCTGTCGAGTAACTGACGGCCAAAGTGGGACAGGCCCAAACTCATGGTGTGACGCAACGTTTCACCTCCAACAGCAGCAGAAGCAGGTAAACGATCACCGAGCTCGGCCTGGGGCTCACGGCTGTTGCGGATCCGGTCCGCCCCCACTTCTACTCCCAGAGCGGGGCCAAGAAAATTGAAGATAGACACAAAATGCAGGAGTAACTCAGCGGGACCAGCAGCATCTCTGGAGAGAAGGAATGGGTGACGTTGTGGGTCAAGACTGCATTTTGTGTCCATCTTCAAATGACGTCACGTGCTCCAGACGGCTGTGCGGGAGCATGAAGACGCGCGCGACCTTCGCAGGACCGTCGCGCCTGCACGCGACGACAAGGTCGCGTAATTAGCTTGCCAAGGACACGTAAGTGGGACAGGGGCTTTAGCTCACTAGATCCACACCAACCATCTCCAGACTTTATGCCTCAATAACACTATGAAACATGCCCTCTCTATTTATCAAAGCTGCTCTTAACCTTGTTATGCGCCTTTTTAAGTCTCCCTTCAGAGTTTTTTGACCCAAAGAAAAAACCTTAGTTCATGAAACATTCCCTAGAGCACAACTTTCCATTTCAGACAACTTACTTGTACATGTTCCCCATCCTGACTCTCTCCAACACAATCATATATTTCATGCATTCAGGTTTCCAGAACTGTACATATACTCAAATTGTGACCTACCTAGTGTTGCATTTAATTCTAGCATAACCTCAGTAATATTATAAACCACTCCAGTTTACTGATTAAATCAGAAAAATAAAACAAGATTTTCCTTAACTGAGTAGCCTGTTTAAAACTCAAAGTAAGGGAGGTTTTAAGCACAATATTGTATCTGTGTGTGGTGTAACAATCTATGCGGTAAACTGGAAATGCCAGAATAGGTTGACTGATGCATGATATCACAGATTAAAAAGACCCTAAACATCATGCATAAAATTCTAAAAGCACACATAATATTGCTTTCTGATGAGATCGAGAGGATTTACAAATGTCAGTCATAGCCAATATTAACATATTTTAACTCTGTTCAGTCAATAACATTTCTACATTTTCTAAGTAAGTTAACTGAAGCACTTCTTGGTCAACTGATTGCAATGGGTTTGTGACGAAAAATATCTCAGATTTAAACCAGAGAAATATGATTCTTGCCATAGAATGGAGGGAGGGACATCATTCAAATTGATTATTGTTGCAGCAGAATGGAAAATATCCAAACTAATCAAACATGTCTGATTTGGATAGAACTGGGCAAGTTGCTATCTGGAGTGGACACAGAAATAAACTAATTAATGCTATCTATTGCAAAAATGAGGTTAATGAGTTATCTGTCTGTAGAAGGTTCCTTACCTAAACCATCACTTATCCATGTTCATAAGTTATAGGAGCAGAATTAGGCCATTTGGCCCATCAAGTCTACTCCGCCATTCAATCATGGCTGATCTATCTTTCCCTCTCAACCCCATTTTCCTGCCTTCTCCCCAAAACCCCCGACTCCCATACTAATCATCTGTCAATCTCCACATTGCAAATATCCATTGATTTGGCCTCCACGGCCTTCTGTGGCAATAGATCCCTCAGATTCACCACCCTCTGACTAAATAAATTCCCCCTCATCCCCTTTCTAATGGTATGTCCTTTTATTCTGAAGCAATGGGCTCTGGTCCTAGACTCTCTCACTAGTGGAAACATACACTCCATATCCACTCTATCCAGGCCATTCACTATTCAGTAAGTTTCAATGAGGTCTCTCCTCAGCCTTCTAAACTCAAGCGAGGACAGGCCCAGCGCCCTAAAACGCTCATCATACGTTAACCCAAATAATTATTGGAATCATTCTCGTACACATCCTCTGGACCTTGTCCAACATCAACACATCCTTCCTCAGATACAGGGCCCAAAACTGCTCACAATACTCCAAATGCCGTCTGATCAGTGCCTTATAAATGCCTCAGCATTACATCCTTGTTTTTTATATTCTAATCTCCAGGGATGCTGCCTGACCCGCTGAATTACTCCAGCACCTTTTAGTCTATTTTGATAAACCAGCATCTGCAGTTCCTTGTTTCGACTTAATTGGTTATTGTCAGCATACACACAGTTTTTTAATCATAAAAATGACCAGCAGACACACCTTATATTGAAAGCATGCAATCATAAACTGGGCTTGTTCACTCATTCACTGCCTTACCCTTTGTTCTGGCAGGGAAGATAGATCGAGCCGTGTCAATCTGTCCCATTAGCACGCGAGTGTAAGCTTCCTGATAACGATTTAAAAGTACATGATTCATTCTAAATCCATAAGCTAATATGAAAGTTTAATTTGTGTTTAATTGAGGATCTCTATTCATTTAAATTAAATTCAACAGTTCTAAATGATTTGGCCCAATTTCAGAATTTTGTTCAATACACAAGTATAGAACAGTTACTCCAATGGAATATTTTGAATAAAGATATAATTTAAAAAAAACTTTAAAAATGATTACAGTTCAATTAAAGTTTCAGTGTGTAATAGTAATATCTTATATAAGAGAAAGTAAAAACATAATAATGGTTCCTTTAAATAGAGGAACAAAGACCAAGACTTGGAGACAATTACACAAATCCTTATGATAAGGATTCTGGATAAAAATGCCATAAAGTGGACACAAAAAATGTATATTTCAGACACAATATCAATTCAAAATTAGGATGAAGACGCCACTATCATTGCGATTTAGAATGCCTTGCTTTTGTAGATTTGTTGCAGCTATGGAGATTATATTCACCAAGAATTAAAAAATGTTAATACAGATTCCGCAGATTCTTGATGTGAATGTTCAATGTACAACATTGGAAACCAAGGAAATAATATGTAAAAAAAAACTGTTCTTTTATTTGAATTGCCGGTTGATAATGCCACAGGGATTTTGTTCTTTAATGGAAGTTTGGAAATGTAATACAACATGCAGTAAATGGGCGACTATGGGTGGAAATTTGTCCAATACCAACGGCTCAGTAAATCCTGCACATGTAAGTAGTATTTACTGTCTGGGAGTTATTGATAACTCTGAGAATCCACTTAAAGGGCCTGTCCCAGTTTCACAACCTAATTCACAACCTCTGCCGAGTTTGCCTTGACTCATGCTCGCAGCATGGTCGTCATGAGGTCGTAGGAGGTCGTAGGTAGGTCGTAGCAGGCTGTGATGCTAGTCGTAGGTACTCATGGCATCAAGTAGGTCGGGCGTCAGATAAATACAGCAAGTGGTCAAAGTATTCAGCAGGTTTGACTAAAACAATGGTAAGAGAAGCAAAGTTAATGTTTCAGATCAAAGATCCTTTATCGGATATTGGGAAGAAGACAAAAGAAGCTTACTGATTTGTCTTTTGCAAGATATGTATGAACTGTTGGGGATGTTGAGAACAATTTTAGTAATCTATCGGTTCTTTATTTGGGATCAAAATAACCCAAAGGCATTTGAAGTTTGAAATTGGTCTATTGGCAAGCTCAATAGGTAATTTTTTTTTTTCATTTCAGACTGATACAATGAAATTGGAGTCGTGTTCGTGGAAATCAACACCATCAGATGATTAGATTGGTAGAATTCCAAATTCACCTACCTTTTGAAAATCAGTTGGTGTTCCCCAATGTATTGTACGGGTAATATCTGTTGTTCCATCTCTGAGTTTTTAATACAAAGCAAGAATGTTTAAAACAAAGCATTCAAATAACAAAGACCCAAAGTGCCTGACCATCTCTTCCACTTCCAATTAGATTTCTTCTCAGAAGTGTTTCCAGCAAAAGCAATTGGGCATTTTTCCATTGAATTTTAAGACACAAATTATGTTTAGCAAAGTAGAATTTTTACCATTCTTTTGTTATAGCTTTAAAAATATTATGTTAAAAATGTATCTCATCCAGGACCATACACCACCTTCAGGATTAATTAGAACCTTCCTGATAATATTTGCAGATCTTTGAGGAAGACTCAAAAAATAAACTGGATCTCTATGAGTCCAAGGACCTTTGTTGAGACATATTGATGTTACTAAATTTACCAATACTGTTCACCAATCCAGTCAGTCAATAGCATTGTGTAGTTTTTTTTTAAGTCACTTTAAATGGTTTTATACGTTATTTGCAAGGGCTAAAACTGTACTCTGATAAATCAATCTTTACAAAGTCATTACTTTTATCTAAACCAAAACAGGATTTAATTTTTTTTTGTATTTTAAAGCATTTGTAAATACAATGTGCAAATGTGGTCAAATGGAAATCAGGAGCAAAGGAAACATTTCACAATGAGCATAACTTGTACTGGAATAGGCAACTGCCCTTGTAACCTTCCAACTATTTCCCATTTTCGGAAATATCCCAAAACATTTTCCACACAATAAATCTGAAATACTGCCAGTTCATGCTGTTTCCTCGGCAAACATAGCAGCTGCTTTCTATAAAGCTAGATCCTGCAAATTGGAATGAAGTGAATGAGAAAAAATGGGGAAGTTCATGAAGAGATTCAGAATATGGGAAATGTTCCTGGGTCTAAATCATTACAACCACTGAACCCCTTCCCTGTGTATGAGGTATCTCATTGTTGGTTTTTTAACTTTAAGAACATTATTTAATACTTTAGAGCATCATGTAATGCATTTCTATGTGTCTTCATTGGATAAGGTTTGAATGATAAAAGGTAAAGTTAATATACATGAGACTAAAGAGAGGTCGCAGTCTGAAGAAGGGTTTTGGCCCGAAACGTCGCCTATTTCCTTCGCTCCATAGATGCTGCTGCACCCGCTGAGTTTCTCCAGCATTTTTGTGTACCTTCGATCTTCCAGCATCTGCATTTCCTTCTTGAGACTAAAGATATGTTTGTGATTGACTAAATGAGATATTGTTTGATAATATTACACTGTATAGTATTTGATAAACTGTTTTTGTGCAGTCCAGTCAAAAAGAACAATTATCTGCACTTGGCTATATTTTACTTATGGTTAAAACTAGTTGTCTACTATTCTTTTTTGTTCCTACCAAATGGTAAGCAGGTTGGTCTAGATATTGGAAAAGCTGCTGTATGGCCTGCAAAAGTGTAACTTCATTTACTCATTACTATTTAGGTCATGGACTCATCGTTGAAATAGTTCTTGGGACTATAGTGAGACCCAAAAATGTTGCACATTCTTGGAGCAGCCAGGTATGAATGTGTGGAGTGGATAAATACATTTCAACTGCTGTTTTGTCAATTATCCTCTCATATTGGATCCCATTGCACTGGAACAAAAACATGGCAGATCCAGGATCTAGATATCTATCCTTTACATATATTGCCCTGTTGCCCTGTTCAACACAAAGTTGTCCCCGTGTATACTATAATTTGCTTGGATAGCATGTAAACAAAGGTTTTAATTGTATCTTGTTACACATGACAAAAAAAAAATCAATATCGCTACAATTCCAGCACCAAATAAACACACAGATCTTAACACGATGCTATTTCTATCCAGGAGTAAATGCTAACCTATCTCCACCACGTTTCTTCATTAGTCAACTCATATTTGTCCATTGCTTTCATCAATTAAAAGACCCATGCTGCAGGTGCATTCTTTAGAATGGTTTAGATGGGGAAAAAAAGAATGTATTTAATCATGGAGTGAAATTTTGCTCAATTAACCCAAAATAAATTATATTTATTTACAATGGAATCTAAGGAAAATTGTTGATAATTTGAAATAACTTCCTTAAGCTCATGGAGGATTAACATAGCAAAATCTGTGTCACCCCAACCACTAACTCTACTGTCTAAAGGCATCTTTCTATTTTCCTAACTACTAGTGTGCATTTGAAGCTCCAAAATATTGTGTAGTAAATCAGTAAACATAGAAACATAGAAAATAGGTGCAGGAGTAGGCCATTCGGCCCTTCGAGCCTGCACCGCCATTCAATATGATGATGGCAGATCATCCAACTCAGTATCCTGTACCTGCCTTCTCTCCATACCCCCTGATCCCTTTTGCCACAAGAGCCACATCTAACTCCCTCTTAAATATAGCCAATAAACTGGCCTCAACTACCTTCTGTGGCAGAGAATTCCGCAGATTCACCACTCTCTGTGTGAAAAATGTTTTCCTCATCTCAGTCCTAAAATATTTCCCCCTTATTCTTAAACTGTGACCCCTTGTTCTGGACTTCCCCAACATCGGGAACAATCTTCCTGCATCTAGCCTGTCCAACCCCTTAAGAATTTTGTAAGTTCCTATAAGATCCCCCCTCAATCTTCTAATTTCTAGCGAGTACAAGCCGAGTCTATCCAGTCTTTCTTCATATGAAAGTCCTGACATCTCAGGAATCAGTCTGGCGAACCTTCTCTGTACTTCTCTGTACTCCCTCTATGGCAAGAATGTCTTTCCTCAGATTAGGAGACCAAAACTGTACGCAATACTCCAGGCGTGGTCTCACCAAGACCCTGTACAACTGCAGTAGAACCTCCCTGCTCCTATACTCAAATCCTTTTGCTATGAATGCTAACATACCATTTGCTTTCTTCACTGCCTGCTGCACCTGCATGCCTACTTTCAATGACTGGTGTACCATGACACCCAGGTCTCGTTGCATCTCCCCCTTTCCTAATCGGCCACCATTCAGATAATAGTCTACTTTCCTGTTTTTGCCACCAAAGTGGTTAACCTCACATTTATCCACATTAGACTGCAGTATTCAGATTAAATCATTGGATGCGTTCATTTCATCGTGTTTCATTAAAATATTGGGTAATACCAGCTTCATTGAGATAATAAAAAGAGAAAAAGTTGGACTGAATGACCAACAAAGAAAGGGATTTCCAATGTTTTGAAGTTATGGGGTAGGATGAGTTAAGGGCCTGTCCCACGGGCATGCGACCTCCCACTTCTGGTTTGGTCGTACTTTCCGGATGCAGGCGCATGCTGGTGGGACCTGCCCTTTAGGTCGCGCTTGCCGCATGCAAGTCGCATGCTCGTGGGACAGGCCCTTTAATATTTGAGCTTGATTTCCAATGAAGCTTGACAGTCAAGATACAATGTTTGCAGTGAAAATTGACCAGGAACCTGTTTGGCTATAGTCACCTCCACACCAGGACATCTGAAATGTCCTCACTATTCAGGGAACGGGGGTTCCCCTCCTCCACCATAAATGAGGCTCGCACCAGGGTCTCTTCCATACCCCGCAACACTGCTCTCTCTCCCCATCCCCGCACTCGCAACAAGGGCCGAGTCCCCCTAGTCCTCACCTTTCACCCCACCAGCCATCACATACAAAAAATAATCCTCCGTCAGTTTCGCCACCTCCAACGTGACCCCACTACTGGCCACATCTTCCCATCTCCCCCCATATCTGCCTTCCGCAAAGACCGCTCCCTCCATAACTCCCTTGTCAATTCTTCCCTTCCCTCTCGGTCCACCCCCTCCCCGGGCACTTTCCCTTGCGGCCGCAGCAGATGCAACACTTGTCCCTTTACCTCCCCCCTCAACTCCTTTCAGGGACCCAAGCAATCGTTCCAGGTGCGACAGAGGTTTACCTGCATCTCTTCCAACCTCATCTATTGCGTCCGCTGCTCTAGATGTCAGCAGATCTATATCGGTGAGACCAAGCGGAGGTTGGGCGATCGTTTCGCCGAACACCTCCGCTCGGTCCGCAATAACCTAGCTGACCTCCCGGTGGCTCAGCACTTCAACTCCCCCTCCCACTCCGTCTCCGACCTCTCTGTCCTGGGTCTCCTCCATGGCCACAGCGAGCAGCACCGGAAATTGGAGGAACAGCACCTCATATTCCGTTTGGGGAGTCTGCACCCCGGGGGCATGAACATCGACTTCTCCCAATTCTGTTAGTCCTTGCTGTCTCCTCCCCTTCCTCAGCTCCCCTGCTGTCTCCTCCCACCCTCCAGCCTTCCGGCTACTCCTCCTTTTCCCTTTCTTGTCCCCACCCACCCCCACCCCTGATCAGTCTGAAGAAGGGTTTCGGCCCGAAACGTTGCCTATTTCCTTCGCTCCATAGATGCTGCTGCACCCGCTGAGTTTCTCCAGCTTTTCTGTGTAACCTTGGCTATAGTCACTGATGATTCTGTGTTGTTGTTTTAAGATAAATTCACAGATTTTGATCATGCCTCAGTTTTTCACATAAGCAGGTGACCTTTTATTGCTGAATCTACACTGCAGCACAGATACGGTAAATCTTTACCAACATGAATTATTTCTATCATATAAAAATGAGATTAGCTGAAGATGGATTGGTAATTTATACAATCATTTGTGGATGTTGAAACTTACAGGTACTGTCCTCCAGAATCAACCAAGTACATCTCATCTGGTGTCAGCTTTCTTTGGTTTTCTTCATTGGGACTAGCCAAAAAAATGAATAAGACATTATCGACACTGGTAACTGTGATCCAGGAAAACAACCTCAGATTTGAACAATGAGTTTAAACTGCATTAAAATATGGTAGCATACTTTTTGAATTTCTAGGAAATGCATGTTTCCTCCTCTACATCCTCAAAATATTGAAATTGAGACATTAAATGGTACTCTTATTCTAATTCAACAGACACATTTCTGGCCCTCTTTGTTGACATGCCATGGCATTACCGCCACTGAACCCATCTGAATAACAGACATAAAATGATGGAGTAACCCAACAGGTTAGGCAGCTGCTCTGGAGTAAAGGAATAAGTGATGTTTCAGGTCGAGACCCTTCATCAGTCTGTCTTGACCTGAAACATCACCTTATCCTTTTCTCCAGAGATGCTGCCTGACCTGATGCTGAGTTACGCCAGCATTTGTGTCTATCTTCGGTGTCAACCAGCATCTGCAGTTCCTCCTTACAACATTTGCATAACATCTCAGGTCTGCCTTTATCTAGAACTTAATAGGGCCAGCCATGAAAGTACAGTAGCTCCAAGAACACATTGCAGACTGGGTATCCTTTGCCCCATCCAAATCTTTTGCAGAATCAATGAGCTGGGATGGAATAGCTTTCACCTTTCTCCAGTTCCAACAACACTCAGGAAGTTCAGTGTAAGCAGTAGCTTCATTGTCATTCCATTCATTGTGTTAAATATTCACTCTGTCTACCACTAGGTTGTGGTAGCACTAGGTGCATTAAGGCACTAAGGTTGCAAGACTGGAAGGTAAGATAAGTTTTGGCAAATTGCGTTGGTGTATTTTGCCAAAGATATTCTTACCGTCTAACCTCATAAACTCTACCACTTAAAAGGCTGCAGTCATTAGGAAAAATCACCATCTACAAGTTCATCTCCAAGTCACGCATCATTGTGACCTGGAAATACCGAATTGTTCCCTTTTTCTTCCTGGATTTGAATTCTGGACATTACTATCCAAAAGCAATATGTTGTTATATTACTCACAAGGACTAAGGTTCAAACAAACAGCTTATTACCACCCTCTCAACAGTAATAATAAATAGACACCAAATCTATTGCCAGGGATGCTATAACATAAGAATGAATGAAATAAATTCATGGAATTTTAATGCTTAATTCTATTATTAACTCGATCTGCTAATAACCATTTTCAAACCCAATTTCAATATCATCTATTATAGATATCTGTTGATGTGATACGATGAGGAAGTGTATCTGAGGAACCTACACAAAATGCATACGCTTCTTTTTGTCTTTCACTATGTGTTTGTTTTGAATTTGATCACAACTTCTTTGAAAGGCCAGTATTTCACTTTTGTATGCCTACCACAATGCTGACTAACCACCTAACATCTGAACTTTGCCCTTATCGTGTTAAAACAACATTGAAATAGTGCCTGAAAGTGAAATTTCCCCTGGTTCACAACTACAGTGAACCTAGTATGACGGCAAACAATTATTGGCCATGGGAGCAAGGAACTGACTTCATGACAGTGGTGTTTCCAACCATCATTGATTGTCCAGGACTTTCCACAAATGGAAAGTTTACATTATTTTCTATCAATTTAGCACCTACAATAAATCACTGGGATTATTTTGAGCTATTTAGTAAAGATATGTCCTCTTTATTCTACTTTAAAAAATATCTGGCAAGTGTTTGCATTGCCAACACATAGAAGGCCGCAGACCAATTGCTGGTAAATAAGATTAGTATAGATGTGTATATAGTATAAGATTAGTATAGATGTGTACTTTATGGACAACATGGACATTGTGAGCCAATGGGCCTATTTCTGTGTTGTATCACTCTGGTTTAGTCAGTTGGGAATGAGGGTTAAAGAATGGAAAATCGAATTTAAGTATGACAAGTATGAGGTGTTGTACTTTGGTACAACAAACCAAGGTAGGACAAGGTAGTAGAGCCCTGGAGAATTTTGCAGAACGGAGAGATCGAGGAGTACAGGTGCATGGTTCCCTGAAAATGGCAAGTCAGGTGAATTGTGTGGTGAAGAAATCCTTTGGCATGCTTGCCTTCATTGGGAAAGGTATTGAGTACAAACATTTGGAACATAATGGTGCAGTTGTAAAAGTTGTTGGTGAGAACACACTATAGTATGCAATTCTGGTTGCCTAGCTATAGGAAGGAAAAGTGTCTGGAAGTTGAAAAAAGGTGCAGAAAAGATTTACAAGAATGGTGCCTGGGCTTGAGACATGAGATATAGCACGAGGTTGGATAATATGGGATTGTTTTATTGCAATGTAGGAGATCAAAGGCGTAACCTTATTTAGGTGTACAAGATCATGAGGGATATGCATAAAATAAACACTCACAGAGTAGAGGTTTCTGAAACTCAAGGGCATAGGCTTAAGGTGAGAGGGGAGAGATTTAAGAGGGACCTTAGGGGCAACATTTTGACCCAGATGGTAGTCTGTATCTGGAATGAGTTGCCAGAGGAAGCTATAGAAGCAGATACAATTACAACTTTAAAAATATATTTGGACAGATATCTGGTTAGGAAGAGTTAGGAGGTTGATGAGCCAAATTCAAGGAAATAGGAATATCCCAGCATGTCAATGTGGTTCTCATGGACAAGGTGGGCTGAATGCCCTGTACAGCTCTTTGACTCTGTGATTTACTGCCCATGATATAATTTGTTGCCCAAGTGTTGCAAAGTTGTATAAAATGTCTCAGAGGTAATAAAAACGTTGACTTCCATGCAAACTAGGCCAACCACAAATCACAAGAGATAATATCAGCAAGAGATAATATTCCTCTTCTAACAGAAAAATGTGGAATGTACATTTTACTCCTTATGATTAATAGCCTATGAATTATCTTGCAGGAAGTGCTCAGAAATATCCAATTTCCAAGGGTGTAAATGCATTAGAGGACTATTTATTATCAGAAAACAAGCATTCTCACACTTTTAATTAAAAAGAAAGTCATCAACCCCTTTTAAATGTATGCGTTACAAATTTTAAACATTTTGACCACTTTAGTTAAAAAGTGCCCCATGAAAATATGCATGAGGGTCGGGGATTTTTTTTTAAGCTGTTTAAGTTAATTGCTTTGAAAGTTAAGATTAGAATTCAACCATTGACCTCCAGATTCATTCTATTGTGACAGATGGGGAGATGGTTTAAGGTTAGAATAACTTCATCTATTTTGGTTACTGGCAAGGCTAAAAACTTGTCAAACCTAAGTGGAATGATATTTAGTGCATATTAAAGTAAGAGTATATTAGGGAAACATAAAAATTAGCTTTTCTTTTATTTCAACAGTTCTTTGATTTTATGGGACATTATGGGCAGGTTGCACTGCTGTTGCTCCCATTTTCTAAAACTACTTTTTAGTTGCTATGATATTCTCTTTTTTTAATCTTCCTTTCCATTATTGTTTAAAAGTCCAAAGGCAAATTATTTTAAATGTCAAGTTGCAGAGGTCAGATTTTCTGTTCTTTTGATGATTCCTGCGTAGCATTGGTACAGTGGAGAGAAAATCAGTTTTAATTAATGCTGGAGCCTTGAGATAGACACAAAAAGCTGGAGTAACTCAGTGAGTCAAGCACCATCTCTGGAGAAAAGGACACGGTGACGTTTCATGTTGACACCCAATGTCACCTATTCCTTTTCTCCAGAGATGCTGCCTGACCCGCTGAGATACTCCAGCTTTTTGTGTCTACCTTCGGTGTAAACCAGCATCTGCAATTCCTTCCTACACTATTGATTAACGCTGGATTTGGCAGGAGCAGAGGCGAGGGAGAAGAATGGGTGTGAACGTCATCCTCTGTT
This sequence comes from Leucoraja erinaceus, assembly GCF_028641065.1. NCBI lineage: Eukaryota > Metazoa > Chordata > Chondrichthyes > Rajiformes > Rajidae > Leucoraja > Leucoraja erinaceus. Next base: position 20,703,204 of record NC_073388.1, on the reverse strand, counting down.
GCATGCACTAAATATTTTAAAAGTAATGTATGCACATGCAAGTTTGTTTCAGAAGTTCAATATTGTTGAAATAATGAGATCAAATTTTGAAAGGTGAGTTTAACATGCATATTTTATCTCTCTATATATGCCTAATATTTTCACATGGATTGAACCCCACCACACTGACTATTGACATATATATTTGGATATTCACGTAGCATTGGTACAGTTTTGCTACAATTTTCCTGCTTGGCCTCAACCCTCAATGTCATTAGACTTTCTAATTTCCAGAGACCTGGGACATTTGGCCAACTTACTTCATGTTAAAAGCAATGTAGGGTGAAACAGTGGCACAGCTGGTGGAGCTGCTGCCTCATAGTACCAGAGACCCAGGTTTAATCCCCACTTCGGGTGTTGGCTGTGTGCAGTTTACCCATTCTCCCTGTGACCTCTGGGTACTCCCGTTCCCTCCCACATCTCAAAGACGGTTGTAGGTTAATTGGTCTCTATAATTGTCCCTGATGTGTAGAGTGTGGATGTGAAAGTGAGATAACATAGAACTAGCTTGAACGGGTGATTAATGGTTGGGGTGGACATGGTCTGTTTTCATGCTGTACCTCTAAACTAATTGACTGTTAATCTTTCATGACATATTTCCACTAACCGCTCTTGTCAGTCCTTCAGAGGACTATTAAGGGCCACGTGCTTCAAATTATAGCAACTCACCTGTTTAATGTCTCTGGTGCAATTGTAGATTTATGTGACAGTTGGCAATTATGTGCTTTGTAACATAGTGTATTTTATCTAATTACCCATAGTATCAGTAATGGTTAACCAAGGTCTAAAGCGGAAGCTCAGAGGGGATAGAGCCTTTTCTGTTGCTGCCCCGGCACTCTGGAACACCTTGCCGCTGCAGATCAGACAGGCCCCTTCACTGTCCATCTTTAAATCCTCCCTAAAAACTCACTTTTATTCACTGGCTTTCGACACTGGCTGAGACATTGTTCCTGTTTTAGTGCTTTTAATGTCTTTTAATTTTTACTGTTTTTATAGTCCTGTCGTCTTAATGGTTTTAGTAGTTTGTAATAACTTTTTGTTGACTTCCCATGTACAGCACTTTGTGGTAACTGATGTTGTCTAAAAGCGCTTTATAAATAAAGTTATTATTATTATTATTATTATATCATCTAGTTAGTATATTAAAAAAGAACATTAGTTTCTGTCTTATGCACTTTCCATACTGCTGCCATTAAACTCTGTCATATTCCAAAAAGATAAAGAAAAGTATGACAACTGAGATCGAGGACTAATCTGGTAGGGAGAGGGGATGTGAGCTCACTAGAACATGGTTAGAGATTTTATTGGGACTTGGGCCAGGATGGGTTTAGACAATGGAGGCTGGTTTGGATTGTATTAGCTTGGGTGGGCACAGTGGCACAGCGGTAGAGTTGATCCCTTACAGCACCCGAGTTCGATCCTGACTAGGGGTGCTGTCTGTTCGGAGTTTGTACGTTCTCCTTGTGACCGAGTAGTGACCAGGTTCTCCCTGTGACCAGGTGCTCCAGTTTCCACCCACTTTCCACAGATGTACAGGTTTGTAGGTTAATTACTTCTGTAAATTGTCCCTAGTGTGTAGTACTCTGCATGTGTACGGGTGCTTGCTGGTCAGCAGGGACTTGATGGGCCGAAAGGGTTGTTTCCATGCTGTACTTCTAAAGTCTAAGATAAAGCTGGCAGAAAATCTCTACCTTACTGAGGGGAAGTGGTGAGGGGAGGGAAGAAGGGGATGGTTGGAACTGTGTGGGGGCAGTGCTCAGAAATGTTGGGGGGGAAATCAGTGAGTTAGGGAATTGCAGGGGCAGGTGGAGGGATTTGTAGTTAAAGATCATCTATGTATGAGTGGATTGGAAGTGAGGGTTGGTGCCTGTGTAGAAGGTAAGTAGATCATTGCCCAGCCTAGGCCAATATTGTGTTAGTAGTTGCCTTAAAAATACCCAAATGACTGACAGTCATAGGACCATATGAATATGAACTTTGTTCCTTTGGTCCATGGGAGAAAGGGTGCTATTTGATGCATGACATTATGTAAGGTGCACAAGAAAATATTTTCAAGTGCAGAGTACAGAAAGAAACAGCGCTAACAACCTAATTTCTGGGTCTGCATTGATAAGGTTGAAAATTAGCTCATAAATATTGTTCAAAATATTCAAATATCCAGCTTACGGCAGGAAGAGGCACTAGAAATAAACAGCAACACAGGTATCAAAATCCTCATTATTTTTTGAAATTGCAATTCATAATCAGGTAAACTAGTACTAATGATTAACAAAGTCATTTAAATAATTTATTCCTAATGTTTTCATCTATAATTGTCCTTTACTTACAGCACCAAAAGTGACTATCAGGGCAGAATAGAAGTATAAAACGTATATAATTGTGATAAGCAAGACTAAAGATATAGAGTTAGAATCATTTGCAGTATTGTGTGCAGTTCTGGCTGCCCCATTAAAGGAAGTATTTGGAGGCTTTGAAGAGGGTATTCATTTTAAAGCGGTGATCCATAGGTTCTTGATTAGTAAAGGTGTCAAAGTTTATGGGGGGGATGGCAGAAGAATGGGGTTATAACCATATAACCATTTAACCATATAACAATTACAGCACGGAAACAGGCCATCTCGACCCTTCTAGTCCGTGCTGAACACATAATCTCCCCTAGTCCCGGGTTAGGAGGGGAAAATAGATTAGCTATGATTGAATGCTGGAGCAAACTTGATGGGTCAAATAGCTTATATCTGCTCCTACAGTATGTCTGAATTTATGTATGATAGTGACATGCAAATGGCTATTAAAGGGGCACATGGGGCTGGAGGAACATGGATCACATGCAAGCAAGGAAGATAAGTTTAACTTGGCATCATGTTTGTCACAGATCTTATGTGTTGAAGAATCTGTTCCTGTACTGTACTGTTCTATCTTATTTGGCTCATTGAGTAACGGTAAACCTTGAATATATTTTGATCCAAAGGTTCAAATCCATCTTAAGAAGTGCGAAAAATATACAAAGAATCAAGGGTAAAAGAGAATACACCATGATTGTAATACATCAAAGCTGGTGCAGCAATAGCCCTGCAGTCGGTGAGAAATCTTTGCAAATAGGAAAGTAACCAAAGATAATTGATAGACCAAAATGCTGGAGTAACTCAGCGGGACATGCAGCATCTCTGGAGAGAAGAAATGGATGACTTCACCCATTCCTTCTCTCCAGAGATGCTGCCTGTCCCGCTGAGTTACTCCAGCATTTTGTGTCTGTCTTTGGTGTAAACCAGCATCTGCAGTTCCTACGCAAAGCCAATTGATAATTGGCTAGAAAGTAACATAACTTGCATCCCAAGCAAGGTTTAAAAAATGTTGGCAGGTGGCAGGACAAAAAATGACTGCCAAATTGTGAACAGTTTCATAGAGGTAGGCCCACAAGTGAGTGACCTTGGAGAGAAACTTCCCAGGTACATTTACAGGTTTGAGAACACTGCTCGTCTCCTTCCCAACATCACTTGTCATCTGGCGCCATCTGCAGGGGATATGTCATGTCCAGTAATAGACAGGTTGATCAGACACAAGGTGCTGGAGTAACACAGCAAGTCAGGCAACATCCCTGGAAAAATATGGATGGGTCACGCTTCGGGACGAGAACCTCCTTCAGATCAGACAGGATCACCGAATTACACCGTAGATAGGACCTGGTAGAATTCCACAGCAGACAGGACCGTACGGAGTTATACAGCAGACAAGACCTTGCGGAATTACACTTCAGCAGGCAGGACATTGCCATCAGAGCCCAGGGAGTTGGCAAGCGGGATCACATTTTCAGATGAAGACAATGTAAGTGTGATCCTAATCAGCCAAGTACAGGCTACCTTTTACATGTCGGCTGGTGGTGTGAAAAGTACTGTCTGAAAGGGTGGAAGCAAACTCATGTCAGTGACTTTGGGAAAGAGAGCATTTGAAGGGGGTAAACATGCCTGTGAGGAAAGAGCAGGGAACTGGGATTAATTAATTCTACCACAGAAATAATTGAAACTGAAAAGCTTCCCTTGGATTTAAATCATTCTATGATTAAAAAAAATAGTGCAAATTTGGTTAAGAAATAGCATAGTTTGATTTGACGATAAAATGAGCTGAATATTACCATGGTTGCACTTTTGGTAAGGCTTGCACCTGCCTGTGGTATTTTTAAGGCATTTTTTTAATTGTAATTTGTGGCCAGTGCATCATGCAAACGGCAGGTGCCCTTTGACAAGTGCCTGGAACCTGTTTGAACAGGGCAAACAACTTGGTCTCTTTCAACAATCAAATTGAAGATTTTGCAATGAGCAGTGTAAAATGTGATCCAGGAAGTGTGAATTAGACGTTCTAATTCAAAAGCAAATTGTGAGCAGGTAGACAAAATAGTGGTGAAGAAATGAGATTTCAAAACTAATTTACGGTGCCAGGAATGTTGTTTGGATGTACATCGAGCCCTGTCCCTGAAGTCCCTCCCTCCCCCTCCCCCTGTGAGGTTATGAAAGCTGGAAACCTTGGGTTGAGGAGAGAAAGGTCGAGTTGTATCTGTTGTGAAAGTTATCAATGACATTCAAAGGTGTTTGGTAGGCTTGCCTTCATTGGTCAGGGTATTGAGTGCAGCAATTGAGACATCATGTTACAGCTTTATAAGATGGCGGTAAGGACACATTTGTAGTAACGTGCAGAGTTCTGATCGCACTGCTGTAGAAAGCATGTCATTACATTTGAAAGGCTGTAGAAATGATATACGAGAATGTTACTGGGTCTGGAGGCTCTGTCAGCTGAGTATTTCCCCCTTGGTGAGTAGGAGGCTGAGGTGTAACTTTATAGTGATATATAAAATCATGAGGGGCATAGTCTTTCCCCAAGGGTAGTGAGGGAAAATATTTGCTAGGGATCTGAGAGGTAACATTTTCTCACACAAGGAATGTGTATCTGGAGCGAGCTGTTAGAGGAGTGACGGAGGTGGGTGCAATTGCGACATTTAACAGAAATGTGAAAGGCCTCTTATAAACAAAAAAGGTTGGGAAGAATATCAGTTCAGTTTAGTTTAGTTTGTTGTCACGTGTAGCGAGGTACAGTGAAAAGCTTATATTGTGTGCTAACCAGTCAGCATAAAGACAATACATGATTACAATCGATCCATTCACAGTGTGTATATATACATGATAAGGGAATAACGTTTAGTGCAAGTAAAGCCAGCAAAGTCCGATCAAGGATAGTCCGAGGGTCACCAATGAGGTAGATAGTAGTACAGCACTGCTCTCTGGTTGTGGTAGGAGGATTCAGTTGCCTTATAACAGCTGGGAAGAAACTGTCCCTGAATCTGGCAGTGTGCGTTTTCACACTTCTATACCTTTTGCCTGATGGTAGAGGGGCGCAGTGACCAGGGTGCGACCTGTCCTTGATTATGCTGCTGGACCAAGTAACCATATACTGCTGGAAATGGGCCAGGTGCAGGTAAGTGGGACAGCTTGATCAGGCCATTTTGTTCAGTATGGATGAGATGGGCCAAAGGACCTGTTTCTGTGCTGTATAGCTTCATGCCTATGACTTTATGTGCCCAACTTTGGGATGTTTCAGTTCAAATCACTGAAGCTGCACTTACCTTCTGAGCTGGCAGCTGCAGCCAACAAGATATGGCTAGTGTGGAAACACAATGCTAATGAATCATACCTGTTGCCGTACTGAGCTGATCAAGTGGTCTCGTCAGAATCAGTTAATTATTTATCCTGACAGCCCAGGTTCCTGTCCACTGACCTGTAGTGTGCAAGAGCTGCATTCAACCCACTGGCTGAGATGGTCTCGAAGCTGGGCCCTTTGGAATGATTCTGCTCACTGTAAAGGTGCAGGAGAAATCAATCCTCAGTTTTAGTACTGATTGTTAACGTGATGATAACACAGTAAAATTATTTTCACTTATCCAAGATCTGAACATTTTAGTTGATAATTATGGGACTTAGAAGTTTCATTCATTTACATGAGATTCCTCTGATCACTATTTTAAATGGGTGATGACAATACATTAAGATAATTCAAATATTGTATTGTGGTACAATAGTAGGTAATTTTAATGGTAGCGTTACCACCACTCGATTCTGGGATTATACTGATAACATTACAATCATTTTTTTTTTCTCTTGGAGCTAAAGATTAAGGCCTCTCAGAAATGTCTCTCATAAAAAGTAAAAACTGAAACATATCACAGTGGGATGAGAGTTTAGACTTCACAAGATATAGTCTGTGCTTTCATACTGGCCTTTCATGTATTTCCATAAAACAAATGATCACATTGCAAATTATAGGATTCGTTATCTCCAATGCTTTTTCGTAGTTATAATATCTCAGTAAAATAAAATATGTGCAAAGATTTTTTTTGGGTATATTGAGCCTTCTACAGATTGAAGTAAGGTCCCAACCTGAAATATCATCTATCCATTTTCTCCAGAGATGCTGCCTGACCTGCTGAGTTACTCCAGCATGTTGTGTCTATCTTTGGTATAAACCAGCATCTACAGTTCCTTTTTTAAATATTTTAGTGCTACTATTCAAACTGGGGATCATCCAATGCACATACATTGTATTTCTATATAAAGTTTATGTAAGATTTTTACCTGCGCAACTTGTTTAAGTAATGTGCACCTGAGAGTTCAGTCTCGGTTCCTTTTGGAATAGTTTTTTCCAGCCACACAAGGTAACTAATGACAGCGACTGCATCACGCACCTGAGGAAAATAGCAGCTATAAAGGCAAGTATATCATAATTATCCCAACCTTTCCTATCCCCTAAAGGAATACCAATATTGTTATCACATAGTCTCCTACTATCAACAACAACACAATCACAATCCCGCTCTCTCAGTCCAGAATTGAAATGGACTTTTCCAGCTCTTTAATGGCTTCCTCTTATGCATAGAAATTACTCTGACCAATTTAGCAATCTGTTAGTAGAGGCAGGATCTTAAAGTGTGGAAAAAGGCCCTTTGGCCCAACTTACCCACACTGGCCATCATATCCCATCTACACTAGTCCAACCTGTCTGTGTTTGGCCCATATCCTTCCATACCTGTCCTATCCGTGCACCTGTCTAAATATTTCTTAAATATAAGTAGTTTACCAGACTTTAAAATAACGCACACTGCAATTTTTACATGTGAATTCATCAAATCATTCATCAGCAAGTATCGCTGAAAATAACTTCAAAGCACCCTCCTCTCCCATCCGTTGTTTTTCTGGGTGGATTTGATTTGGATGCAGGCAATGCATCATTGAAGTTGAATCATAAAGACAAATAGTTTTGCTGGGATTATCCCGTTGTGAATACTTCCTCTGTTTCAGCTGTTTTGTGAAAGTAATTTATACTGGTTATGGACACATCTAATTTCCCAAGCAGGATTTCAGTTTTACACATAATTCATTGACTTGTTCATTAAGTACAAAACAACAAAAAGGTCAGTAACCTTAAGGTATTGATTAGGGTGCAACCTGACTTGAACCCCTGATATAAACTGATATTTCAGTATTGTACTCAGGGGAAAATGGCTATAAGTATATTCAGTTCAAAGTAAAATAAATTCATACTACTTTTAGTTTTGGTAAGGTTGTTTATGAGTAGAAATTAAATTTCTTTACCAGTCTCTAGTAAAATCGATTTGCATTGATTAATTATTTGGCCTAATAAATGTGTCCCTTAAACACCATCATTTATCATTACTGATACATGCACAGAATTGACATGGCATCTTGGAATTTAGATCCCAGCTCAACCACCCTAGTGGCTTCGGTCATTTTGTACTTACATGGGCTCTTTTCATCCCTTTCTGCTCCGTTGCATCCTTAGTAGCCTTGGAAATCTGAACTGGAGAGTACTTATCAATTACTAATTTTGACTGCAAAAAATGGGAAATTACATCAGTTACTGATTTTCAGACTTATCACCGTGAGGTAGAATTCGTAATTTTTAAACTAGAAATGAATTAGCATGAAACTTTTTTTTCTATTGAATGGAAATGAGAACAAATCTGAATCCAAATATTTTTTTTCATATTATTTCAAAATATTTGTTAGTTTGCAGTCTTGAAGCATATGTAATGTTAATGTGAACATTACTTATTACCATAAGGCTGTCACCCTATTAAGAATTGTGACATTTGATGAACTGCTCTTTGGGCTGCATCAAAGTTTATAGATGGTTCCAAAGACAGCTTGTGAAGAGCTCTTGAATGTTACATGTTGAATTCCTTGTGCCAAACTTTAGACTTTTATACAATGCAGAAACAAGCCCTTTGGCCCACTGAGTTTAGCGAATAGGAAGGCATTATATCAAATGCTTTAGTGGAAGAACTGGGTATCTTTTATATTATTGTAGAAACTAATTATTTCCAAGAAAATAATTCATTTATACCTATTCTGTGAAGTACTGTTCATGTATTAAGTGCCAGTAAATTATTATGTGACTGAATGAGAAGAGGATCACAATTTATCTTTGGGGACATTAGAGGTAGAACATGGAGCACATTGAGAAACCATTGCTGGAGATGCTTGTTGATGGGTAAGAATAGTTAAGGACAGGTCTATTGCTCTTGGTGAATCTGGCGAATTCATTCTCCCAGACAGCGTGGTGGCCAAATCACTGGATATTTTTAAAGCAGAGATTGGTAGGTTCTTGGTTAGTAAGGTTGTCAAAGATTATGGGGAGAAGGCAGGAAAATGGGATTGAGAGGGAAAAATAGATCAGCCATGATTGAATGGGGATTCCGACTCAATGGGCTGACGCTCCTATGTCGCATGCTATTGCACTGATCTATATAAAATAATGTTTGTAATCAACAGTGCTAAAGACTGCAGAGATATTGAAAATGTCAAGATTACAGCAAATATTACAGTACATGTGGGTTTTGATGAATGATTATTAACCTGAAATAGTTTTTTTTTTAATATTATAAAATTCAGAAGCTAGAAATAAAGCCAGAAAATTTTGAAAATATTCATAGATCATGCAGAATCTTTGGAAAGAAAAAAAGAGTTAATGTTTCAGGTCCGAGACCCTAGCTGAAAAAGGGCCATTATTGTGAACCTTCTGAATTTTGTAGTCGGTGGGGCAGTACTCTGCATATCGCCAACTTGGACAATTTTACATTTTTATCAAGCCAATTAACCTACAAACCTGGGTACACAAAAATGCTGGAGAAACTCAGCGGGTGCAGCAGCATCTATGGACTGAAGAAGGGTTTCGGCCGGAAACGTCGCCTATTTCCTATTTCATAGATGCTGCTGCACCCGCTGAGTTTCTCCAGCATTTTTGTGTACCTTCGATCTTCCAGCATCTGCAGTTCCTTCTTGAACAACAGCCTACAAACCTGTACGTCTTTGGAGTGTGGGACGAAACCGAAGATCTCGGAGAAAACCCACGCAGATCACGGGAAGAACATACAAACTCCATACAGACAGCACCCGTAGTCGGGATCGAACCCGGGTCTCTGGCGCTGCATTCCCTTGCTGTAAGGCAGCAACACTACTGTTGTGCAGGTTTGTAGGTTAAAGGACCTCTGTAAATTTCTGATGAGAAAGTGGGATAACATAGAACTAGCGCGAATGGGTGATGGATGGTCAGTGTGGACTGGGTTGGCTGAAGGACCTGTTACCATACTAAACTAAACTAAACGCCTGGATGCTGCAATCAACTACCATTTCAACTCGGAATACTACAGGAGAAAGATGATGGTGAGAAATTTAGTTAAGAGGAGAGTGAACAGTGATCTCAATATTGCAAATATTCAGGAAGTAGAAAGTATATTCAGTTTGTATTTGCAGAAGGATTTATTGAAAAATGCATTGAATTTACCTCAGGAATGACTTTATAAACACTATAGGTTGTGTACTCTTGACCAATCCAGATGGTAACGTTTCCTTTAGCATATTCTTCCACATTTTGTTGGATTTGGTCATAGGGCTTCAGTTGAACGCACTCAGCTGTGGTACAATGCGCATTCAAGTATTCTTTAATGTCTGGAGGCAGTCGTGATTCATTCACAAACAGTCTGGTCATTAAAATATAAATTCAGACAACAAAAAGGACACAATGCATCAGTTTTAACCTGTTAGTTAGATCATTTATATATGTTGTAAATTGTCTTATTTGTTTATATTAATACCTTATCCTTGCCTCAATACTTGTACACATACATACAATAGTTTTCAGTACAGTAGTGACCAGAAACATTTAATTTTCCAAGATTAAATGAGCTGAGCCAGTGCTTTCTGCTTTTAATTTAGTTTACAGATACAGCATGGAAACAGGGCTTTTGGCCCACCAAGTCCACGCCAACCATCGATCACCCATACACTAGTTCTATTTTAACCACCTTTTGCATACTATAGGAGCAATTTGCAGAAGCCGATTAGCCTAAAAACCTGCACATCTTCGGAATGTTGGAGGAAATCCACACAATCACAGGGAGAACCTGGGTCCCTGGCGCTGGGAGGCAGGAACTCTACTGCTGTGCCACTGTGCTCCCATTGATTATATATTGAATCAATTTTGAATTGTTGTATGCCCAAACACAGAGAAAAGAATGACATAGACATTGTTTGAACTTATTGGAGGGTAAACCATCACAGTGATGTCAAACTAATGGATTACCTGAAATGGGAAGAAAATAAGAATTAAGTGATAATTTTTCACATCTTTTGTGTGTTCTTAATGTGACATCCTCTCTCCATGCCCAGATTATAAATAGTTAAGTGTAAACAATAATGCAAAGCAGCACTATTCCAATGCACTGTTATAATGCAGGGAAAGTGATTAAAATTCAAATTGCAGATGTGGGAAATTTGAAATAAGTTCTGAAACTGCTGGAAATAAACGGGCAGATCAAGCTGCATCTGTGGAACTGATGGGATGTCTGTGACATAAAATGTTAACTCATTTCCACTTCCCACAGTTGCTGCCTGACCAATTATGGCATTTTCTGTTTTCCTTACCCTCTATAGAAACCATCTCTTGAACATTGTGATTCAGCCTGTGAAGACCTTGGGCATCAATGTACAGGAGTCTATTGTTCCCAGACAGAACATGAATGTGGTCTCTACTTTGATCCAGATGGGGGGTGGGGGGGAAGAAGATACATGAGCTATTCTTGTTCAAATTATTGTTCAATGTGGAGAAGGAGGCAGGTTATGTCAGAAAAGGATTAATACAGTTACCTCCTCTGGCTGTTTGTGCATCTTCCAACATGCCTTATCCTCAAGCGGGAATGAGGGAAAAATCAAACGGTCATTTCCAAAAATGGTATTGTAACATATAATTCCAGAATTTAATAAGAACACCTTCATAGCGCCAGAGACCCAGGTTTGATCCTGATCTTAGGTACTGTCTGTGTGGAGTTTGCTTGTTTTCCCTGTGAGTACGTGCGTTTCCTCTGGCTTCCTCCCCATATCAAAGATGTGCAGATTTGTAGCTTAATTGGCCTCTGTAAATTGCTCCTAGCGTGTAGGGAGTGGATGAAAAAGTGGGATAGCATATAACTAGTGTGAATGGGTGATCGATTGTCGGCATGGACGGTGAGTCAAAGAGCTTGTTTCCATGATGAATCTCTAAACTAAATAATGAAACACTGTTATCCAGCCATTGGTTATTCCAGGCCATAAGCACCCAGCAGGATTCTGTAACCCAACTATTTTGTTCCATTACTGCAGATCGGCGCTTTCAAGGAAAACATTTTACACAAGCAAGCATCATCAAAACACCCTTTGGATAGGGCAAACGTAGGTTTCTAGTGATGGTACTAAGATATAAAGAGCTTTGCCCAAGACTGCAAAGATCGCAGAGAAATATGGATGCACCACACAGATCAGACTTCCCACCATATAGACTTCATCTATACTTCACATTACCTCAGAAAAGCAGCTAACATAATCAAAGCCTATTCCGACCCCAGTTATTCCTTCTTCTCCCTACTCCAATAGGGCAGAAGATACAGATGCTTGACAGTGCAAATCACTAGACTCAGGGACAGGTTCTTCCCCTCTGTTATTAGTACTCTGAACATTCCTTCCATTAGCTAGGGAACTGGCCGATTCACTTTTACTGCTTTGTGGACATTGAACTTTGTCTCTGGCACTGTTGTGCCGCAATGCTGAGAACTATAGTTTGCACTCTGTAACTTCCCCTTTGCTCTACCTATTACACCTGAGTTTGACTTGATGATATTTATGTATAGCATATAATTTGATTGAATAGCATCAAAACAAAGCTTTTCACTGTACCTCATTACACATGACAATAATAGAACAAACATAAATTAAAATATTAGTTTCACATTGGTGTGGAGATATTTATTGGATAGGGTTTGGGAAAGAAGAACAACCTTCTATTACCACATACATAAGATATCCCAAAATGAGGGGGCACTATTTGAAGTGGAAGAAATTGTGAAAATGTTGGTTTAAGAATTCTAGTGCACCCAAATGGTGTGCAATTTAAACATTGGAGTAGAATGTTTTTGGCCCACAACTATACACTAAAGGCACACTCAAGTCTTGTACTAAAAGCCTGAGGCTTGAAACATCCGTGAAATTATGCTGCACCTTTCTGCAATAGAAAATGTGACTACGTTGTAGAGATTGTAGGTTGTGTAGGGGACAGGATTGAGGAGAGTGGAAAGAGAGAGCCTAGACTAGAGGACAAAGATTGGGTTGTGGGGTTAAGTTGCTGAGAAAGGTAAATGTCTGTTTGGTGGAGAGTGGGCGGGTGGTGATGTTCACTGAAGATTAGATCTATGAGGCAAGGATCAGACTGGAGATCTCCACTGAAGATCAGGCCTGGGATGTGGAATATTTGACAAGGTTTAAGGGTGCCGATGAGGTAATTGGCCTTGGGGATTGCTGGGATAGGTGCCTAGTCTAATTGAAGTATTAGTGGGAGAACTATTGTTGGGGGTTAGGAACTGTGGTCTCAAGGTAGTGGAGAGGGCATTATTTAGGGGATCATGAAGGATCAGAATGTCAAAAGATCAGGGTACCAAAATTGTGGTTTGTAGGGAGCAGTGGGATGTTTGGATTGGTACTGGGTTGAGTATCAAGAAGGATTGAAGGTAAGGATGGGGCTGGTCTTGCAAGAATCCCTATCCAGTATAGCATTAGTTTATCCAGTATAGCACAAAGAGCTGGATAAACACAAGTCCATTCTTCAGACAAGGGTCTCGACCCAAAACGTCACCTATTCCTTTTCTCCAGGGATGCTGTCTGACCGATTGAGTTACTCCAACTTTTTGTGCCTATCTATGGTTTACTATAGTTTAAACTCATTGGTTTAAACCAGCATCTGAAGTTTCTTCCTACACATTAGTAAACCATAGTTGGCTTGGGAGGCTCAAACAACGGTTGTTGTTGGAGCAGCTTAGACCAAGTCCCCATGCAATGATCTAAAAATGGAAATAATATCTTCCTCTTTGTGAAGGGTGTGGTCTCTGGCTGGGATATGCAAGGGTGACTCATACAGTCATGTATATGGTCACATTTCTGGAATGAAACAATGCATAGAAATGTTGCTATTGCACAACATGGTAATTAAAATTAATTTTCAATTGCATAATGCTGTAAAGAAAAAATATATGCTAGTGAATTTCTAAGGCGTGATGTCTTATTTATAAACACTGACTAGCAATGAATGGTTAAAGATTAAACATTGGTTCCGCAAGTTACTTTGGTGAAGTAATGTGCTGACTAAATAAAGAGTAATCAGTAGATGTATACTCAAATTTCCAGAAACTGTCGATGAGGGTGAATATAAAATATTACAGAATAAGCTAAAAACTTATAGGATTCGGGCAATGTATGGAGAACTGACTAGTTAACAAAAATCAGGGATTAGGGTAAAAGGGGAATTATCAGGTTGCAGGCAGTAACTTATCTCTCCACATCACTGTCTATATCTCTCGTTTCCCTTATCCCTAACCAGTCTGAAAACGGGTCTCGACCCAAAACGTCACCCATTCCTTCTCTCGAGAGATGCTGCCTGTCCCGCTGAGTTACTCCAGCTTTTTGTGTCTATCTACGAGTTAATTGCCACTGTATTTCAGTGATGGATCTTCAAATATTTGCAATTTATATTAGTTACTTAGATGAATGGATCATTGCTGATGTTGTCGAATTTAGTTTTGGCATGAGGTAAATAGTGAGAAGATTGCAGAGCCTGTAGTGATAAATTAAACGGGTGGGCAAAAGTTCACACATGGAGTATGATATTGGCAAAAACAAGCTTATTCATTCGCCTTGTAAGGATGGCTGCAGGCAATGACACAATTTCATATAAGGGATTAAGGTACCAATTAGACTATCTAGAGACCCATCTAGAGAAAATAATGTTCTCCCTTTTTTAACCAGAAAATATTACTTTAAATGATCAATATTGAGCATGTAAACTAGCAGTTTGCACCAGGCCCTCTTCCTTGGCGTAACCGATAAGCCTCTTTTAAGTTCTTTCCATAGCCTAAAGTGATGCCAAAACAAAGCATTCTAATGAATCACCCCGTCTATGGAGTAAAGTATCCAATACATCTTGCCTTGCCCCTTCACGGTCAATAAAGGGGAATTCCAGGACCCTCTGCTCATACTTCATATCTTGTTTTGCACTATTTCAAACTTTTTGTATTAAATCAGATCTGCCATTTTTCTACTCTATTCAGGCCCTCCCAGACCAATAATAACTCTGCCAGCTTGAGAAGTTAAATTTGAATTTGGTAAATCTAGAATAAAAAATTCTGGTATTAATGATAACGCCCATGGGTTTGTCAAATAAACCAAGATAGATTACTTTAGGGAAGTACATCTGCTGTCCTTATTCAGGCTGAACTCAGTGTCTCTCCAGAACTATAACAATGTAGGTGATGGTACCTGAAATAACTTAGAAAACCTCTGCTGAAGTCAGTTAGGAATGGTCAATAATTACTGGCCGAGCTGAAGATTTCCACAACTTTTGCGTGAATTAAAAAAAAATACTATTTACTCTGAGACATTGTTTTCTATTGAGCTCAGAATTCAAAGGGACCCTCCCCACCACCTACAATGTTCTCTCCTGTATGCACACCTTTCTGATCTGGAAATATGTTGCTATTTCTTCAGTATCGCTGGGTATGAATCCTAAACTCCCCACTGAATAACACAGTGAAAGTTCCTTAAAGCACCTTTGTTCAAAGAGATGGCTCACCAATAAATCTAGGCTGTTGTAGCAATAACAGCACCCTTTGCATAAATGCAGAAACATGTTCTACTAAACACCATTTACAGCAACACCCAGTTTTCTATAGGGCACAAAGTCCAGGCTTGCATTGATCATGTCAATTGGGGATGTCGGGGTGGAAGTTGCATTCCCCACCCTTTTATGCCCTCATGACTAATCATTACGGAAGTAATTAATGATTAACTTCTATGTGTGTACAATATTTCAGTTTTTATGCCACTTTGATGCACATCATTAGCGTGTTGCTACGGCATACACATGGACAATGCCGAATCCATACAGTGACCATTATGGACGTTAAAGCATTATTGTGAGTGTTGTGTGTGTGTGCTTAATGCACTTAATTTGGTACTTTTAATGCAGTAATTCCTGTGCAAAATTTTGGTTGTTTGTAAGTTTTGTTCAGTTGCTTGATCATTTTTAGCTCAAAACAAAACACATCAGGTGCTGGAGTAACTCGGGACATAGATAGATAACGTTTCAGGCCCGGGCCCTTCTTCAGACCAATTGTTGTAGGGAAGGGAAAGAAAGCTGGTAGCGGGTGTGGAGGCTCCCTTTGAATTCTGAGCTCAATAGAAAACAATGTCTCATAGTAAATAGTAATTTTTTTTCACAGGTTGTAGTGATGCAAAGCCTGGCAAGTGATAGGTGGACACAAGTGAGGGGGGTTTGATAGACAGATAGGTGGACAAAGGATAGAGATGAAAAGGAGACAACAGGATGTGAGATAAGAGGAGTGAAATGTGAAGCCAGAGGATGGGTTATGGATGGAAGGATTATATGGTTTATATGGTTATATGGATGGAAGGAGACGGGAGGAAGGGGAAAGGGGTGGTGGGATCGTCAGCTTTCTCCCCCCCCCCCCCCCACCCACCATCACATCAGTCTGAAGAAGGGTCCTGATCCATATCCTCCAGAGATGTTGCCTGACATGCTGAGTAAGGTCAGCATTTTGTGTGCATTTTATTTTTGCAAGTCAGCATCTGCAACTCCTTATATCTCTACTTTTAACTCAAGTTTAGTTTAGCTGTGCCACAGTGTGAACATTACCTTATCCAATCTGCAGTCAACAATGTGTAAGATTCGAAGAAAGGATTGTATGGAATGTCGTTCCCTCGTAAGTTGAACAGCCCTGGATGAAAACGTACAGGAAACATTATCTTAATAACAAGTAGTATTTGCACAATTGTTAGAATTGATATATCATGTATTTGCTTTTGCAAATTTTTAATTCTTATCCCCTTCTACAGAGAATGCCTTAGTTGATCCTATCCTTTTAGCGACACGGACGGAGACCAATCAGCCCATCAGCTCATTGCTGGTTCCAAGGGAGCAATCCCATTAGTCACATTCCCTGTTTGCATATTTTCCCTATTATACCCACAACTTATACCTTCTTATACATGCACATCAATATACCTTTGATTTTGTCCTACATTAACCTATGCTAAGGAGTAATTTACACTCGCCAATTGACCTGCCAGCATGTCTTTGGGGTGTGTGAGGAAACCAACGTGATCACAAAGATAACATGGAAAATAAACCCAGACAGCACCCAAAATCAGAATTGGAACTGGGTCCAAAGATTCTGATAGAAATCAAGTTACTATGCAAAAGTAGTCAGCAGTAAAATTTGTTCTAATAATAGAATGATAATTAGAAAAATGTTATGAAATGCTGTATTCATTAAAGGGAAGTAAATTTAACCACTTAGTATAAGAAGTCAAATTGCAACGTCACTTATCCATGTCCTCCAGAGATGTTGCCTAACCCAATGAGTTACTCCAGCATTTTATGTTCCTGCCAGATTAAAGCTCTGTATACATTAACATCGTGTATAAATTCAAGCCCCACCACAGGATATTTATTCATTCACCAAATGTTCTACATATCCAAAGCCCGCATTTGTTCATCATAATTTATCTCAATTTTTTTTCTAAACTGAGAAAAATATATTTATCTAAAGGAATAGCTCTCACATGCACTTTCATCCAGTGCTGAGATTAACAGTGCCGTTGGCTGGTAAAGGTTATTTTTCATCTCTGCACGGATTTCTTTCACCTTTTCTTGCCATGTTCTTCCTGCAATACAATGTACAAATGATTAAAAGCTCCCACTCCTGTATGTATTTGCATTTCAGTACAGTCAGGTCTTAAAATGAAAGGGTTGCTCTCAAGCAGGTCTTCATCTTAATTCCATATTTTATTATTTGGGAAAAGCTTTCATGGACCAGAACATAAACACATACAAGGTAAGTTATATTTGAATCAATCACTCATGTAGGGAAAGGAAAAACTTACAAACCTTTTTAAATGTCTTAAAGATAATTTCATTGATGATGGTCCTTTATATGAAGATATTTTTCCAGAGAGCATCTAATTTTACCTTCACCAGTTATTTTGCACAATATTCAGTATATGAGTAAAGAGGTTCTTCTGCAGTTGTATAGGGGTCTGGTGAGACCTGGTGAGGCTTCAGGTAAAGCAGTCAAGAGGAAAAAAAAATACTGTTTCCATGTAACCTCCCTGCAGTAATTAGATACTATTGGACCACATCTGGAGTATTGTGTACAGTTTTGGATACCTAATTTCAGGAAGGACATCCTTGTGATTGAGGCAGTGCAGCGTAGGTTCACGAGATTGATCCCTGGGATGGCGGGACTGTCATATGAGGAAAGATTGAAAAGACTGGGCTTGTAGTCCCTGGAGTTTAGAAGGATGAGGGGGATTCTTATAGAAACATATACAATTATAAAAGGACTGAACAAGCAAGATGCAGGAAAAATGTTCCCAATGTTGGGCGATTCCAGAACCAGGAGAAAGTCTTAGAATAAAGGGGAGGTGAGAATTTTTTTTTTCACCCAGAGAGTTGTGAATTTATGGAATTTCCTGCCACAAAGGGCAGTGGAGGCCAAGTCACTGGATGGATTTAAGAGATAGTTAGATAGAGCTCTAGGGGCTAGTGGAGCCAAGGGATATGGGGAGAAAGCAGGCACGGGTTATTGATAGGGGACGATCAACCATGATCACAATGAATGGCGGTGCTAGCTCGAAGGGCCGAATGGCCTCCTCCTGCACCTATTTTCTATGTTTCTATTCCTATTCTGTGTATTTTTATTTGAGATACAGTGTGGAAACAGGCCCTGTGGCCCACCAAGTCCACACAGACAATTGATCACCTGCACAAGTTTTGCATCCTACACACTAGGGGCAATTTACAAAAGCCAATTAACCTACAAACCTTCACGTCCTTGGAATGTGGGTAGAAACCAGAGCACTAAGAGAAAACCCACATGGTCACAGGTAGAACGTACAAGCTCTACACAGACAACACCCGTAGTCACGATCAAACCGGGGACTCGGTGCTGTGAGGCAGCAGTTCTACCATTATGCCACCGTTGCTTAGTGTGGAGTATTTGTTTCAGGAATCTGGCATCACATAAGATCAAACCTAAGTTCACCTACATGCGGATAAGCTGTCTTCCAGAGTTTTTCTGATGCTCAATGGCTCAGCAAATTTCCCAGCTTGTGCAGAAACTTGAGGTAACTTTGAAGTCACTGTGAAACACAGCACAGAAACAGGCTTTTGGCTCACCTCACCTAGTGCTAACTGCTCATTAAACTCCTGTTAGGTTGTTTGCATCTGACTTGCCTTTGGATGCCAAGGGGTACATTTCATAATTATGTCTTTACAGGTTAGAGCTAAAATGAATTTTGTTTTAAAAATTAGTCAAAAAAGTAAGAGTATCGTTTTCATCCATAAAAATGAAAGAAATAATTTACCGAGGAATTCAGAAGGAATTTTAAAAATATTGTCTGTCGGTTCAGGTGGTCGTTCTTCACCCCAGATAATATCTACTAAGTTGGATTCTTTGGAAACAAATTGTCGTTTGCCTTGAACCAAAGCCTTTTCATAACTTATCCACAGGTCTGTTTAAAAAAAAAAATCACAATGTATTAATTGCTCTGAAAATATAGAGTAAATGTGTCTTTATAGTGGAAAATAAAATCAAGAAAATTGACAACACTTTATCACAATGTTCATTGCAAGTGCATTACATTCTGGAGTATCAAGGCAAAGCTAGAGAAAAGGCAACAATTCTTTTGTTTTTGAAGATTTTCACTGTTCCTGTTAGGTTTGTGTACTGGAATTGTTAATGTCTCTTGAATCAACAAGGTGGAATTGCAATTTTAGATTTCTTTTCTGGCATAACACATCTCACATGAAGACACTCCTTCATCCTAATTACTAACTATGACATTTTATCGTCATGCTATTAAATTCAATGATATACCTTAAATTGTCCTCAATATTTTTATTTTAATGTATCAACTTCAAACATCACCATTGATGAAATCACAGGATATATTTCACACACTTTTATTGCCACTATTTAACGTGAGATCATCTAGTGGAGTATTCCATATATAACAGTCTGTCACTCCTTTCTCCCATTCTCTTCTCTTTTTTTTTATGAGGATATTGCCATTTGCAGAAACATAGTCTCAAAGATAATGGTTGTTCTTCCATTTGTTGAAATATGAGATCGGATGATAAATATCAACACTAGTTACCTGCAGAGAGCAACTTTGCTATTTTTTCACCCTTTTCCCATTCAATATATACAATCACAGTATGTTTCCAACTTGATTACCATTTTTAAAAATCAGAAATTGAATTTTGAAGTTTTTCTATCAGTAATTGAGCATGTCAGGTCTTCTCTCAATCATTTATTTTAGAAGGATGAGAGGGATTCTTATAGAAACATATAAAATTCTTAAGGGATTGGACAGGCTAGATGCAGGAAAAATGTTCCGGATGTTGGGGGAGTCCAGAACCAGGAGTCACAGTGTAAGAATAAGGGTTAGGCCATTTAGGACTGAGATGAGCAAAAACTTGTCATCCAGAGAGTTGTGATTCTGTGGAATTCTCTGTCATAGAAGGCAGTGGAGGCCAATTCAAAAGAGAGTTGGATATACTGAAGCTCTTACAGCTGATATCAGGCAATATAGGAAGAAAGCAGAAACATGGTACTGATTGTGGAATATCAGCCATGATCATATTGAATGGCGGTGCTGGCTCGAAAGGCTGAATGGCCTACTCCTGCACCTATGTTCTGTGTTTCTATGGTATAATTTTTTTCTGGTTAATCATCTCTTGTCCCTTCTTGCTGTGCCAGATCTTTACTTACCATTCTAATATTATATCTTTCCATTATAATCAGAATAAGGACTGATGAGAAGGTAAAGGTTATGACCAGTAAGTCTTAAAGGAAGAATAGGCAGGAAGAGGTTAAGGGATATGTTGAAACTGATGGGTTGAAATATGTATATTTTAATGCTAGGAGGATCGTGTGTAAAGCAGATGAACTTGGAGTGTGGATCAATGCTTGCAACTATGATGTCGTGACTTGGTTGCGTGTGGGACATGACTGGTAGTTCAACATTCCAGGGTTTCGACAGTATGTTTCAGATGTGATAGAGAAGGAGGTAAAAGAAGTGGAGGCTTTACAAATCAGGGAGATTGTCATGGCGGCACTCAGAGATGACATATTGGAGGGTTTGTCCTCTGGGGAAATAGGAGTAGAGTTAAAAAAAAAGATGCATTCATCCAATAGGCAACAGGAGATAGAAGAATAGATATGTAGACAGATTGCGGAAAGATGCAAAAGGATTGTCATAGTGGGTGACTTTAACCACCAATATTGACTGGGACTGTGTGCATAAGGCTTAGACAGGGCAGAATTTGTTTGGTGTATCCAAGAGGATTTTCTGAAAAAGATAGTAGATCTTATTAGATAATCTAGATAATACAACTTGAGGACTAAAATGGGCCTTGTACTGGGAAATGACCCTGGCGATGAGGGAAGGACAGTACATGTTGGCCAATTGGATTTGATAAAGTCTCTACTGCCTACATCTTTTGTCCTGTTTTTGAATCTCAATAGTGTTTTCTTCATGATGGCCTGACCTCAAAATTACTTCCAAAGCTTTCCACTCAGTAAAATAATTATTTCAAATATCTACACTAAATTTATGTTTTATGCATTTTCTCCGTTGATCTTTATATCTGCGAAAATGTACCATTGCTTCTTAATTCCTGACATTTTATTGACTCTGTGTCAGCCCGTTTGTTAATCAACTATCATTTGTTTCATCATAATCATAATCATGCTCCCCCTCCCCTCATCCCACTCACCATCAACAACACAACAGTCACATCTGTGGAGTCTTTTAAGTTCCTGGGAACCATCATCTCCAAGGACCTTAAGTGGGGGGCGACCATCGACTCCACAGTCAAAAAAGCACAACAGAGGATGTACTTCCTACGGCAGCTGAGGAAGCGCAATCTGCCACAGGCAACGATGGACCAATTCTACACGGCCATCGTAGAGTCTGTTCTCACCTTCTCCATCATGGTCTGGTTTGGCTCAGCCACCAAGCACGACACCTGGAGGCTGCAGCGAATCGTCCAATCAGCAGAGAAGGTTATTGGCTGCAACCTTCCCGCCATTGATGAACTGTACACTGCAAGGGCCAGGAAGCGAGCGGGTATGATCATCTCTGACCCCTCTCACCCTGGCCACAAACTCTTTGAATCACTTCCCATCAGGACGATCAAGCTCCTGCATCGGGGGGGGGGGATGTCAGTTCCCCGCGCCAGGCTATCAAACCCGGGTTGGGGCTGTAGTCGAACCTTTTGCAACTTTGGAGCTTCCCAACATCGGTCTCCATCCGAGACTGCAAGCTCCTCGATGGTGAAATCCGCAGGTCGCAGGCAAGAGATCGGCTCTGATGGTAAGTTCACACATCCCCGCGGTGGGGCTCAAAGTCAGCCCTGAGCAAGGCCTCCAGCTCCATGATATTAGGCCGCAGAGCGACCGGAGATACGAAAACAATTGAATTTCCGGCAAGGTAAGAGATTGAAAAGAAGTTTCCCTCGACCCCCTCCCACACCCTCCACATAAAACAAACCAGGGAACATTAACACAAACGTTTAAAACACATTAAAAATAACAAACAAAAAGACGAAAATACAGACTTTTTGTGAGGCTGGCATCATGCGGCGCCCCCTGGTGGTAACGTCTGTATTCAATGAGCCACCTATTCCACTTATTTTCCCTCAGACTTTCTCAGCTTCAGACATATTTTTATTTGCTCTTAAGTGTTTTTTGTCCCACTGCCATTCTATCGTTTGGCTTCAACACTGTCCATGCCATCAGTGGTGCAGCTACTGGAATAGAATACAGTAGCAAGGGGCAGGAGGGGATTGTTGGTGGGAATTAAGGCCTTGCTGTGTTTCAGTTGTAGTTATCAATGATGAAAAGGTGCAGAACATGGACGGGTCAAGGTGAGGAGCAGAAACAAATATGCTCTTCATTGTTGGACATGGTGTTGGATTCTGATGTGGAAAGACATCAATTTGGAATGAATAAGAAGTATAAAAAGAAAGGTATAGCACCTGGGAATACGTGATACTTTAAAGTGCTTCCAGCCAATGAATGAAATTCGCAAAAGCAAGAGAATATAATCACTGTTCCACCCTGGGTTCCTCAATCTTTGGTGATTGCAGGAAGAAGGTTAGACAACGTATGATGTGCAGGCTGGGAGTCCTTGGAAAGTATGTTAGAATTAGAGATTGAACAGAATCTTGATTAAATACGTTGGAAATTAACAGAGTACAGGCACCTTGCGTATTATCTGTGTTTGATCTATGCATTGTAGAAATAACACTTTAGTTCATTTAATACCAAAGCTTGATTTACATGCTCATATCTTTGGAATAATGCGTAAATTTTACTGCAGAGAACATAGTCGTGGATATGTTTAATTTACGCATTTTTGACAAACACGCTGCTTTTCAAGTACGTCGCCCCTGTGTAAAACGTGACGTGCCTGCACTGCAAATAATTTTTTTTAATGATGAACGCTTACCAACTGAAAACAGAAAGGGATCAGCAGCGATTATTTCTCCCTCTTTTGTTTGTTGCAGAATCCAATTGACAATCGTTGCTAAGAAAGAACAATATTTACGTCAGTAAAATGAAACCAGGCCATTCAATATTCACTAAAAAGTCACATTGTTTTTTAACTCACTTTCCCCTCTGTTGAGCTCCCAGTTGCAGTCCATCTGGCGTTCAGCTTGAATCCAGTACCGTCCATCTGTCCAGAGTACGGCATTTGTCATACTGACTACTGCAATACCTATAAAAAAATCAGATAGACACAACTCCTGAGTAGGCAACCTGTTGCTGTTTGATTTGTACCCTGCAGTGAATTGTAGCATTTTACTAAAGAATTTTTTTTTCTTTAGTTGCCAATGTTAATTATACAGATTTGCAGGTGGCTTCATGTTGTAATCAATTTCCAAAATGTTCTTCAATACAAACAAATTTTAGTGGCACAAAACATATGCGTATGGCTTCTGATCAAGAATTAATGTTTGCTCCCTGTGTGTTTAGGTTATTTTGTACTTTCAAAGAACAAGAAGTTAGATTTGTATCTCATTTTCTGAATGCAGGCTAGGTCAACCTGTTTTACACACAATGAAATGGCCTAGAATGTCAGTCATTGTTGTTATGTACAGTACATAATAAACTGGGCAATTGGCAAATGGTCCTGGAAAAATGTCTAGATAAACTTATCTATCCATCCATCCATCCATAACTAAAACTCTGATCTTGTGCTTTTCCGGTTTGCGGGGTTTATCTATTCGCGCAAAAACGATACGTGATAGCGCTGTGATTTTTCATCCCTTTACTCACCATTCCCCTATGCTGCGAGTGCAACAAGTTTCGTTCCGATCGATGGTATATTGTAAAAGTTATCGAGATTTAAAAATCATAAATACCGCGCATGCGCATATTGCTGTCAGTCGCCGCCACGCAAATGAGTCTCCTCTCCTGTCACTCAGGAATGGGCGAACAAGGACGAGCCTGGGTCCAGGGTCAGGGACAAGCCCGGAAATGAAGTCTGGGCCTGGACTGGAGCCCAGGTGGCGGCCGAGCTGAGGGCTGGAGTCGTCCCCAAGCCCAGGGCCTGGGTCAAGGTGTACCAGCGCCTCGAGGGCCATCCGGCCACCGCCATCCTGCAGCACAGCCTCCGCTTTCTGTTCTGTGGGCAGCTCTGGCTCAGCCGCTCGCCACTCTCACCCCGCCCCCGGCACAGCGAGTCCAGCTCCATCGGGGCCCAAGTCCGCGAGTGCTTCGGCCGCCTACAGCCAGGGCCGGGCCGAGTATGAGAACCAGGCCGAGTTCCAGGCCCTGGCGCTACCTTACGACCTGGGTAGGTTCTGGTGGTGGGGAGAGAGAAGACGAAGGGGGGGGGAGGGAGGGATGAGGGAGGGAGGGGGAGGAGGAGAGAGGGGAGAGGGAGGGAGGGAGGGAGGAGGGAGAGAGGAGAGGGGGGAGGGAGAGAGGAGAGAGGGAGAGAGGAGAGAGGGATGTGGGTTGGAGGGGAAGAGAGGGATGAGAGGGGGGAAAGGGAGAGAGGAGAGAGGGGTGAGGGATGGAAGGGGGAGAGAGAGAGAGAGAGAGGGGGGTAAGAGAGGGAGGGAGTGGAGTAGAGGGGCAGTGGAGTGCAAGGGGATAGGGAGGGGGTAGAAGGGCTCCAAGGTGGGCAATGTGGGATAGAGGGGGGAGTAGAGGGACAGCGGGACAGGGAGGGGTGGATTTGGAGGGGGGGAGGTAGGTATAAGTGGTGGAATATTGTGTTGGGGGAAACGGGATGCATTGTGGGAATGGGTGTGTTAGGGGACCAGGCCTCCCGTGTGACAGGGACCCAACGGGTCCCACTTAGTCTAGTAATCTTATACATTTATCCACACAGAAAGTAATTCTGTTTGAGAGACAAATATAGCCCAGTAAAACTTGTTGCTATTGTTTCAGTAATGCCGTAACATCCCAGTATCCGCCTGTGAAGCAGATGCTTGGATTGAACCACTCATAAAAGATGGTATCTCCAACAGTGCAGGACGCCCTGAAGTATCAACATCAATTAGGTGCTGCCATCTTCAGATTGCGATTTGAACTCGTAATCTATATTACTAAAAGTCTGATCTTGACCACTTCCTGTGGTTCTGTATATTGATTTTAGACAAAAACGCTGCCACTTACGGCTGTGATTTTGGGGCATCTTACTCTAAGTTCCCCTCCGCTGTGCAGGACAAGGGGATTGTTCCCATCGATGAAAAATAAAAGAGTTATTAGTGTTTAAAAAATGTTGAGGTTCTCTCTCCTGGCCAGTATCACACGGCTGGTGGGCTGGCAGTTGACTGACTGCTATTCCTTGAAATTCCATTTCAAACAGGGTGCAAAGCCACCAGGGTGCAAAGCCAACAAATTCAAATGCAGTTTCCTACCATTTCAAGCAGGGTGCAAGTCCACCAAATTCAAGCGCAGTTTCTTACCACTTCAAGCAGAGTGCAAGCCACCGAATTCAGGTGCAGTTTCCTATCACTCCAAGCAGGGTGCAAGGCCACCAAATTCAAATGCAGTTTCCTACCACTCCAAGCAGGGTGCAAGGCCACCAAATTCAAGTGCAGTTTCCGATGATGGATTGGGCAGTGGACCACTTCAAAAAGGGTGCAAGGCCACCAAATTCATGTGCAGTTTCATACCACTTCAAGCAGGGTGCAAGGCCACCAAATTCAAGGGCAGTTTCATATTACTCCAAGCAGGGTCCAAGGGCAGCAAAGTCAAGTGCAGTTTCATACCACTTCAAGCAGGGTGCAAGGCCACCAAATTCAAATGCAGTTTCCTACCATTTCAAGCATAGTGCAAGGCCACCAAATTCACGTGCAGTTTCTTACCACTTCAAGCAGGGTGCAAGGCCACCGAATTCAGGTGCAGTTTCCTACCACTCCAAGCAGGGTGCAAGGCCACCAAATTCAGGTACAGTTTCATACCACTTCATGCAGGGTGCAAGTCCACCAAACTCGAACTAGAATAAGACCAACAATGCTGCCTAACCAACGCTATACTTGTGGAGAGATGGGACATTGGAATCACATCTGTCCAACGAAGGAACGGATGAAAGAGAGGGGTCAAAGAAGGGATTTCCAGGATTAAGAAGAATTTAGAGATCCGAGAGAATATAGACACATCCGAAATCCAAGGAATTATGGGAGGTCCTTTAATTCAAGGAACTACTGGGACCCAAGAAATCAGAGAGAGAGACGGCCCGAATGTCAGGAACTGAGAAATCACACACCGTTCACTCAATCCAACCCATTTTCTCCGTCCTGACTCACCAACCTACCCTGGAATTGTGGGCATGGAGACATGACCCCTACCCTAGATCCCTCTCAAATAATTTACCAGAATGAGCGGATTGAATGTACTATTGTAGCAAAAACTGGAAATTGAATGGAAGAAAATTATAAACCCTCTTATGACTACCCCAGAAAACCCCTTAAAGCAAAGAAGATTGTAAATCAAGGAGCTTGTTTAAACTGCACCCAATCACATCACTGGAGTATGGAGTGCCCAGCGAGAAGGCAGAACCTAGCTGGATACAAGAAAAACCAAGGGGCAATAAAGAAAGTAAGAAAAGGAACATAGTAGCTAGCGTAAAAAGAGATAACAGCTGAGAAATGGAAATGGCACTAGGGAGAGATGCAACAAGCTTACTCGTGCAGGAGGATTGGGAGTGGGGAAAAAATATATTGAATTATTGTATTGCAAAGTTTTGTGCCTGCAGGACAGTGTGTTAACAAGAGACTATCTGGGGAGTGAGGTAAAAGAATGCACAGACCCCTAAGAATGTGAAGAAGACAGGGAAAGGTAATGCAGCTCCCCAGAAAAAGGTGACCAGCAGGAAGAATTGATACTGTCCTGCCCCTTTAAGACATTTGGGAAGGCCAGCAGGCAGAGCGACATGCTCCTCCGTATCTCCACTCCCTAGTAACCGATACCATCTGCAGAAAGGAGGAAGAAAAGGACCTACCCTAGTGCCCAACTTTAGTATCACCTTGCTACTGGAGGAATAAAAGGAAGGAGAATAAAGGACACTTCAATCATCTCCAAAATAAATAACAATGACAACTTATAATGACTGTTGGGATGGCTCCTCTTTAGAATTGGATCTGAATAAAAAGGAATTTCTCTGTGATCTGGGGCAAAATACTCACTTTGTGCCAAAACTTAGTTATAAGTAAATTAATTCAAAGAGGGCTTATGAGATGCAGTCTTAGAATTGTTAGAGAATTGACTGTTAATTTAGCATTCTTCTTTTGTCTCACCCACAGGAGATAGTCGAATATAGGACTGGATCACTTAGTTACCATTAAGGAAGGGACAGACCCTAGCAGATGTCAGGAATTAAGATATACCCTGGAAACGTAAGGTGGTAGTATAAAATGACGAGGTAGATCGAAAATGTATGTTCCCCACGGATGAACCAAAACTAACCATCTAGAAGAGTTACTTAGAGATGAGAACCCCTAGACAAGGAACAAAGTTAATAGAATAAAAGCAAGAACCCCTAGACAGAGAACAAAGCCAACATGGTAATATAGTAAGAGCTAATCGAGTAAAGAACCAACATAGTGGAGAATCAGTATAGTAACGAGTTACCATAGTGAGGAGTGCTTACATAAATAAGAAGCACTGGAGGAAAGACTTGGTTAACTGTAGGGGAAACTTGAATTGTATTGGGAATAGCGGAGCCGATGTGTATTTGCCCGATGTTTTTGAATTGTTTAACCCTTGATGGTAAAGAGGCTTATATTATCAAGGTGGAAAGAAATTGTCCCTGGATTTGGCATTTTTGATTGGACTTAGGATAAAATTAATAGTAAAAGAAATTGATTGTTTAAATTTGAACAGCTGGGAATTGCACAGGAATTGGCGGCTACAATGCTGTGGAATGAGAGAGGAATTGGGCATTGAAATTCGAAAAAGTAAATTGAAGGCTGAGACTGAATTTGGTTAAATTGGAACATTATCATGGTTTGCTCCAAATTAAAGTCATGCCTGTAGGGGAATCTGGACCGAACCTAGCTGAAATTATATGATTACCTGGCATCAGATATCCATAGTATAACATCGTGTGAGTATGAAGAAGGCTAATTAGTTTCAATACTAGAATAATAAATAATATATTAGGGAACAAAATAGAGTACAATATAATATGTTTGATAGATAATAGAATAGGGATAGGATCAAGTGAAATAGGAATAGCAAATGTGTGGGTAAGCATGAGTGCATGATGGTAACTTGCTTTGTCCCAAGCTTCTTAGGATTTTATGGAGTTTAGGTTTGAATGTGGAAGGTGATGGAAGACTGTGCAGGAACACAGATGGAGGGAATTCGCGCCCACGAAAACTCGGGAGGTGAAGACTCCTCGGACAAAACGTGTGAAGTTATGCCCATGAAACTTGGGATGCTTGACAAGATTCTGAGAAGAAACATCATCATCTTGTGTTACTGACAGATGGGAAATGTAAAGCACACTTACATATATCTGGTTAGCTGATTATTGAGCCACTTTGGTTATCATTAATGATGAGTTATCATTATGATAAAAGGAAGGAATATTAATCCTGGCTAACTTGTAGCAGTTAAGACTTCAAAATTGGGTTAAGTTTCAGGGTTGCTGCAAGATCTGGTCAAATTGGAATTACTCTCTGCGCAGCTGGGACAAGCTGAGGAGAGGTGCCAGAGTGTCTGGAGCTTAGATACAATTTGCAAGCAAAGAATGGGAAGATCTACAAACCCTATCAATCTGGTGCAAAATGCATCGAATGGATTGGATGGCTGCAAACTAGGCATACACCTTGTATATAGTTGTAAATAATGTTGCAGTGTTTGACTGTAAGTGTTGATTGGATGAGGTGTTGAGCCTTGTCTGGGTTTTCTGTTAAGCAGAGTAAATGTTTCCAAGTTGACTTCATCTCGAAGTCCGGTGTGAATACAATGTAATGAACTGTTGTATCATTGGTTTAGGGAAAGGCCTGTTATGCATGGGGTTAATTGATATCTGTAATTCGGTTATTGAGAGACCACCCCCACGTGGTTTGGCCCCTCGAGGTCCCGGGACATATAAAAGTCCGCGAACATGAGGCTGAGCGTCGATCTTCTGGAAGAGCGTTCAGGACTGCGTGAACTTCTGGAGTGCCTCTGTTTGAGCGAGGCCTGGAGGGCTTGAACAGGCAGACGTAAGGATCGAACCCACGATGGGATAGGTACAGTGTGTGATCTGTGACGCGCTTTTGGTAAAATAAAATGTAGTTGTTTCAAATGCTTGATTTAGCGTTTTTACTGAAACTAGACTGGGGGGATGCTTAGAAACGAGTAATTATCATACTGGCTATCACCCCCTAGTCCTAATGCAAGGTTTCAACCAAAATGTTGACAACTCCTTTCACCCACTTGCTACATTCCTTCAACAGATTGTTATTGTGCCAGTTTCCAGTGTCTGCAGTCTCTTGTTTCACTATTGTGATGAAATCTGGAGTATCGTTTCTAAGACAGGGTGTAGGCAACCCTGAAGTAGAGAGGCTACAATTAAAGGAATGCACCCTCTTTGCCTGTTATTATATCCACACTTCCTCATTATATATACTTTATAATGTCAAATCTTTCCTTTTAATTTATAATTATGCCCAGCATTGTAATAACTAAAAATGGTTGCTGATTCATGCTTTTGATTTTCATACCTCTGCCCTTTGTGTGGGTGGAGAAGGAGGTATTTTAATTGAGACTATGCATATTTTGTCCTAGTAACTAATGAAATGTAACTAATGAAATATCACAACTTTTGAAATGTTTCTTGGTCATGACTAATTAAATGAAATACTTTTGAGCAGCTGTAGTTGTGACAGTTTGCTAACTACAACTAGGTGTTTTAATCAATAGGTCCAGGTGGCGCCAGCAATGGCAACCTTGTCAACAGTCTGTCTGTCCCTTCCTTCTTAGTTGTTTTAATAGTATGTGTTAAATGTATGTTTTAGTGTTCTTTAGCTTGTTTTATGTGGAGGGTGGGAAACTTTTTTTAATATCTTACTTCGACAAAGATGCGATTTTTTTTCCGTATCGTATCTCCGTCCGCACTACGGCTTAAACATTGTGGAGTTGGCAGCCTCTGCTGGAGACCAACTTCGGGAGCTCCAACCGCGGGAGCCTGCGGATTATAACATCGCTGAGCTCACGATCCCTATGCCAAGGATCGCCCTCGGAGCTCCAATGGCGGCAGTCTGCGGACTTTAACATCGTGGTGCTCGCGGTCTCTGGTTAGAGACCGGCTTCCGGAGCTCCAAGCAGCAGGAGCTTCGACCGCCCCGACACGGGGTGCTTTGATCGCCCCGACGCGGGAGCTTCGATCACCCCGACGGATGGTTCAACTGCCCCGACCATGGGAGAAAATGAGGGAAGGAGATTAGACTTTATTGCCTTCCATCACAGTGAGGAATGTGGGGAGTCCACTGTGGTGGATGTTTATGCTAACTTTTATGTAGTTGTGTGACTTGTTGCTTTTTTTTAGTGTGGCTGTATGGTGATTTGAATATCACTGTACCTTAATTGGTACACATGACAATAAAAGACCTTTGAAACCTTTGACCTTTTCTACAAACCTAAAACCTGTTTATGACACCTTTTCGTAGTTAATTACGTTTCAAGCTCTGCTAAGATGTGAATCAGGATTCAGCTTCATTTATTGCTGCATTGTTTTTGGTCAGTGATGAAACATCCTACCAGGTGGTGGTTTGTTTAGGAATCCATGAGGTTTATCTGAATTTGTTAGTCAGGGAAACTGGAGTTCCAGAAATGAGACAATTTTAGCTAAAGTACTTTGTGAAGAAGAACCCCAATAAAATCCTAATCATTATGATGCTCGCAGAGATCAGGTTGATATATTGGAAGTTACCTGTAGGTTTTCTAGTAAGACAATGTCTATCTTCCTGCGAGATTATACGATGGTACTTTTCACTACTTCCACTGTCAACCTATCAGTCTTTTCTGAAGCCCACACTGTAGCACCACCTTACATTATCAGACTATAATAATTTGACCCTTTAGCTATGCAAGCTCTTAAGCTTGTCCATGCATTTGGTGCATTCATGGAAGAAGGTAGAATTTCTATAAAGAATGAAACCATTCCTCCCAAAATGTAAAAACCGCCACAGCCAAACAGAAATACCCATTTTTGTTTATCAATAATACCTGCAGATCCATTGAATCCCGTCATCCAGGCTCTTCGTGCATACCGAGGGCTAATATACTCACTCTGAAAAAGAATATAAATCCTACTCAATCCCCAGTTATGAAGAACACCCCCAGGGATTACTGGGTTTAGATCAAAGTTGCCAAGATTGATTGGGACATAAACCAATTGTCTGCTGAGTATCTTTAGAAACACAACATTTTGTGAATGTACATTGCCAAAATTACTGTAAATTCAATTGGTCTGATTTATTGAAAAATAAAATTGTTACATTTAATTCCTTCCATCATATCATGACATTTAAATGACTAAAACCAATGGATGCTGTTGCAATGTTCCCAAACTTAGTTAATTAAAGTGTGGGAAGGAGCTCCAAATATTGGTTTATACCAAACATAGGCACAAAATGCTGGAGTACCTCGGCATGTTGGGCAGCAACTCTAGATAAAAGAAATAGGTGATGTTTCGAGTTGGAACCTTAGGTCTGAAATAGAGTTCCGACCTAAAACACCACCTATTCCTTTTCTCCAAATATCCTGCCTGATCTGCTGAATTACTCCAGCAATTTGTGTCTATATTTAGTTAATTCATCACCGTTGGAACTGAAACATGGCTCCTTAGAGTTAAAAAACACATCGGTAGTCGTTTTTGACAGTGTTGTAATGATGAGAAGTGTGTCAGCATTATACACAATGTGACAGAAGACGAATATCTCTAATCAGTGGTGTCTCAGTATCAGACATAATTCCACACCCTCCCTTGATATCAGTCAAGCATCAGACGTTGCAGCTAGACAAATAGCTTGATTGAGCAGTGCCAGGGCTGTAATAGCCTAACGGCAGTGCAACCAGTCACCGGCCTCTGAAGTCAATGATGCATCATCGTACATTATCATCAGTTCACTCCAATGTCAGTACTGATCAGCGTTGGGAAAAACTTGTGTAGTTAGCTATATTTTAAGTTGGATTCAATCTATGAACTGCATTAAAAACTAAAATTGGCTGTCTGTTAGCAGTAATTTGCTGTAACTAATTTGTTTTAAGCAAAGCATTTGATAGGGTGGACTTCAATCTCCATGAATGATTATGGATTTACCAAATGAATAGTTGAATTATAGATTTAAGCATGTGCAGAGAATCACCAAATATGAAAATGCTATTAATTTACATTTACATATAGGACCAAATAAATATGTTTTGAGTTTGAAAGAACTGGTAAGGTGTTGAGAGTATTTCAAATTTTCAAATTCTTCATTTTGACCGATAGATGCTAACCATCAATCATAGAAATAATGCCAGTGTAACAACCTTGAGGAGATGACACCAAGGTTTATTACAGGAAGCATAATTTGAGGAGGGTGGAAAGTGCAGCCTGTTATATCGTTTCAGATTAAATAGATACAAATAAATCTTTTAAATAATGGTCTGGAAACTCACCAAATGAGGGTCGGTGGCAGGAATCACATATACACTGATATTGTGTCCATCCATCAAATTCCTGAGAGCATTTAAACGGACTGTGGTGTTGACTATGTTGGAAGGCACGTACTAAATGTATGAGAATACAACATAAATTCAGTAGTTAAGAATTTATCAATTCTGATTTATCAAAGTCAGATAAAGTAGTCAGATTTCTCAAAGTTTAAATTTTTATTTCACAGTATCGTGCATTCTTTATATATTCCTTTTATGAGATAAAACCAAAGTTTGTGCAGAAATATTATTAAACAAAATGGGGAATATATTTTAGCCTAAACTATTTACCATTTATTGAAACAAAAACTACAGTATTCTGTTAATATGGCTGTCCCTTTGCAACTATCCCACATTGTTCTAATGGGTTCATATGAGATATGATGTGATGTAAAGCCACTTCAGTCAATGAATTTAGATTTTGATCCTCTGTATAGTGAATAACTGATTTCGGACAATTCTGGCCACAGTCTCTCCAGTCAAAGAGGTGAAAGTAAGCCAAGATTTCTGACCTGACCATTATCTAATGACCACAGCTAAAAAATGCCCTGCAATGGGTGTTTTTCTTAAATATATAGAGAAGATCATTTGCTTAATCGTTTCACTTACTTTGCTGTTACTAATGTCATTGCTGAAAATTATGTAACTGAATTCATTAGGACCTAAATGCTGCAATTTTCCTGTGTGGGCATTAATGTTAAATGTTACATTGAAGCATCTTCAGAATTTCAGATCAGAATAGTTTAATTTCTGTTTGAAAGATCCAGCAAGGAAACGGATCCTTCAGTCCACCATCCACCCCAGTCATCTATCACTTGCTCACAGTAGCTCGATATTATTGCACTTTTTCATCCACTCCCAAAACACTAGGGGCAATTTACAGAGGCCAATTAATCTACAAACCTATATGCCTTTGGGATGTGGGAGCAAACAGAGGAAACCAATGGGTGGAAAATGTTTTGCTTGTGACATACATTTTCCCAGCTTCACTGTGCTCCACCCCCACCCTTTATATTTCAGACAGGCCTGCAAAACCCCAGAACCACAGGAATTTCTTTTAGCCCTATCTCACAGTACGAGTTCATTTCAAGAGCTCCCTCGAGTTAAAAAAAAAAATCAAACTCGTGGTAAGCACGGAGAATGAACGTAACGGGTACGTCAGAGCTTGGGGACGTCTCTTAGCGGCTCGTAATGCTAACAGCAGGTACTTGGGAAGACTCGCTAATGGCAGGTAAGCACGTGAAGACTCGTGAAGATTTTTCAACATGTTGTAAAATGTCTACGAAAGCCCAGAGTACCGATGAGTGGCCATTACCGTAAATCTCCGAGTTCGAATCGGGGCAAACTCGGGAGATCTCCTGGAATGAAATCGTACCGTGGGACAGGGCTTTTATTATGCCATTTGTTTGCTTGTAAAGCAAGCCATGAAATATCTTTCTCCCAGTTGTTTTGTTCTAAAATTAACTAAACTCAATTTTCCGCAGAAGTAGGAAGTGGTGGGAAGCTCAGATTTATCAGTTTTCCTGGAACATCTTCTGTGGCATTGTGTCATAGTGATAAACTTTGTGTAATAGTGATAAAACATTATGTGATAAACTTAATTTAGAATTTTTGGATTCAATTTTTAAATTATGTTAACTAACAATGACATAATTTATTTAATGTTTTATGATAATATAGAAGTCAAGAAGGATGAAATCAGAAAAGGCAAAATAAACATCAGGTTGGTAATTTCCATGGACATCCTCACCCAATCCAATAGAACTCCAGGATATTTCATCTATCCTTATTCCAGTACTAATGTACCCTTGACTGATGATAGTAGCCATAATTTCTAAGTATCCTAGACATAGGAACTATGGTACCTCAGATTTTTCATATCATCTCAATTTGCAACTTTATCACTGCAGATCACACACTAACCAGCCATGATTAAATGGTGGAGTAGACTTGATGGGCCGAATGGCCTAATTCTGTTCCTAGCACTTATGAAGCAGCTTTAATGTGGCTCTCTTTTCAAAGAGATAATTATCTTGGCTACTTACGGGAGGCTTTGCAGTGCAATTTCTCATCAGAGCGGCATTGCGTTCATCTGAATGAACAGGATGACTGCTTGTCAACAAGAGCAAACCTAGAAAAATGATCATCAATGCATTAATGTGATTTACACATGTTCAAAGCAATCGATTTAACTGATGATACCCATGTTGAATTAGGAAATAGCTAAATGTACAATTGATAAGGTAATGAGAAAATTAAATCAGTAGACCAAAGAGGCTGCAAATCCTAGTATCTGGAATGACAGACAGAAAGCGGGAAGAACAACGGGTCAAGGGCATCTGTTAAAAACTGAGAGCCTGCAGTAAGACTGCGAGGGAAGAGGAAAGATTACTAGTATATACCAGTGTTAAGAGGGGTGGATAGAGGCTGGTAAGTGATAGATGGAACCAGATGGGAGGGGATGATCAGTGGATGGAAACAATTGTAGGGAGGGAATGAGTGAATGGGCAAGATGAATAAATGGAGATGAAAACAAGGTGGGCAGGTGAATGTGTGTGGAAGAAGAGCACTGTAGATGTGGCTGACTTGAAATTGGAAAATGCAATGTTTATATCATCAGCTATAAGCTACCCAAGAGTGGTGTGAGATGTTGCCTTTCAATTTTGTGTTTGGTCTCTCTGCAGTAACCGAAAAGTACGAGGACAGACGGGTCATTGGGGGGATGGGAAGGAAAGTCAAACTGACATGAAACTGAAAGTTCAAGATGGCCACAGCAGACTTGTGCTCTGTCTGCAATGACACACAAACAGTCGCAGAACTCTGCACAGCACCTAGTCTACACATGGGTTACCAGTGTTGAAGAGGCCACAGTGTGAGCACAGAATGCAGGAGGCCAGGATGGAGAGGTGTGGCTGAACAGGCAGGGCTGTTTAGGTCCCTGGATGGTGGTGAGGGTGGAGGTGAAGGAATTGTTTTTACCTTTCCTTCAGTTGTAGAAGGAAGTGCCAGAGGCCGAGAACGTTGGAAACAAGAAAAGTACACGATCCAGAAATCGTCTGGAATGTTTTGCAAAAGTTTCAAAAAGGGAAAGCAGAAACAGGAACAGCAGCTAGCCAAGGTTTCTCATGCATGTCATGTAAAAGCCGTTTGACTTCCTTGTAGCTGTTGGCACTAAAAGATTGCTTGGTTTCTTTAAACAGCCTTTAAAAATGTATGGGTGCAAAATAACCAGCTCCCTTCCAGCTGCCGGAGATTGTTCATTTCTTGCAGATGGTTGCAGCAGGTATAGCAGAAAGCAGGTCGTATGCTCCCAGGCAGTGTCAAAGGGAACTGGCGTGCAAGATGGATAATTTCACCTGCAGGATAGCTGACCATTGTCCAAGGGATCCATGCAGACCCTGCAGAGCCTCTCGTGAGTACTACTAGAGTGAGGTTGCTAGGAATGAATCCATCAGAAGCAATAACACTCATCTGGCAGAGCAGCTACAATAAATCTTCTGATCTCACCAGATATGTCAAAGTGAGCCTGATGCAATTACCCTCATTTATTTAAACTCAGCAAATACATTTTCTTCCAATAAACCTTCCCTGGCACTTAGACACAAAAGCTACATTACTTCCCTTATTTGTCACCTCTATCCCTCCGTCATATTGTGCCTCTCTCCCTCTCCTTCTGTGTCTGACTTTTCCTATGGAAGTGTTGCAAGTTCTCTACTTTGTTACAAGACAACACAGACGATATGATGGAGAAACAAGAAACTGCGGATGTTGGAATCCCATTCGGAAATGTGACCTGTCCATTCTCCCCCTGGAATCAGCCTTACCTGCTAAGTTCCTCTCACACTTTGCACTTTATAGCAGATCTGATGCTTGCAACCAGCTCATAAAGGGACATACATGCTCTACAAAAAGAACATGAATTTTCCAATGGGTTTTCAACTGCAAAACATCTTTTATTTTGGAAATAAAATAGTATTCCCAATTATAGTAAATTGAAAATTTGTTCGGATGTCAGTCTGAATTTGCAGCAATGGACTCCTTTAAGAAAACATTATTTAAGTAAAATGTACTGCAGTTGTAGAAAAAAAGGGTTACATTTAAGATTGCAGGGATAGGGATCAATGTACTCATTCGTACATACTGCACGTGTATAATTTTGAATTTAAATTTATTTAGTAGGAACTGCTATCATAAAAAGGCCTGTCCCACTCAGGTGACCTTTTAGGCGAGTGCAGGAGACTCTGCGCTCGCCTCATGATCGCAACATGGTCGCCACATGTTCGCTGGTGGTCTCTGGTGAGTCTCCTTCATGGTTGCGAGGAGTTCCCGCATTCTGGGAACTAGTCGCATCCTCAGTATGGTCGCAGCAAATTTTTCCAACATGTTGAAAATTTTTCTGCGACTAAAAATTGGTCGCCATGGAGAAAATCGATACATTTGTAGTCATAGGTGCAGTGATAGTGGGGTCGCCATGTAGTTGGAGGTAGTCGAGGTAGTCGTAGGTAGTTTTAGTTAATCTCCTTTGCTGACCGGGCATTTTCATTGGCTCATTGTGGGAAACAAAATGTAAGCACGAGTTTTCAGAACCAAGGAAAACCGCCGATAATGTTAAATGCCCACCGAACTTCACAGCTGTGTATCTCTGGATTATTACAAGTTGTCTGGCTTCTTACAAGTGTCTCCACTCCTTCTCCCCCCCACTTTTCTCCCCTTCTCCCCTCCCCGCTCTGTTAAAGGACATACCGTTAGCCGTCTTAACCTTGCTGTTCATCGCGGTGTGTGTCTGTATCACCTTGGCTTTGCGCCGTGTGAATTTCAGACAGTGCTCCCCCGCTTTCCCTGGCCCCCGCCTTGGCTCTGTGTCTGTGTCTGTGTCTGTGTCTGTGCCTGTGCCTGTGCCTGTGTCTGTGTCTGTGCCTGTGCCTGTGTCTGTGTGTTCCACTCTGACAGTCACCGTTCCACTTCCCGGTTTTTCAGCAACTGTGCGAGCTTGACACTCACCGGCAGTCCACTGAAAAATCGCCCGTGGGGCAGGCCCTTTAGAGAATTAACTTGTAAACAGTACTTTGCCTTCTAATTTAAGATCACAGATCAGAATATTTCAGTCGTCATGCACTATCAGACTAGATAGCAAGTGATGGTGATCTTTTAATCATTTACAAATTTAATCAAATCCAGTAATTACTTTTATTGCTGCTGTAACTGCACAATGTTTTATTTTAATCCATGGCAGAGATTCAGTCTGGTATTCAACAGCATTTTATAGAGTAAGATAGTTCAACAGTCTATAACTTCACGGGGGTATCAGGTTCTGACCAATGGGTGGGACCAGAGGGTATTTTATAATTATTTTATTTCAGACTCCACTACACTGAATGTAAAAGTAATAAACTCTGCATTTCAGTTATACTTATGTTAGATGTTCATGTGTATTAACTCATACTAAACCTGCTTACTAACACTGTCTGGGATGTCTGTCAAGGTGAGTATCTGCATTGCATTTTGCCAAGGGGCTTACTAATTTACAATTCAGCAAATGTAGGAAAATAACTGTTTCCCATCCACCAAAAACCAGAGCATTGTTCCTTAGGGAACCTTAAGGATCGCTGCATGAGCTCTGGGCCACATTCTTAATCTACCACAATGATGAAGCTTGTAATACGTCGTAGTTCACAATACGTCACAAGTAAACATTACCTAGTGGGTGAAATGCTTGTTTCTTTGCATGTATTTATTAGGGATGTATCACTGGCAAGGCTGTATTCCCTGAAGGTGGAATCTCATGTAGATAGGGTGGTAAAGAAAGCTTTTGGTATGCTAGCCTTTATAAATCAGAACATTGAGTATAGAAGTTGGGATGTAATGTTAAAATTGTACAAGGCATTGGTGAGACCAATTCTGGAGTATGGTGTACAATTTTGGTCGCACAATCATAGGAAGGATGTCAACAAAATAGCGAGAGTACAGAGGAGATTTATTAGAATGTTGCCTGGGTTTCAGCAACTAAGTTACAGAGAAAGGTTGAATAAGTTAGGTCTTTATTCTCTGGAGCGCAGAAGGTTAAGGGGGGACTTGATAGAGGTCTTTAAAATGATGAGAGGGATAGACACAGTTGACGTGGACAAGCTTTTCCCATTGAGAGTAGGGAAGATTCAAACAAGAGGACATGACTTCAGAATTAAGGGACAGAAGTTTAGGGGTAACATGAGGGGGAACGTCTTTACTCAGAGAGTGGTAGCTGTGTGGAATGAGCTTCCAGTGGAAGTGGTGGAGGCAGGTTCGATTTTATCATTTAAAAATAAATTGGATAGGTATATGGATGGGAAAGGAATGGAGGGTTATAGTCTGAGTGCGGATAGATGGGACTAGAAGAAAATAATTGTTCGGCACGGACTTGTAGGGCCGAGATGGCCTGTTTCCGTACTGTAATTGGTGTATGGTTATATGGTTATAAGGCCAGAATCGGTTGTACATCCCCAAAGGCCCTTGAGAAGATGAACGTGAGCCACGTTCATGAACCACAGTAGTCTTTCTGGCAAAGGTGCACCCACACTGCTAATTCTAAAATCTATACATAACTAAAACTCTGATCTTGTTATCTTCCGGTTTGGCGGTCTTTCTATTGGCGCAAAAACGGTTCATGATAGTGCTATGATTTTTTCACCAGTTCGCTCACCGTTCTCCTGTGCTGTGAGTGCACCATGTTTCGTTTTGATCAGTTGAATGTCGTAAAAATTAGCGAGGTTTAAAAATCTTCTGTGCGTGCGTGCGTGCGCAGATTGATCTCTTCTGCCAGTCGGCGCCGTGTGGATTGGTCGTTTCTCCTGTTACAACGCATGACAATCTGCCCCTTTCAGCGCCATCACTTCTTTACTGGAGCTGAGGATGGCCGGCGGTGGTTTCCAACCGGATACAATCTTTGGAGCAACCCAAAGCGATGCCCCAAGCAGCCCAGCCCCAAGCAGCCCAGCCCCAAGCAGCCCAGCCCCAAGCAGCACAGCCCCAAGCAGCACAGCCTCAAGCAGCACAGGGTCAGAGACCTGACCCAGCCCAGTGTCGGAGACCCAGCCCAGCCCGGAATCAGAGATGTCACCAAACGGAAAGCGGAGACCCTGATTCCGGCGGAGGAGAACGACCAGCGCCCAGCCAATTCCAGCCACTACCCCTCTGGTCCCCCTCACTGGTTCCTCCCCTCTCCCCGTAATGCCCCCCTTCTCCCCCGTGGCACTCCCACCGCCTACACACCCCTCTCCTCTCTTGTAGATTGATGTGTCTCTACTATATATATATATCACCACACTGATTATGTATGCTGCACATTCCTTATGCAATCCAGTACGGATCTTCATCCCAACCCGTCCATAAGCCTGCGTGTCTCTCCCTGTCTCTCTCTCTTAGATTAGATGTATGCCTTTGAGGCGAAAGCACAAGGTGTTTCCTCTGTGGAATTACAAATAAAAAACTGTGAGTTCTAAACTCGGCGTGGTGATATATATAGAGTAGAGACACACTAATCAACCCGCCCACTAGCCCTCCCCCCCCCCACACCCACCCCCCGCCCACATACCCCCCCGCTCCCATAACCCCCCCGCCCACATACCCCTACCCCCCCCCCCCCCCACCCCCCCCCCCACACCCCCCCCCACTCCCCCCCGCACCCACCAACACACACACACACCCCCACGCGCTCCCTCACGTCCCCTCACCCCCCCACCCCCCCACACACCACCCCCCCCCCCACACCCCCCCCCCCCCCCACACACCCACACACCCCCACCACACCCCCACACCCACACACACCCACACACACACCCACACCCACACACACACACACACACACACACACACACACACACCCACACACACACACACACCCCCCACACACACACCCACACCCCACCCATACCTCTCCCCCCCAACACCCCCCCATACATACACCCTCACCCACTACCCCTCTCCCCTCCCCCCAACTACCCCACACCCCAACTACCACACACCCCCGTCCTCCACACTCGCCCTCCCCCCACACCACCCTCCCCCCCCCCTTCCTACACCTCCCCGTCCACACACCCCACTTCCCTTCCCTCCCTTCCTCCGCTCCCACATATGAAGAGGAGGGGGAGGGAGTGCTCGGGGATGAGGGAAAAGGGGCCATGCCTGCACAGTTAGGGACTATAGGTGAGTGGTGGAATATTGCGTTGGGGGAATGGGTTGCGTTGGGGGACCAGGCCTCCCGTGTGACTGGAAACCGATGGGTCCCACTTAGTCTAGTTGAACTTAACAATGATAAAACAGTCGCACAATATTTCCAAGAGCATGGTGCACAAAATGGAGGTGGACCTGCAGCCGATAGTCTGATAACCTTGGTCTTCCTAGAGATGGAGGTTAGTAGTCAAGGTGAGTAACCGCAGTGCATTTTGTCAAGGGTCAGCATTAAATGACACCCGTGCCATCTGGGAGATGTAGATAATTGAATGAGTAATGGAAAATTTAATGCAGTACAAGAACAAACTCTTTGTCCCTTGGAGATGGAAAGCAATTATGGCTTTGCTTGGAATACTCGCATCCCAAACAGTGTCCGTGCAGGAAAGACCATAGGAAACACAAGACGCAATACCCAATCCACAAACATGAAGGAGCTCCCACAGCACTGTACAATGCTACCGCTGAAATAATCATCTGACTCAACTATCTAAATGTAAAATCATGCTATATTTCTGCAACATTTGTGTGAAAGAAGAATTGAGGCACAAAGTCAAGTGATGTTATGAGGTAGAAATAGGTTGTCCGAGTGACTGCATGAATAAATAGTTTAAAACACATTTGGATCACACTCTGGATCAAATATGGCATTGGGTTTATGAAGTGCCAGGATCAATCTTAGACGCTTGACAAAGAAAGGGATGTAATCGGTAGGGAGGAAATAGAGTTTGTCTTGGGAATAGAGGGCAACGGCTGTTGTCAGAAAGCCTTCAGCAAGAATACAAAACTCATGCCATGTTTTGAGAATGTGACCAGGTACACCATCAAGTCCGGACGCTTTCCGAGGGTTCACCCACCTGAAGGATCTTCTGATGTCGGTTGCGGTGACTGATATTGCAAGACCATTTGGGGGCTACGGTAGCCGGAGAAGGTACATTAGTGTTCTCCTGATCGAAGCATGCACAGAACACATTGAGCTCATCCTGGGAGCGATGGCTTTTGTTGCTTGAACTACCACTTGATTTTGCCTTGTAGGAAGTGATGGCATGCAAGCCCTGCCTGCCACAGCTGCCGAACATCTGCCTATTTAGAGTGAAATTCCCATTTAACCATTTTGATGACCATATCAAGGTCATATTTGGACTTCTTATATGAATCTGCATCACCAGACCTGAATGCATGAGATCTGGTCAGAAGATTGACGACCTCCCGGTTCATCCAAGGCTCCTGGTTGGGGAATGCTCGGATGGTTTTCATGGGAACACACTCCTCTATGCATTTCCTTATGAAGTCAGTAACAACTGTGATTGCTGAGTTTTTGAACATTGCCCAGTCTTCAACTCCACGCAACCTCAGAGTTGTTCCTCTGCCTTCACTGGCCAGCTCTGTGCAGTCGTCACCGCTGGGGCTGTATTGTTTAGTCACTGCCTATACACAGGAAGATAGAGCACAGCCAGGTGGTCAGATTTCCCTGTGTGGGAGCAAGGGATGTAGACATCTTTGATGGTGGAAAGGCAGTGGTCGAGAGTGTTGGATCCTTTGATAGTGGTGGTTTCAAAGTGATTTCTTCCAGTGACTTTGTTAAAGTCCCCGACTATGAGAGGAGATGTGTTGGGGTAAGCTGTCTGTTGTTTGTTGACCACGGCAAGCAGCTCCTCCAGTGCTAGACAATCGTCTGTCTGGTGTGGGTTGTACACCGCGGTCATGATGATGGGGGTGAATTCCCTCAGGAGGTGGAAGGGATGGCACTACACTGCCAGCTGTCCCAGGTGCGGAGAGCAGGAATTGGACAGGATCGCTACATCTGAGCACCACAAAGTGTTTACCATGAGGCAAACGCCACCTCCTCTCCCTTTCTTTGTTTGGTCCAGGGGATGAATGGAGAACGCTTCAGCCTGGAGGGCTGAGCACACAGCAATCCGTCATCTCCCTTTGATAAAACAGCTTTATCCTCAGTACACAATTGGAGGAACAGCACCTCATATTTCGCTCGGGCAGTTTGCACCCCAGCGGTATTAACATTGACTTCTCTA
The DNA here is from genome assembly GCF_028641065.1 of Leucoraja erinaceus. NCBI lineage: Eukaryota > Metazoa > Chordata > Chondrichthyes > Rajiformes > Rajidae > Leucoraja > Leucoraja erinaceus. Next base: position 20,660,052 of record NC_073388.1, on the reverse strand, counting down.
ATTCCAGATAGTCCTTACTTTCTGCTCCCCTTCTCAGCTCTCCCTCGGCCCTCTGGCTCTACCTTTTCCATTCTTCCTCACCCCCCCCCGCACCCTCACATCAGTCTGAAGAAGGGTTTCGACCCGAAACGTTGCCTATTACCTTCGCTTCACAGATGCTGCCTCACCTGCTGAGTTTCTCCAGCATTTTTGTCTACCTTAAGTACCCAATTTAATCTTCCAGGGACTGTACATTGGCCAGTACAATGGTAGCGAGGGTGGTGCGGGGACCAAGTCCCCTGCGCTTCAGTTTTACTTACAGGATGACCCGTCGACCACATATCCAAACACAATGGAGGCCTCCGCGGTGTTTCCTGACACTATACTCACGATCATCCGTGGGACCGGGGTATCCCCTGCCATCGGTAACTCCATTGCTGTGGGTATTTCGCAATACTGCTAATCCATTTAAATGGACCAGCAGCTTGACAGTTACAGCACTGGTTTGTGTTGTTTATTTTATCTAAATACGTTCAGAACTGTTGTCATTGATCCTTTGCTGTGGTGCTGCTGGCAAAATGTCACCACAGTATTCCACTGTTTTTCTGTCCCCTATTGTTTTTCTTAACCTAAATTCCTGTCCCAAGATGCTGTGGTGAATCCAGTGTCAGTGCTGAATGTTTCATGCAAGTTGGAAACTGAACAGAAAACAACCTTGAAGTATGTGTACAAATGCACACATTTTTTCGGCTGTGCTAATATCACCAAAAGCTACAAGTCATAACATAGATAACAGAATGATTCCAGTATGCCTGGTTCAGTAAAGTTAAATTGAGTAAAACTGATTAACAATCTTTGACTAAGACAATAATAAATAACATCTCTAGTACAATGTTCAACCCAGTCTATTCATACAGAACAATTAACCCAAAAAGATCATTCCAATTGGTAAACTATTGAAAGCTGTCACAGCAAGTAAAAAAATATCAGTTGTTTTTTTCTAGCTTCAATGAAGCACTCAGCAGTTAGGAACTTTTGCAATAATTTTAAATAATTGTAAACTTTATCAATTAGAACATTAATTTGCAGTACGTACTGTCACTCTATAGAATTTCGAATAAGGAACATACATTATTCGCAACTTCTCTTCAAAAAGGAATTTTTAAAACTCTTAAGAAATCTTAGCTGAAAAACATTATCATGGTAAGAATGAAATAATATTGCAACTTAGCTTTAAACAAATGAATGTATTCACCTTCTAGTACCAGAATCCATGTCCAGACTGCAATCCAGAAAAGTTTCATACTTTAAATGAAGCTTGCTAGCTTACACAATGGAGTCAGCACAGTCAACTGAGAAAAAATACAATGAGTCAAACTGAGTATAAGACATGCCAAGGTCACGTAGGTATGCTGTTGACAGGTGATAAACATGTACTTAATGTTAGAAGTACTTACATTAAGATTTATTGCATTGTAAAAGGAAGATCAGGCAAAATCTAGTCTGATTATTATGATGAAATAAAAGTAGATTGAGTAAAGGTGTAAAGATTCAAATCACCACTGAGATATTATGACTTTACACATTTAGGATTCATTTTTTTCCTCGTGTAACAAGTTCAACAGGGCACAAAGAGTGAACTATGAATGATCAGGCCAAACTTAACCAGTTATATGATGTAAAATAAATAGAGAAGGATGGGAAAGCAGTTGAATTATAAGCCATGACTACCGCGTCATGCACAAGAACAGAAATCTAGAAAATGCTAGAGAAAGGAAAAGTAAATGCAATACATCAGGCAGCAACAGATGGGGGATGGGTAGGGAGAGAGGGGGGGAGAAGGGGAGGGAGGAAGAAGAAGTGAGAAAGTTATTGTTTCTGATTTTTGACTTTTTTTAAAATCAGAACTGTGCAAAGTTAGAAACATAGAAACATAGAAAATAGGTGCAGGAGTAGGCCATTCGGCCCTTTGAGCCTGTACCGCCATTCAATATGATCATGGCTGATCATCCATCTCAGTATCCTGTACCTGCCTTCTCTCCATACCCCCTGAACGTAGAACTGGAACAAGCCAGAGATACAGTTCTTGGGAATACTCCATAACTTAGCTGAAGTTCTAAAAATTTAAACTTGAATTTAGAACTCCAAAGGATTTATCAGGTTGGGCAGGATAATCAGACCATTGATCAATTTATTGCAATCAGCATTTTTTCCTAATTCCATGCTCATATGTTTTCATATGACAGAAGGAATGACATATTTAGCTCATCGGTTATTAGGATAATTATAAAATAAACATTTGGGACATCTTTTAGTAACTTGGTGCCATCATGTTGTAATATTATTTTGACATGAATTTGTCATTTTCATTTAAACTAACAATTTACAATTCATCTGATAAGATCTCAGGAACAGATATTTTTTTTTAACACTGCAGCTTTCTCAGTTTCACTGTGGTAAATGCAGATTGGATGGGCTGACCATGAATAATTCTTGCCTGATGAGGCTTTGAATAAGTACAGGTTATTCACAAGTTATAGGTGAAGAATTAGGCCATTCGGCCCATCGAGTCTACTCTGCCATTCAATCATCTCTGCCTCCTAATCCCATATTCCTGCCTTCTCTCCATGAGAGCCGTTCAACTCAAGAATTAGGAATTTAATCGTGTGGAGGAAAGTGTCGTGCAGCAGAGGCCTTCCCAAGGCCTCACCACATCACCGTCAGCTTACAATGAATGGCCCGTTTCCTTTATCATTGTTACTTTTTTTACATATCTTTAATTCATTGTTCTATCTCTCCACATCACTGTCGATATTTCTCGTTTCCCTTATCCCTAAGCAGTCTGAAGAAGGGTCTCGACCCAAAACATCACCCATCCCTTCTCTCCAGAGATGCTGCCTGTCCCGCTGAGTTACTCCAGCTTTTTGTGTCTATCTTTGGTTTAAAAGCATCTGCAGTTCCTTCTTACAACTTCCCTAGGTGCTGCAGCCGTGATGCGTGCCTGGAAGACCCAAAGACTCGGCGCGAAGGTCTGGGGAACTGGGAACCCACCCGGAGGACCCAGTCTCGATGGACCGTGTTACCGCTGGAGACGTCGGACGCGAGGAGCAAGGGGCGGGGTAATGGCTCCAGCACCTTCAAGATCGCCTACAGGAAGCACCCATGGGACACCAAGATGGCAGGCCGATCTGATCGAAGGCGATGGAGGAGGCCCTGCAGGAGCCTGAGGCCTATCTGGAATTGAAACATCCCCAGTAGACCGAGTGCGCCGACGGACAGGCCTTTGGACGTGTAAATATGCCAAAAGAATTTCACTATACAGTTGCACGTGACAAATAAAGCACAATTGAACCATTGAATCTTTCACTTCTCATTGCCTGGTTTTGGGGGCTGCTGGAGATCAGGGTCACATTACCTCCCTACTTTTATCAATGTGCATTATATTTTTTTCGGCTGTAAATGATGGTGAGGATAAAAATGTAAATTAAAAAAGAGCAGCTATTTTTAAAATACATTTAAATAGCACCATGTTATCAAATACCTGATATCTGATATCCTGCTTTCTGTGATGCCTGATTCACTGGACACCACAAAAAAAAACATTTTATAAGAAGCAGACAACATTTTGAAACAGCAGACTCAGGGCAAAAGTAACTTTGAGCGGTGACAGAAAAAAAATGAGGGATTCATAAAACGTCTTGATTATTTGTATTTCTGTAGCTGAAGGGATGAGAATTGTAGGTTCAACTTACTGCTTCTGCATTTACTGCTTGTCTCCACTCTTTCACTGCCGTGCTTGCCAGGACTCCAATCCACAAAGATAATCCACTGGAGATATTAGACCAGTTTTATCCATACAGTGAAAGCTGGCTACTGGCTACGTCCTTCTTTCTCAGGAAGGATGTAGAAAGTGGGAGGTCTGTTATTCGCCATTTCAAATCTCAGAGAGTATTTCTATTACGGAAGTGCTTTGGAGGAGGGGACATATTCCGCATATCATGTGAAATGTTTATTGATTCCTTTTATCCTAGCCTGTGATTAAAATAGCGTATACGTGAAGGAAGACAATGGCTCATTCTGCAATGGTCACAGCATTATTAAGTTGAAGTGATTTCCAAAACCCAGCAGTAATGATATCCTGGGTTGATCATCAAACCCCCAAGTAATGCTTTAAAAGACCATAAAAAATATCTGAGTGAAAATTCAGAAAATGCCATTACTTTAAGATATTGCTATCTATTACGTTTATTAGACATTTCGCAGGCAAGATCCAAAGGATTGTTAATAAAATTGCAAATAAAACTAATTAAGGATTAAGAAGTTCAATGCAAATGATAAAAACAATTAACCCTACCAGTCTGACAGAAACTTTCAATATTTTCTGTCCAAAGTTAAACCTGGCTATTCACCATCTGGTATTTAAAGAGTTAACAGAGAGCTGATTGGGAGGGAAAATTCTGAGCAATATCTGGAAGGAGGGGGTTGAGGAGAAGGAGCACTGTACACCAAATTATTAATATCTACACCTGTTGATGCCTGCTTTACAGCTATTACATAAGTTGCAATGGCACTTTTAGCTGGATCTAAAAATAAGTGAACAGGAGGGACGGTAGGCTTGTCTTTTTAAGATCAGTTTAGTGTAGGGATACGGAGTGAAAACAGGCCCTTCAGCTCACCAACTCCGCACCGACCAGCGATCCCCGCACATTAGCACTATCCTACACATGCTAGGTACAATCTTACACCTCTACGAAGCTCATTAACGTACATTTTTCGAGTGTGGGAGGAAACCGAAGATCTTGGAGAAAACCCAGAGAGGGTGTATAAACTCCATACATATAAGCACCCACAGCCCGGATCGAACCCGGGTCACTGGCACTGTACATGTGAATGAAAGCGGCCGTTTTGGAGGGGTGAGGGGAATCATTAAAAAAACATGATTATTCTTTTGGCATCTTATTTAAGAGTGGTAATGTATCAATTGTTCAATGCAAAGGAGGCAGACAGAGTGGCATCACACAGGGCTGTTTTAGATTAATCTCTGGATAAAATGGGTCACATTATTTTCACACCAGACCATCAGCTGACCACTAACAGAAATGCATATCTTCACAGTCCTCCTATTGCAGGTGTGCAATTTAAAAAAAGCTCCAATCACACATGACTCTCAATGCTTGAGTCCGCTCTAGATGTCTACTGTCAAGCCTAACTGCTGGCAGAAGGCTGCTGGTATTGACCAGAAATCAGCTGTGGACTTCATTGTCAGCTGTCCGTGTGATGTGGTCGACCGCTGTCCGAGAACTTGGGCTCTCATTTATTTCCCATACCGGACCAGCTCACACCTCAAAGCTTTAAGAGGGATGGGGAGTACCTGGCGTTGGTTGGCAAGGAAACTCAAATAACACCACAGTACTGTGGTAGAGCCAGAAGATGTTCCCCTAAGACTACTGGCCTTAGAACAACTATACACAAGGCACCTTTTGGCCTTTTCTTTGGCATATTCACTTAATATACCAATGAAAGAATTCTCAGGTATTCCCTCTATGTATTACTCAAACTCATCCATTGGGATATTTTGTTTAAAAAAGAACTTCAGAGGCTGGAAAAATCGAAGGTAGACAAGATCGCTGGAGAAACTCAGCGGGTGAGGCAGCATCTATGGGGCGAAAGAAAAGGTGACGTTTCCGGTCGAGACCCTTCTTCAGACTGATGTGGGAGTGGGGGGGGCAGGATGAAGAAAGGAAGAGGCGGAGACAGTGGGTTGTGGGAGAGCTGGAAAGGGGAGGGGAAGGAGCGGGAAAGCAAGGACTACCTGAATTGGAGAAGTCAATGTTCATACCGCTGGGGTGCAAACTGCCCAAGCAAAATATGAGGTGCTGCTCCTCCTATTCGCGGTGGGACTTATTCGGGCCATGGAGGAGGCCCAGGACAGAAAGGTCAGATACGGAATGGGAGGGGGAGTTGAATTGCTGAGCCACCAGGTGATCGGTTGGTTAATGCGAACTGTGCGGAGGTGTTGGGCGAAGCGATCGCCAAGCCTGCCCTTGGTCTCACCGATGTAGAGCAGTTGACACCTAGAGCAGTGGATGCAATAGATGAGGTTGGAGGAGGTGCAGGTGAACCTCTGCCGCACCTGGAAAGATTGCTTGGGTCCTTGAATGGAGTCAAGTGGGGAGGTAAAGTGACAAGTATGGCATTTCCTGCATTTGAAAGGGAAAGTACCAGGGGAGAGGGTGGTTTGGGTGGTAAGGGACGAATTGACCAGGGAGTTATGGAGAGAGTGGTCTCTGTGGAAAGCCAAAAGGTGAGGAGATGGGAAGATGTGGGATGCCGTTAGAGGTGGCGAAAATGTCAGAGGATTATCTGTTGTTATCCGTTGGGATAAATCAGCAAATAGATTCCTGCAACTCGAATAGGATCCAATTTGGCATTAACCAGTACATTCTCTCCGGCAGTGTGATGTTTGCCTGAAAAAGATTCATGCTGGACTGGACCATCAATGAAACTTGCCGTTTTGAATTCCCATTTCTAGAAATGTCAGCAGTTAGAAGTCACTCAACTGTTGGTTTAATAGTGTGACTTACTTTACTGTTAGCAATTTACGAGGGTTAATTTTATAACCACTCAATATAAACATAAAATACGGCTTATGTACATGTTTATAGATTTGTTGTGTTTGCTGAGAGTTTGGACCTCAATAATGCTGACTCTCAAAAAACACAATCCTCTGGGAACTGGTCCAGGCCTGTGCCCAGGTTTGGCTGACCCGTGCCAGCAGTTCCCAATCAAAGCACGAGACAACCAGACCTATCATGTTTGTAATGAAGGGAATGAATATAAGGGCATGCATTAATTAATGCAGTAATTAGCAGAATTATGGAAATAGTCACAAACAATGTTCCACTTGCTTACCAATTGCCTTCAACAATGCAGATTTTGGGTTGCCCAAGATCACTCGGTTCCATTCTTCGTAACAACCTTCATCCAAAAGAGTGGGTGATTCCTCATGTCATCAAAGCAACATTGGTTTGAGTGTTACATCAAAAAGTCCCAGCAGTTTTTAAGTCATTGTGAAAAATCTGCTCTGGCTCCGACAAAGCAAGGCATTTAATGTTCTTGGTCGGCAACCATCTGAGCAGACAGCATTAGAGGAGTTCCTCATTGTAGTATCCTAGACCAAATACATTAAACCTGCTCATCTGTGGCCCTTCCTCCATTAGTGTTAAGTGGATAGTTTCAATGTTCAGATTCATGCACAACTTAGAAAAAATCTATCAAGGCACTGGATGATATGAAAAATAGTGATCATCTCCAGAGTAGAGACTAACCACCTCTCCTTGACATTCAATGAGATTAACATTGCTGAATCCCACATCATTGGAAGACACCATTGACCTGAGCCTTTACAGCATTCGTCAAATAGATAACGTGGCACATGAAACATGCTAGAATGTTGTCACAGTGTTAAGTCACTTCTTGATTCCTCAAAGCCTGGTCACTGGAAGAAATTAGTATCTGGTTCAGGAATAGAGTCAGGTTAGGGAACAGATAAGCAGTTAGGCAGGGTGAAGGTTGTAACTGAATGGAGGGCACATTATATGAAGATGGGGGAAATGGGACTGGGCCAATTGGAAGGAGATTCCTGTACTGAACAAGGACAATCAGTGAGTCAGTATTATAGCTGAATGGCTGGGGAGTGGTTAGTGGGGATGGGGTAGGATTAATCCTAATTTTACCACAGATTGATGCTGCAATGGTGACACGGTTGTTTCAACAATGGTTAATATCAAAGCAGCATTGATTATTTTCATCTGCAATGCTCTAAAAATAAAATATTGTATGGGAATAAAGTAATTGGACGCGATGTAACAAGGAAATTGGTTTGGATTTGGAAACATGTCTGAAGTCTGGCAGAATTTCTGGAGCGTTTCAAAATGGCCCCAAAATGTTTCTAAATGTTTCATTGGAAGATAGGTACAATTACAGATGGATAACACTGAGATAAACAATGGCAGGTAAGCTAATTTCTAAGTTATGAATATTTGATTATGTTTAATTTCTGTCCCAACATTATTAGCAACCCGGTCTTCATAAATCGACAATTTAATACCATTTAGTTCTTGAAATTTACCAACAAACTAATGAACTATTAAATACAATGGAATATTGATATTGCAGAACCCTTCCAACTCTGCCTAACATTTCATTATGTAGTAATAGGGACTGAGTGGCAATTGTACAAAGTTCAAAGATTGCAAAAACAGCAAGCGTTGCAGCTGCTTGTCATTACCCTGATCCTTGTTGCACATGCTACAACTTCCTTATAGCACAAATAATGAGGTGTGAACAAAGATCATTGTTCACAACCATATCATGTCTTTAATGTTCACAAGAAATTTACCAATGAGGAAAACCATTTGGATTATCACTGTTCAACCACCCTGAACAGTGCAAAATCCACCTCTTGTGTCTTTATTGCAGTTGTACCTTGTGTTTTATATATTACTATCAATGGGCCCAGCCTTAAACCAATTGCTCCCAATTGGGCCCCCGCGCCTAAGGGCCCCCCGCGCTAAGCTGGTGGGCAACACACTCTATCCCCTCAGCAGCGACCCCAGCAGGTGAAATTCCTCACCGACAACAACACTGCGCCGCGGTTAACTCTAAAAAATGTCACCACTTTCCGGGATACTATTCCCATATTCCTTTCTGCACCCACACTTACCGGTGTTTTACACCCGGGGCAGGCACCGGGGACCCTTTACTACAACTTTACTTCAGACAGTTACAGTGATCCCACCAGCGGATGTGTACACATGCCAGATGTTACCAGGATATTCACTGACGGAGCAGCTGACTCTTACTTATCTGGAATTAGTCAGTCAAAGTGCATCTGAGGCAAACAGCGCCATCCGCTCCCAAAAGCAGCAGTTACCAAATGACATAGCGTTTGATTTATGCCACACACTCACATGCATAAACATATGGACACAATAGTTCCTTCATTGTCACGTCTACCAAGGTACAGTGAAATTATTTTGCCTAGAGATCAGTGCGATTATTGTCGTAACCAAGTACACTGCCAGGTTAGCACATAATGCACAGAAACAGGCACTGAGTCTATATACAATAGTTACCAGGTGTTGGCGCCATTTCATGGTCCCAACTGCAGGTGGTTATGAAGGCCTGTTGTAGCCATCGTATCAACAGAAACATCATGTCCCCTTCTCCCCCCAATCGCACACAAAACATGTGTGTGTGCATAATACAGAACCCAGTGGTAAGCCACGGCTGCAATTGATACGTGTAGTAACTAACAAGTGTGTCGGAAAAAGAGTGGTCAATATCAGCTTCACAGGGCTGAAGCTTGAGATGCTGCCGGGAGCAGCCGTGCGGCGAAAACGTGGCGGCAGTGACAGCAGGTCACATTGCCCGCTCCCTCCCATCATCAACCTCGGGACATTCTTCCTGACAACAGACTGAAACATTGATTGCAAGGAGCTGGTTGCAACCGCAGAGCCCATACAGAATATTAGTAAACCCTTGTTAAATAATGCGTGGAATAATGCAGTTTAATGGTAATTAGCAGCTATGGTAAAGGTTGGAAGCCAGCGGAGGTACTGACAGTCAGACGAGAGCAGGAGAGATTAAGACAGTGTATAATCCATAGCACCTCAGTGTACAATTTCATAATATATACTAAATAACAGGGCTGACAGACCTTGGCTAGGAACCTGGGGCTCACCAAAGTTGCTCCCAATTGGGCCCCGCACCTTCTAAGGCCGGCCCTGGGTAATAGATATCATTTTCTTTATAATATTGTGAGGATTATTTGCAAATGGGTGACATCGTGTCTCCAATATTCCATTGATTGGGTTTTTGTGATCTTTGTTTTACCTTGCAGTGGTTTCTATGATTGAAGCCTTTACTCTAATCATTCAGAGAATATGCAAATTTTTCACAAGGCTCTCAAAATAAACTTACAATTCGCACATCATGCTTTATCTTGCTCAAAGACTATTCCCCTTCTCCGATCCGGACAACTTTCCACGTATCGTATCACAATATCACCTAATTATCCTATTCCTTAAACAATTAGTAAGCCAGGTCCCAAGCAACGTGGTGTCTCTGAATATAGCTTATCAGTCTCTCTTCAACTAAACATTGTCTCACTTTTAATTAAAAATTTAAAGTTCTTTCATCAATTGGGGATTATTGAAAAAGGTAATTTATTATATTAATTGATAACAGTAAGGAGATTACCAAAGAATAAATTAATTGACCATAACATGCAGACATTACTGCGTAGGAAGGAACTGCAGATGCTGGTTTAAACCGAAGAAAGACGCGAAAGGCTGGGAGTAACTCAGCAGGTCAGAGCATTCTGGAGAAAAGTGTAGGTGATGTTTCGACATCTCCAGATCTGCTGTCTGACCCGTCAAGTTACTCCAGCTTTTTGTATCAATATGCAGACATAACTATTCTAATAATATTCAGCTTTATGAATTATAAATGATCAGAACCTGATGACCTGCAACCCATGTCTTTGGAGGAGGTAAATGTCATCTTCCAAAGTTCCACTCACTCTAAAATGGTTCTCACAATGTGAGATATAATTATCAATGTACTACTTAAGGAAGGAGGGAGAGAGAGAGAGAGACAACATGGATCAGTTAGCCTGACATCAGTTGCAAGGTAAAGGCTGGAATATGTGGTTAAGGATGGAATAGGGTGTTCATTCATTAAAATTATCATTGTATTGTTCAGGATTTATCAAAGAGAAGTTGTGTTTGACAAATCAATTAATCTTTTGAGTTTGTAAACAGCAGATTAGATAAACAAGAATCGGGGAAAATAGTGTATTTACAGTGAAATACTTTTTTTGCATACAGATCAGCAAGAATATCACCATACATAAGCACAATCCACTGGTTAGTACAGAATGTACAGAACAACACACTAGATCTATATGCAAAAGGTGCAATGTTGGCGCCATTTTACAGTCCCAGGTACACTGGCTCGTTGGCAACTTCTTGCCTCCATTCCAGTCATGCCATGAACCATCGTCCCTCTGCTTGCCTGGGCCTCTTCAGCCCTTGTTCCCGGGGGTGGAGGAGGAAGGGGATGAGGAGTTGGCAGCCTCCTGCAGCCGATCTTGAAGGCGTGGAAGGCAAGACCCACCTCATTCTTCTTACCAGGCCTTTAGTCCAGTGTCCATCGCTGTCTCCCTCTGCCTCCTCTCTGATTCCCAGTCTTTGGGGGATGAGCAAGGGCTGGGCTCGGCGGCTTCCTTCACCAGGTGTGTTCCCAGTTCCACAAGGATGACCTTCTCCCTTGTACCAACCCTTCAGTTCCACTGAAGTTAACTTGCCAATTATGAAGGCAAATAGTGTGTTAGCCTTTATTGTAAGATGATTTGAGTACAAGAGTAAATACATGTTGCTGTGAACACATGGGACTCTGGTCAGATCATATTTGGGATCGTGTGCCGACGTGGCGTCGAAGGACGAGATGCCGAAGCAAAGAAGTGGAAGCTGTAGCGGCACCAAACGTGGTGAATAAAGGTGAGACGTCAGGCTGGTTCAAAGAGTTGTTTATTCAGTGGTGACACGTTAGGTTGGTGCGCTAACTATAATAACAGTGTTGCTGTAGCTGAGTGAGGTTGTTCACACGGGCTCAGCTACCGGTTGACTCCTCCCAAGGTCTCGAGGTGAGAGACCTTAAGTACCAGGACACTCCCTCTAGCCGATGACGTCACGTGCCCGCCCTCATATCTCCTGACGAGGGTTCGAGCATGAGTGGCCCGTGTTTAGGCTGACGCCACAAAGCCAAATAACCGAACGGAAACAAAGCCTAAAAGCCAACTAACCGAAAGGGTGGGACGTCTAAAAGCCAACTTACTGAAAGGCCGCTATGCTGGAACTATATGCCGAAACCATTCTACAGACATGAAGACTGAGTTTGAAGGGTCTCGACCTGAAACGGCACCCATTCCTTCTCTCCAGAGATGCTGCCTGTCCCACTGAGTCACTCCAGCATTTTGTGTCTATCTTTGGTGTGACTGTTGTCTCATTTCATCGGCTGAGACCATTCAGGTCTGAAGAAGGGTCTCGACCCGAAAAGTCACCCATTCCTTCTCTCCAGAGATGCTGGCTGTTCAACTGAGTTACTCCAGCTTTTTGTGTCCATCTTTGGTTAAAACAGATTACAGATTATCTGGTGTTTTGAACTTGTGTGCATTACCAGACGGTGTTACAGGCAACCAGACGGTATTACTGTGTTTAAACAATAAATAAAACGTGCTTCTTATTGTCAAGGGTGGTGGGGGGTGGGGGAGGGGGGTAGTGGGAGGAGATAAAATTGTTTGTTGTCATGCACACTTGTCATCGGCCTGCCAGGGAATTTGTGTGTGTCCCGCCATATTTTAAAAGCGATTTACTATGGCTGCCAATGCCCCGAGCCGTCTGTCCCCGCGGCTGGGGTGGTGGGTGAATCACCCGATGTGGGTGTTGGGGGTGAATCACCCTGGTGTGAAGGTTGGGGTCCGATGGAGGTGCATTGCGGTCCGTAACTCTGCGAGTGCGGAGGGAGGGACCAGCCTGTCCCACACCTCTGTTCCACCCGGCCCCGTGTGTGTGCGTGCGCTGCTGACTCACAGCCCGTCACAGTGCGACGGCATGGGGGGAGATGAGGCGGAGGGCAGTCGTGGTCATTGGAGAGTGGGGGCTGTCCCGAGGGATGCGCTCCTTCAGCCGCTTACAACTTGGTGCTCGGGTTCAGAGTGCCCAGTCACCTATGGCTTGCGTGGGAAAATGACCCCCACACTCCCGTCTCCACCAGCCAGTGGTGTGATGGACGCGGGGTTTGGACCATTCGCTGACAGGTCCCGCACCCCCGGCAACGTCATGTCCATTATTTGGCTTTTGGTGAGTTGGTTTGTAGGCGACGCAGCCTTTCAGTGAGTTAGCGTTTCGGCATAGAGGCCTTCCGGTGAGTTTGCTTTTAGGCGGCCCACCTTTTCGGTTAGTTGGCTTTTCGACTTTGTTTCCGTTCGGTTATTTCGCTTCCACTTCTTTGCTTCGTCCTCTCATCCTTCGACGCCACGTCTGGGTACCATTTGGGATATAGTGTATGTTTAGATTTCCTGTTTAAGAAAGTATAAGATTGATTACTGGGAAGGGGTGGGATTGTCCTATGAAGAAATATTAGGCAGACTGAGCCTAGACGCTTCTGAGTTTAGGAGAATGATAGGTGGCCTCGTCGAAAAATACAATATTCTTACAAGCTTCAGTACTTCTGCACTAAAGATAATTCCTAAATACTTCAGAGATGAACGCCATAAGTTATTTCCGTTGCATATTGAACTATCTCTTTTATATGAATACCTTTGAGTCAGAGAGCTTACATTGACTTGGAGCTTGTATATGGACCAACGTCAGCTGCAGGCTGCCCTATCCTCCCACTCTTGAATCTTCTTCTCCTTTCTCCACCACCTCTCTCAACTCTCCTCTCCCCTCTCCTCTCTCTATAAACTTACACATGCAATCAGCCTGAGGAAGGGGCCTGACCAGAAAGAACACCTAATGATTTTCTCCAGAGAACCTCCCTGACTCGATGAGCTACTCAAGCATTTTGGTATAAATCAGCATCTGCAGTTATTTTTTTAATTACTCCTTTATAACCAATCCTAAGTTTTAACAGTTATTCAACCATAATTGATTTCAGATCATCAAGCCATTCCCACCTGATAGCTATCGATTAGTGGTCAGGTAAATGAATGATGAGCCCATTGCAATGTTCACATATTACCCATCTTAATTCAGTACAGAACAGGAGTATGTAAAAACAAATCATTTGGTTGATCTTGGGCTAAAATATCAAGAATTGGTTGAAAATGCTGATTGTTTCATTAACGATTCAATAACATTTTCCTCGTGATAAACAATAATGTTCCAGTTTTCAGTCAGTAGATGGCAGTGTGCTTCAACAAACATGGCCTCTAGCATCTGGAAACCAATGTTTTTTATTCGAATTAGGAAGAAAGCCAGCAGGAATTTGTCTATCAATTGTGTGTTTTATTCCTTCTTAGCAATACAATGGTTTAATTTACACACTGTTGCATCATAACTACTGCAAAGTGCAATTAACTAGAGAAGGTACCATCCGCACAAAAAGGCATAGATAATACTGTGTGTCAATTCATTTGCAAGGCGCTCAATTCCATTTGTGATTAGGGAGAGGCCCAGAAAGAGTGTCATTATTGATAATGTGTCTCGAATTATGGTGAACTGAGTGTGAAAATGAAGAAACGCCTTGTAAATTGAAACTACGTAGCCAAAAGGGATCCACAAGGAGTGGGAGTAAAACACACAAGAGATCGCATACATCCCACACCCTAATGTAGTTGGGCTAAAATGGAGAGAATATTTGCAACTTGAAAGTGAGTGTTAAATTAAGTAAGGAATGCAGACAATTATAATCTTCCAAAGGAAATTATTTTTTAATGTAAAAAGATTGTCGTTGTTAGTTATATTCCCCATTGTTTCACCCAAGCATTGCTTACAAGAATTGAACCACAGGATCTACCAAATGAGCTAGAAACAAATGATAATGAGAATATTTTATAACTATTACAATAAGAAAAAGACACCCGACTTACGGGTAACTAAGAAAATTACTGATAGACCTTCCTCACAGATAGAACCAACTTTACATTACACCAAACCAATTTTCAGGAAAATATCTTATGCTGGTTAAATATTGGTCAGTATGCCCAGGATATCTCCCTTGAAGATATATGACATTTTGGCAGATGCAGGAAACGACAACCAAGTTTTCTGAACGGTTTTATTTACACACTCGCTCCTTGGCAAACAGGTCTCTGCAAACAAGTCTGATCTCAACTTCGGTCAGCAAAACAACTGAGGCGCAAAAGCGAAACCACGCGAAAACAGCAGCCCCTCCCGAGTCACGTGACCTCGGCTTCCGAACGCCAGGTTCGATATCTGCATGCGCCAGCAGGCGCCGCTACATGCCCCCCCCCACCCCCCCACAGAATCCGGGTAACCGGACGGTTCGACTGGAACGCATAGTCCAAGGTTGCGGCGCAAGCGTAACATTGGAGCCGGCAAAACAGAACCGGAGGGACGCAACAAACGAGAACGAGTGACGGGCGTAACAGAGGGGACCGGTGAAACATAACCGGGGGTAACAGGTGCAGAGGGCGGAAAAACAGCCGGCGGACGCCCAACTGGTCAACCCAATCGTGGCCGGTGAGCTGGGCCTTCAACGCCGACTTAAGGTGTCTGTGAAACCATTTGATGAAACCGTTCGACTACGGATGATACACGGTGGTCTGGTGCTGCTTTGCGCCGTATAGCTGCGCCATGCCACAACACAGGGAGGACGTGAACTGGACCCCACGATCGGTAGTGATATCTGAAGGTACCCCGAAACAAGCAATCCAATTGGAGACAATAGCACGGGCACAAGCCTCAGCGGAGGTATCGGTCAATGGTATTGCCTCCGCCCACCTGGTGAACCTATCCACGATAGTTAGTAAGTTAGTGGCCCCACACGAACATGGCAAGGGACCCACCAGGTCAACATGGATGTGCTGGAACCTGCCGTCTGGAACAGCGAAATCCTGCACAGGCGGGTGCACATGCCTCTGCACCTTGGAAGTCTGACAGGGGATACAAGCGCAGGCCCATGCTGCGACCTGCTTTTGGACGGGCGGTCGGTGGCAGGATGCTGGTTATGGCACCGGAGTCGACCAGGAGTGGCGATCATGGATGTAGAGGCGTTCGTTCGGGCCGATCGCGTTTGCCTCTATGGGCGATCGGCCGGGGCATTTCCCTGAAACGAGCAGGGGCTTCGACATCTTTGGGCTTCCACACCGTAGCGGAGATGGTAGTAACACCAACGCCGTCGGCTGTACACCTCTGGCTGCGGCGATGCTTCTTTGGCACTGGGCGGATCCTGACCTTCATCCCGATGTCGTCTTGGTTGCACCCGCGCCGTGGCAGTGGGGCTAGAGAAAGAGCAAATGTCCCGCCGTCTGTGGGTCCACAGTTCGTCGTCTCTCTCTGCGAGGTGCTGGGGATCGCTGAAATCGGTCACGGCGAGCATTAAGCGGACCTCGTCCGGCATCTGTCCCAGGAACGCCTGCTCGAACAACAGACACGGACGATGCCCATCGATCAGGGCCAGCATCTTCGCCATGATGGTGGATGGCCGCCGGTCGTCAACCCTGTCCACGTGGAGGATCTTCGCCGCCCTGTCTCTACGGCTGGGACCGAAGGTATGTAACAGCAGGGCCTTCAAACCTTCATACTTTGCGATCATCAGCTCATCTCTGATATACGGCAGCCTGTGTATATCGAGGCACAGTTCTGTGGCAAAGCTCCCACCATGTGAAAATACATTGTGTCATCCACTATTATTCTATGCAGATGAAACTGTGCCTCTACCTGGGTGAACCACACCTGAGGTTGATCTGGCCATAAGGAAGGTAGCTTGATGCCTGGTGAGCCCTGCCTCGTGCCAGCCGATTCTGCGGGGATGTAGTCCTCCTGCATGATCTCTTGTCTAACGACGGCTAGACAGGTTGGGGTCACCAATTGGTTCGGCAATTTGAGCGCCCTGGAGAGGAAAAGACCACGAAAAGTAGTAAACACTGCCCAGTCCATCATCGGCTCTGACCTTCCTTCCATCGAGGGGATTTATCGCAGTCGCTGCTTCAAAAAGGCTGGTAGTATCATCAAAGACCCACACCATCCTGGCCACACACTCATCTCCCTGCTACCTTCAGGTAGAAGGTACAGGAGCCTGAAGACTTCAACAACCAGATTCAGGAATAGCTACTTCCCCACAGCCATCAGGCTATTAAACCTGGCTCGGACAAAACTCTGATTATTAATAACCCATTTTCTGTTATTTGCACGTTATCAGTTTATTTATTCATGTGTGTATATATTTATATCATGGTATATGGACACACTTATCTGTTCTGTAGTAAATGCCTACTATGTTCTGTGTGCTGAATACAGGGACACATGTCAATAAACTCACTTGAACTTGAACTTGGACTTGGTTAAGGGATAGATATTGGCTTTCAGAGTAGCATTTTACCCAAGAGGCCAGATGTGGTTTAATGTTTCATTCTAAAGAGCCGGCACCTCTAACAATGCATTAGTCTCTCAAAGGCACCCTAGATGTTGTGCACAGTTCTCTGAAATGAATGACCTCTAACTCAGACAAGAATGCTGTCAATTGGGAAAAAAAAGTATAAATCTTCCCCTTGATGCAAAGATTACACAACAATATCAGGTCTGAAAAAAAAAAACATGCAATGGTCTCAAACTGAGAATGGGGAAGATGAATGGAAACATGTGTGTAGTCAGTTGATACCTTTGGATGCCCTGTGGAGCCTTGCTGTATACAGCCAATTTACTGCATTTCCTATGCTGGAAAATCAACCTTTAGTCAAAAATAGTTCACTGGATGTAAAGCACTTGGTGGCACCATGGGGATGTGGAATGCGCATTCAATATTTTCCTTGCAAAAAAGGACAGGTATTCCCTGGTATAAGCCATCAACCAAGATAATTCATAGGATGAGGTGCTGGGTAAATGTGTGCAATATTCATTGGAATTGAAAAATTAGATGAATAGAAAATAAAAAGGTAGGCAGGGACTGTTTCTTTAAAATAGGCAACCAATAACAAATGAAAGTAATATTAAAGTGGGCACATTGTCAATTAAATCCAGAAAAGCAGTTCTTGACACAGGGTGAAATGTGTGTTCACCATACAGCCATACAATTAAAATAAAGTACACAACACACGATAGAGTTCAACACAGAACATCCCCACACAGCAGAATCAACGTTTCCCACTGTGAGGAATTACACTAAAGTCAGACAGAGCTGGCTTGTTGTTGGAATGTTCATATGCTGTGACAGGGGTTCCCCAGCCCTCCGCAATCGCTCTCACTTTGTGCCCGGTCATTCACAGGGCCTGCTCGCCGGGGTGGAACTCCTACGTGGTGCGGGAGTCAACCTCCGTGCTTGGACCACCGAGTCGGCCGCTTCCAAAGTAATTCGCACTCTGAAAGAGTTCATGGGGCACGATGGCAGGGTGAGAGATTCTTGTTTGGCGGCCTTCAGCTCGTTATGGACTGGCTGCACATTTCGAGGTCAGCTGGGCCCGCATTGGGAACTCTTCAACCCTCATCTGCACGATGTTGGAACAGCGGGAGCAATCCAGAGCAGGCAAACGGCGATCACATGCAAGGCATCGCTGGCCGCTCCGCATCAATTTCCAGAGCTGTGACTCACAGTTTGCTGAAAGGGGGGTCCGGGTCCCCGGCCGAGAAAGGTCACTCCGATTTTTGGCAGGCAGAGAGGGGGGAATCTCGGAATTCTCTGCCGAGAGGTAGTTGAGTCCTCCCAGTTCATGGCTATAGTTAAGAAGAAACTCCAGAACACACCCTTGTAAGACAAAGGGAAATAAAAAAAAAGAGAAAAAAAGGCACAGGATTGTTGGCTGATCAGCCAGGCTGCCTTCAATGGCGGCGCCCCTAGTGGTCTTGCCACTTGCACTAACCACTATGTTTTCTAGGCTGCTTAGGATGTCTATATTGCAGCGACAGGGAAGGGTGCACCTTAATTCCTCAGAGCTTTCATGGGGAAGGTCTGAAATGACCTCCACCACTGTGAATATTGCTCAGGTTTTGTGGAAAACTGTTCAGTTCAAGATGGACAAACCCCGGGAGGTTTACTGATCTAGAAGCCATTGATTGTTGCATGCTACCCCCTAGATGACTTGCACTAAGAGCTGGCACTGAGTGAATGGCCCATCACTGACTCATTTACATCAGTGGTGACAAGTGGAAACTGAGGGTGCCAGACACCATGTTTAAGACATCAGTATCATCACCATGACCTTTCCGATCCCTGTACAATGTGCTTCTAGTTTTCCGATCAATGAGCAACAAGATTGCAGGCTGCCCTCAAGATCTTCAGCATCTACTGATAGTGAAGGAAATGTATGTTGTGGTGATTCTGAGGCCATTAAGTGCATGCTTGAAGCTGGACAAATGTCAGGTGTACAATGGAGAATTGTGCATGGTAGTATTGTGCCAGTTTTGAGATTGGTATGATCTACCTTGGGCAAACCATTATTCTGTGTGTTATGAGCAAATGGGAAATTTGTGCAAATGGGAAATTGAATCCATTTCCAAGAGTATAGCTTTTAACAAATAATTTCTGCTCTGATGTTTGACACAACTCAGTCAGTTTTCCAGTGCAGCAATGTATTACTGATTGAGGGAATTAACACTGTCTGTTTTCCTATTCGATGTTAATTGTTGCTTCACAACAAATAAGTAAATTCATTTATAAAAAGCCTTAGCACTAGATAACTGCACCAAACAATGGAAATAACCATCCACCGTAGCTAATTTTAGAATTATGGCAAGTATTGGGTATGTCGAACGTGGAACAGTGTGGCACAGCGACAGGTCCATCAACCCACAATATCTGGTGCCAAGACAAACTAATCTCATCTGCCGAAGCTAGACATAAAAACCTGGAGTAACTCAACGGGTCACATAGCATCTCTGGGAGAAAAGGAATAGGTGATGTTTCGGCATATCTGGAGATGCTGTCTGACCCACTGAGTTACTCCAGCTTTTTGTGTCAATATGCAGATAATATGCATTCTAATAATATTCAGCTTCATGAATTATAAATTATCAAAACCTGATGACCTGCAACCCAAGTCTTTGGAGGAGGTAAATGTCATCTTCCAAAGTTCCACTCACTCTAAAATGGTTCTCACAATGTGAGATATCATTGTAACTGTACTACTTAAGGAAGGAGAGAGAGAGATAGAGACAACAAGGAACTATGGATCAGTTAGCCTGACATCAGTTGCAGGGTAAAGGCTGGAATCTGTGGTTAAGGATGTAGTAGGGCATTTATTCATTACAATTATCATTGTATTGTTCAGGATTGGTGAAAGAGAAGTTGTGTTTGACGAACCTATTAGTCTTTTGAATTTGTAACCAGCAGATTATATAAACAAGAATCGGTGAAAGTGGTGTATTTGGATTTTCAGAAGGCCTGTAACCATTCATGGGATTATGGACACTCAATGGCAACGTTTCGGGTCAAGACCCTTCTTTACACTAATCTCATCTGCCTATACATGATCTGCAGCCTTCCAATATCTGCACAGTCAATGCCTATGTAAAACCTTCCAAATGCCACTATTTTATCTGCATCCACTAGCACTGCTGGCAGCACGTTCCAGCCACCCACCGCTATCTGTGCAAGAAACACGCCCCACATATCTCTGTTAAACTTTGCACCTCTTCCCTTAAAGGTTTGCCCTCCTATTTTTGACATTTCCACGGTGAGAAAAAGGCTCTGTCTTTTTACCCTCGTTACGCCTCTCATCATTTATATCCTTCTATCGCCTTGTAAATTGCAGATCCCAGAATTACTATTTCTGAAGATAGACTCAATAGGTTTGAAACCTGGACATTTCATAAAAAGCTTTAAATTTCTGTTTTTTATTCACATCTATATTCCATTCTAATGCAAAAGGCAAGGTGAATCCCTCTAGTTTCTGTACAGAAACACACTTGGGCAGCTGTGTTCTTTAGCATTTTGGTTTATGGAAGAATTATGGATAATTGAAGAATGGGGAAGGAAAATCACATCCTTAATGCCCTATTTTTCATCAAAGTTTGCATAGATGGATAGTCTGGCTGCATTATGAATGAGTTTTCTATGTGCTGTGACCATTACAGATTCAATTGGTGCGTTAAAAAGAATGATAGATTATCACCTGAAAACCCTGGTCAAAACTGGAGAATAAAGACTTTGAAGAGGTAAAGTCATCTTCCAAAGCCTCATAAATCGTTATAACGCCTGTAAAGATGGTCAGAGGAAGAGTACTACATTAAGGAAGGAGAGAAAGATAGAGAAAGAAGTGAACTATGTAAGAAAAGCCTGATAAAGGTAGCAAGGTAAAGATATGGATGAAACTCCCCTTTAAGGACGTGGGCATGACAATGATCATTAAACTAACCTCCTGAGTGTGCATGGATTGGTGAAACCTCAATCGTGCATATTGACGTACCTACCTAAAAATTTGTAACCAGCAATTGTCACTATTGTATATGGTTCCACTACCACCCCTGACAATGTTGGATTTTCAGAAGGCCTGAAGTTTCAGGGATTATGGACACAAAAATGTCCAACCTCTCCGATAGTCAAGAACCTCTATTTTACACTAATCATTCTGCCTATACCTGATCTGCAGCGCTTTCCAAATCTGCATCCAGTCAATGCCTATGTACTTCCAAATGCCACTATTTTATCTGCATCCACTTTTATATATATGCATATATGATATGCCATGGCATTGTCCAGCCACCCACCGCTACTGTGAAACTGAAAGCTGCTCGTATCTCTGCATATACAATTTTGCACCTCTTCCCTTAAAAGCTTGCCCAAAATTTTTGACATTTCCACGGGGGAAAAAGGGCTCTGTCTTTCTACCCTCGTTACGCCTCTCATCATATATATATATACTATCGGAAGTGTAAATTGCAGATCCCAGAATCACATGTCTGAAGATTGACTTTATGGTAGAAACCTGGGAATTTCATAAAGCAGCTATTACTGAGTCTTTTATTCCTGGATTTGATCCATTCTATAGCAAAAGGCAAGGGGAATCCCTCTAGTTTCTGTACAGAAACACAGGATGGGCAGCTGTGTTCTTTAGCATCTTGGTTTATGGAAGAATTATGGATAATTGAAGTCCATCATGGAGGGGAGAGGGAAAATCAATGATCCTAATGCCCTATTTTTACCCAGTTTGAAGCCTCTGGATAGTCTGGCCATGGTGCAGCTGCCATACCATGCTGTAATGGAGTTTGTCAGCAGGCTCTCGATGGACGAGCGATTAATTGGTGCAGTTAAAAAGAATGATAGATGGTAAAGTGGAGAATAAAGACCCTCAGAAAAGAATTTAAAAGCCTGATAAATCTTGATGAACGCCTGTAAAGTGGTCCAGAGGAAGTCAGACATGACATTGGCAGCAAGAGAAAGAACTGAAAGAAGTGAACCGTAAGAAAAGTAATAAAGGTAGCAAGAGAAAGATATGGATGACTCCAACTCCCCTTCGGCCCACAATACGTGTGCTGACAATGATGCCCAGTTAAACTAACCTCCTGAGTCTGCATGTGACTCATTTACCTCAATCGTGCATATTCATGTACCTACCTAAAAGCCCCTTAAATGTCACTATTGTATATGGTTCCACTACCACCCCCGACAATGTTGTCCTTCAGCCTCCGAAGTTTCAGAGAAAACAATATAAGAGGGGGCTTAGCACACAGCCCTGTGGGGAACCGGTAATCAACCTGCGATTGGAGGCAGAGGTGGGGGCCGAGTCTCACAGTCTGGGGCACGGTTTGTGAGGAAATCCTTAATCCAGGCACATGTGATTATATGGGGTTAGTGGGGGGGAGTGGGGGAAACTTTTCTTATCTCTTTTCTCGACGGAGATGCCATTTTTACCATGTTGTATCACCGTTCGCACTGCGGCCTAACATCGAGGAGTTGGCAGCCTCTTGCTGGGACTTATAGAGCTCCAAAACCGTGGAGCTTGCGGACTTACCATCTCAGAGCGGGCGATCCCTTTGCCAGGGTGTCAGCCTTTGGTGCTCCAACCTGCGAGAGCTGCGGACGTTAACATCATGGAGCTCACTGTCTCTGGTTAGGGACATATTTCAGGAACTCCAAGCTGCAGGAGTTTTCGACCACCCCAATAGGGGAAGCTTAGACCACCCCGACGAGAGAGCTCACTCGCCGGCTGCGGATGGTTCGACTCCCCCAAACGCGGGAGGAAAGTTGGAAAGAAGATAAGACTTTATCGCCTTGCATCACAGTGGGGAATGTGGAGGAGCTGCTGTGGTGGATGTTTATGTCAATTTTTATGTAGCTGTGTGGCTTGTTGCTTTTTGGGTATGACTGTTTGGTAAACCAAATTCCTCGTATGTTGCAAAACATATTTGGCTAATAAATTACGATTATGAACTTCCTATAAAAGGTTGACCAGAAATGAATAGAAACTCCATATGTGGCCTAACCAATGTTTCATAAGCTGCAACATCACTTCCTGAATCTTTTACTAGATGTCCTAATTGATGAAGGCAAGCGTACCGTAAGCCTTTTTTTCCCCACACTATTTTTGTTGCCTTGAAAGAACCAGTGAGGTCCTTTACCTAAGAGTAAGATAGGCTTCAATGTTCCAGTTAAGGTTTTCTTCAGTGTGCAAGGTATGTGCTGTTTTGTGGCCTTCATATGTACATTCTAACTTTGCATGATGTGAGAAGTTGTATTGCACATTATTTAACATCACTGTGTGTAACTGGTGATCCCACTACAAATGCATTTCACAGGTATGGTGGATCCACAAAAAAATTCGCAGGAGTCATTATCCATGAATTCAATAAAAGTTAATTATACCGTGCACAAAATCACTGAGTGAATTTCAAGGCATCCACAGTTATAGTGTTAATTATTCTTGTCTATTAAAACTTACTGCACTATGTCCAAATCCTTCCTTTCACTACATGTGTAAGACTGCCAAACATCTCAATAAGTTTGAAACACTGAAACCTCATAAAAGCTTTAATTTACTGCTTTCTATTCACTTCTACATTCCTATCACATGCCAGGAATTGTTCCTAAAAATTGAGTTTCTGCTTAAAACATCCAGAACAAACAGCACTTACAATTTCCTCTAAACCTCATGCATCGTACAAATCCACATCTTGCTTTTACTATTTAATTTATTTTTTCTGTCCTTTGTTCACATGTACCTAGAGATTATTTCAGTGCCAAATGATTGAACATAGAGTATAACATAATAACAACATAGCCAGGTTAACCCAAGTCACGCCAGAAATCCAACCAATACAGTACACCACGCATCCATTACATGTTATTATTCCCCATGCATTTCTAACAATAATGGAGAAAGAGGACCAAGCTCTATTGGGAGTGACTATCAATGGGCATTCCTTGGACAAATAAGGCTTCACAATGTGGTTAAGAGGGAACTGCAGATGCTGGAGAATCGAAGGTTTCACTAGAAGTAAATTCCATATTTACCTGTTATCGTTCCAGACCTTCCTCCCAACATTGTATTGAACCTGTGATCTGCTCATCCCCCCCCACTGATTCCCCAATGCTGATCTTTAGCCTCAACCTGACACTATGTCCTCCCAGTGTCCTGGCACTAATTTGTTTCAGAGAGGCAGGTTTGTATTGAACAGAGATGTGAGATATCCTTTCTGTCGTGTCTGACACGGTCTGAGGTCTGGAATTTCAACGCTATTCCTTTCTCGCTGTCTTTTCTTTCCATTGAATTGTGGTTGGCTCAGTTAGTAGCAGACACTCTTCAGATGGTTCTGGATTCAACCCATGTTCCATGCGTTAAATCTACAATCTAGGCTAATGTATCTCTACAGAACCAAGGGAGAACTACATCAACGTTTTCAGCGCGGTAGTAAAAGGCACCGTGATATTGTTTCGAAGGGATGTAAATAGATCAAATTTGCTCGAGTAGGTCTGTTCTCTCTGGCAATCTGTGGCTGATCTGTGCCACAAAATGCTTTTCCATGATCCTTGCTCCTTGAAAAGTTCAGCTATCATAGATAAAAATTCAGGCTAACAGAAATATCTATCGCTGTCTTGAAGATTTCAGTTGACTTGGCAGTCATAGCCTTATAATGGCAGAGTGCCAATTTCAAATTGCTTTACATGAAAAATAGCCTTCCTGATTTCATTCCTAAGTGGTCCAAATTAATTTTTTGACTGAACTATTTCTTTCTGGATTCTGGCACCAGAAGAGATAAGTTCTCTGCAAATACCCTCTTGAATCATTTTACAGTTTTAAAGACAGTGATTAGGTCATTTATTAACCTTTTAAACTCAAACAAATACATCAAATTTGCAAAGAAAGGATATGTTACCTGGCATTCAAATAACGAAAGGCCTGGATAGAATGGACATGGGAAGAATGTTTCCAGTAATGGGAGGGTCTAGAACCAGAGGGCACAGCCTCAGGATAAAAGGACGCACCTTGGCAATGGAGATAAGGAAGAATTTCTTTAGCCAGAGGCTGGTGAATCTGTGAAATTCATTGCAACAGTCAGCTGTAAAGCCAAGACACTGGGTATTTGTAAAATGGAGTTTGATAAGTTCTTGATTAAGGGTTACGGGAAGAGGGCAGGAAAAGGGGGTTGAGAGGGAAACATAGATAGCTATGATTGAATAGTGGAAGAGACTCAAATGGCGGAAAGGCTGCATCTGTGGAATCACAGTCTGTCCATTCTCACCACAGATGCTGCCTGACTCGCAGAGTTCCCCCAGTAATTAGTCTATCATTCCCAGCACAAGAGTGGGAGCATGTGGACCCAATGTCTCAGCTTCCATTGTGCCATGCTAAAGTCACCCAAAATGTTGGTGCTACATACGGTTGACTAAGGTTTTTGTCATGCAAGAATAGACTCGAGCCATCACAGCTGAGGATTTTCACCATTCAAAGTGGGTGGCAAAATGCCATAGCAATCCAGAAGAGACTGTATATTTTGTTATGTGTAGGCTTCCTACAAGGCAGGTACAGGAGTTAAAAGAAGAATTGTTGGCAGAAGTGATATATACCTTGTACCCAATACTTGGTTTGCCACAGCTGCTGAAATATATCAGACACATCAGGCACTCCAGAATGTGTTCTGTAAGGTCACTGGGAGTTAGCTGCATGATGCACTACCTTTGATCATACACCATTCATACAGTAGTTGACAGAGTTCTGGTTGCAGTTCACCATGGTTGCCATTTGGCAGCCTGTGTGGCACCCTGCATTGTGCAAACCTTCCAATCTTTGTGAAGCCATTTGGTTGCTTTGTCTGCATTGAATCCTTTATTTGTCATTCAGATCTTTCGGTCTGAACGAAATGGTGTTGCCTGCAGCCATACATGTAATAATAACAACACACAATAAACACAAATTAACATCCACCACAGTGAGTTCACCAAGCACCTCCTCAATGTGATGGAGGCAAAAGTCTTAGAGTTACTGTCTCTTCCCTCCTCTTCTCCCTCTGCACTGAGGCGATACCCCACCGGGCGAAAGTAAGTCAGTCCCGCGGTTCAAGCTCCGCGGCCCGGGGGTGGTTGAAGCTGCCGCCCTCCAGTCCAGCGGACGCAGCTGTTGCCACGGGAGCTCCGGAAAACAGGCAACAGCTTGTGACCCGTGAGCTCCCGACGATGTCGTCCACTGGCCCGCGGCCAGCCCCGGATTCAGGTCGCCGCTGCCAGAACGCCGCCTCAGTCACCGGAGCACCGTCTCCGCCCCGCACCGGGCTGCCCACACGAGAGCGTCTCAGCCCCGCACCGGGCCGCCCACATGGGAGCGCATTCCAGCCGGGACCCTGGTCGCCCACACGGGAGCGCATTCCAGCCGGTAGCCGGGCCGCCCACACAGGAGTGTCTCAGCCCCGCGCCGCTCTCACTGGAGCGCCGAGTTGTGCCGCTGCCCGAACATCACCGCAGCTCGGAGACGGCCAGCCTCGCGTTGGTAAGTCCTGGCTGGCTCTACCTCCTGAGCCTCGAGGTCAGTCGCAGGTTGGAGGCCGCCAGCTCCGCCATTAGGCCTCAGCTCAGGCGGGGGAAGAGAAGGGGGATACGACAAAAAAGTTGCATTCCCCCGAAGGGAGAGACAGAAAGCCTTGTTTCAGCCCCCCCCCAAACAAAAAAAAACAACACAAAAAAAGTAAAAACAGACAGACTGCAGGTGAGCCGCAGCCGTTTCACAGTGCCGCCACTACCGGAAAACTGGCAAGACTGAAGAAAACATACTGTACTCTGTCTTGAAATATGCAGCGATTCAGGGACCTTCCTTCTGTGTGAGCTGACAGCAAACTCTGAACTGTTGTTAGCATTTGCTGCCTCTGTCTGGAAGGATCCTGTGGGCTAAAGGTTTAGTGCCAAACCATCCTGCACGTTTCAGTGGGGCTGCCTTCACTGAAACAGAGATACTCCGGTTGCAAAACCGCTCTGAACATCTTGGATGGATATAACTTCCTGCTATAACTTCCTTCTCCCACTCCTTCTGCATGCAGCATTTAATCTAGCACCACATGCCCTATCTTGCAGCATGCCATGCTCCAAGGTGGTTATACATCCATGATAGAGAGCAATTGATTTGCATAGAAGGGCGGCGCAGTGGCACTGCAGTAGAGCTGCTAACTTACAGCGGCAGAGACACGTGTTCAATCCTGACCACGGGTGCTGTCTATATGGAAATTGTACATTCTCCCTGTGACCACATGCATTTACGAAATGCATTTAGCATCTCCCTTGAAGAGCGACATAGCAAACCACATGCATTTACTCCAGGTGCTCTGGTTTCCTCCCACATTCCAATGATGTGCAGGTTTGTAGGTTAATTGGCTTAAACAAGTGTATAGGAGAATCGCTGGTTGGAACGACTCGGTGGGTCCAAGTGCTTGTTTCCAGCCTGCATCTCTAAACTAAATTAAACTAAACTAACAGTTTGAGGCTAAGACAATATCTATCAATCCCTGCCACAACATTCCCTGTAGACTTTATCAACATAAATAACTCAAACAACACTAAATCCACACAGCAGCCAGTGCAAATCTTTCAACCCTTCATTTATTCTGCACAGTTCTGGCACAGTTTGGTCATGCAGATGCGAACACTCTTACACATTTGGCAGCTAGCATAGCTTACATTGTGAATACTCTGGCCCACATCAGGCACTGTATTGGAATCAACATAATACCCATAACACAAGACACTGGATGCTACAAGGCTGAATTTTAACCATATAACCATATAACAATTACAGCACGGAAACAGGCCATCTCGGCCCTACAAGTCCGTGCCAAACAACTTTTTTTCCCTTAGTTCCACCTGCCTGCACTCATACCATAACCCTCCATTCCCTTCTCATCCATATGCCTATCTAATTTATTTTTAAACACATTTAGTTTTGTAAACAAAATCTCTCTAGCCCAGAATAAAATCAATTTCTCAGGCTTTCAGTTATGACTCTATTAATACTGCAGGCAATCTTAGGCAGGTATGTGGAAAAAAACTCAATATAATATTTCTGTTTCACCGAGGACAGAAGGATGATATTTCCATATTAACGTGTTGATGTGCACTTCACTGATATTCACCATGTCTTCTCATTTTTTTTTTGTAGGATTCTGCTAAATTTTCCTTCTCTCTTGGTGCCACTTGATCAATCTTATTTTCATCCTTTTCATTTTAATATGAATGATTTTTACGCTATGTTGAAAATTTAAATTATTTTCAACTTAAGCAAAGAATCATTAAGTCTTACTTAGAGTAAATCTTGATGGTAACCTTTTAAATTCACTTCACAAGTATAGTCTGATACCACCATGTCCCCCCAAAAATGAAAGAAAGCAACTTAAGTACTAGTTGACCATACCTCACATCTGCTCCTCCTTTCGATAAGGCAGTGGCTGGACGGACCTCAACCTCATTTCCACTTCCCTGCCTGGTCCTCATAAACCTTCAGTCACCTAAACATTTCTCTCAAAGTTGAATATATTTAATGGCTCATCCTACACAGTGTTTTGAGATCGAAAATTCCAAACATGCATAATATTTTGAGAGAATAAATTCCTCTTTATCTCAGTCTCCAATGCATGTGCCATTGGACATAGACTTAGAACATCGAACAGTGCAGCCCAGGCCTTCAGTCCCCAATGTTTGATGCCGCTGTTGTATCTGCCCCCATCACCACCCTGGCAATGCATTCCAGACCCCCGCCACTCTCTGTGTAAAAAACTTGCCCTACACATCTTCATGAAACATTCCCCTTCTCACCTTATAGCTATGCCCTCTAGTGTTAGACGTTTCCAACCTGGGAAAAGGGTTCTGACTGTTGCCTTCTTATCACAAGTCTCTGTCCTATAAATCTAGACTCCTCCTCTGGAGGAAACAAACTTCCAGCATTTACCCTATTAAATGTCAAGATCAATATGTTTCAATAAAATAACTTCTCAAAAGCTCCAAGACATCATTAGTCATCAATGCTCATTCTATATTCGGTCTGCTCATTCCATAGTGCTGAATTAAACTGTTAAATTACACACAATTAATATATTTGAATTCAACCAACAATTTCAGATTAAAGACAACATGAAAACCTCAATCTCACATCTTGGGTGACAATAAATACTATATTAATGCTCATAATAGTTTCCAACAATTTTACATTTATTCCAATGATACACTATGGTAAATTGGGAAGGGATAGAGTTAAGGGACAAATTTAACAAAGTGACCAAACAAACTATGACTTTCTTCCTGTTCCTATTTTCCTTCCTCTGTTCATCACCATGTGGCACTGCATGTCCTTGGAGTATATTCTTTATTGTATGCTGCTTTAAATTTAGGCATATATTATGTGCTGTTGATGCCTTTCATAGAGTTGTTTCCACTTGCTATCGTGTTAGAGGTTCTGGTAACTTCAGGAATTTAATTTGCCTGATATGGCTATGGCTTGCTTTAGTGTCAACGAAAGTGATTTGAACTTGGTGCAGTGTTAACACAAAAGGTTCTGCTTTATAAAACATGACATTCACTGCCCTTCCCCACTATCAGTGTAACAACTCACTTGGCGTTTGAAAGATCAAATGACTCACTGCAAGTTTGAGCAGCAAACACGAGGACTTACTGGGTGATTTAATATAGTAATACAATTGTTTGAAATAATGTCCCAGCAATAAATGTACACAATTACCAGCAGAAACATCCTTTATAGAAATGATCCCTCACAGTTCAAGTGTCTAACTCAAAGATTTCTTCTTTTGAACTCCAATGATTGAAATATCATCAAAACTTCATTGATTTCAATTCTTCTATCTGTTTTCCTGGAGGTATGTATTTGTGCTGGACTTGATCACATTGCTGTTTTGATTGTGATTAATTTAATGTGTGACCTTGCTCAGGAAAAAGCAACAGGCTGTGGACAAGCTTTTCCCTTAGAGAATAGGGAAGATTCAAACAAGAGGACATGACTTCAGAATTAAGGGACAGAAGTTTAGGGGTAATATGAGGGGGAACTTCTTTACTCAGAGAGTGGCTGCGGTGTGGAATGAGCTTCCAGTGGAAGTGGTGGAGGCAGGTTCATTGGTATCATTTAAAAATAAATTGGATAGGCATATGGATGAGACGGGAATGGAGGGTTATGGTATGAGTGCAGACAGGCTAAGGAGAAAAAAAGTTGCTTGGCACGGACTTGTAGGGCCGAGATGGCCTGTTTCCGTGCTGTAATTGTTGTATGGTTATATGGTTATATGGTTCAGCTGTAGATGAAATACCACTTCTGTCCTTGGATGACACCACATGCACATTAAAAGAGGGCATTGATAAAGAGTGGAGTCATGGAGTGATTTCTCTCCCCTCTGCACTTTCGGTGCACCGAGGTCAATTGTTATGTCTTAACTTTAAGCATTGACCTTAGAAAAGATCAGAATCTGGATGTGAAACATCCGGGCCTGTATAACACAAAGACTGCTAATCACAAGGCCAAGCTTAGAATGCAGTAGATACAAATATTTGGCACCAATGAGACATTAATAAATCAAAGACACATCTATAGCGTGGTTTCACTTAATAGTCTAAATATCTGTCTCAAGTTATTTTTAGTTGGATATTTTTCAATTATTCTTTGACAAATTTAAGAGTAGTGCAGTTTGATTATTGGTTTTAAATAAGTAATTTTAAGAGAATGCTACAGATGCTGGAATCTGGAGCAACAAGCAATCTGCTGGAGGATCTCAATGGGTGGAGCAGCATCTCTGGGGTGGGGGAGGGGAAGAAGGTCGACATTTTTTTATTCCACGCAAATGCTGCCTGATCCATTAAGTTCCACCACCTCAATTATGTAACTCTAAATTAATTTAAACTATAACTACTATTCATTTGGTGGGATCTCAGTTAAAGTAATTTGTTCAAACCCTTACTGCTTAATAAAATGGTTTGTTTGATAAATGCTTCCTTGAAAGCCTGTAAAAGAGTGGAATTCATTCTGGGGTCACGGCCAGTTTTTGTAGGTGGGGCCAGCATCTGTGTAATGTTTTTTAACACATTTCAATAAATCATGGAAACACAAATTTTTCAGTTTTTTTGGCCTGGCGTAGTTGACTTCAGGCAAAGCGGAAACCCTGGTCTGTTTTGCAGTTTCTGAAAATAGTTATGTTATTGTTTGAAAAAGTAGCCAAAGGTTCTGGAATTTCTTCAAAGCGCTGTTGCTTTGCTTAAGACAGTGACATACTTCGTAATAGCTCTGGAGAGAGTCATGCTTGAGTTTCCTGGGTCTGCTTCCTGATGCAATTACTATGGTTAAGTCCAGGTAAAATTTACACTGAGGACCCTGGAAATTCCTACATCAACTTTAAAGAAATAATTCAGCCTCCCCTCTGCAGCAGTTGAGCAACAAGAGGAACTATTCTTGGCCATTTTACTTATTTGAAGTTTAGTTTAGCTTGGAAATGCAACATGGAAACAGGCCCTTCAGTCCACCGAGTCGACACTGACCATTGATCACCCCATACACTAGTTCTATGTTATTTTACTTTCTCATCCTATAAAGAAAGAGCACTTTATAAAAGCCAATTAACCTACAAATCGACATATCTTTGCGATGCAGGAGGAGGCCAGAGCACCTGGAAGAAACCCCATGGTCAGAGGAAGAACATGCAAACTCCACACAGACATCACCTGAGGTCAGGATCGGACCTGGAACTCCAGCGCTGTGAGGCAGCAGCTCTACCACTGCGCCACAGTGCCTTGGTGACTTTCCAATTATTTGATTATATATTTTAGCCTTTCTTACCTTCTATGCACACGGATTTAAGATCAGTTCAGAATCACATGAGCCCATGGACAAACAGGCATTGTACAAAACTCCTGAAGAAAAATACTCAACTACACTCTTACAGATTGCAAACATACTTGGATTGTGCCAAAAGGGATGGGAAAATAAAACTCCTTTGTGTGCTCTTGGGTGTTCCGACGTTTAACTTGGGTCATCAGGAAAGAAATGGCACTATATCTTGTCATCAGCTCTTTGACTTGCAGGGAGATATATCTATTAGTGGCGATAAATGTTCTATATTTTCAGCAGGGAGGAATACCGACAGTGATTGTAATCAACAACACCAATTTGAGTCTACAGTCTAACAGACAAGGTCAAAGCATGAACATGCAATACTCTTGAACCACATTGCTTTCTGCTATATTTAGGCTGCCTTTAATGTATTTAAATAGATTAAAAGCTACCCATGAGAAGAAAGTAAATAAATGCAATATAAAGTCTTTGTTGTAACCAGCTAACTGAATAATATTTCCCAGTTGGTGCCTTTGTAGGATCAGTTACTTTACAGGACCTTGTGCTTGGGGGGAATGTTTAGTTTAGAGATACTGCATGGAAACAGACTCCTTTGGCCCACCGAGTCCACGCCGAACATCGCTCACCCCTTCACACTGGTTCTATGTTGTCCCACTTCCTCATCTTTCCTCACTTTCACACGAGGGGCAATTTAGAGGCCAATCAACCTACAAACCCACACGTTTTTAGGGTGTGGGAGTAAACCGGAGGACTCAAATGGAACCCATGGGGTCACAGGGAGAACATGCAAACTCCACACAGAGAGCACCTGAGGTCTGGATTAAACACGGGTATCTGGCATTGTGAGGCAGCAGCTTTATAATAACTGCACCATTTTCATCAATACAATCTTCAGCACTTTTTTAATTTGGTGAATAAGTAACATAATTTCAAAAATAGTTAACAGGCAGAAGAGAAGCTTTGAGGTGCGTGAAATATAAACTTTAGTTTAGTTTAGTTTAGTTTAGTTTAGTTTATTGTCATGTGTACAGAGGTACAGTGAAAAGGCGTTTATTGTGTGCTATCCAGTCAGCGGAAATACAATACATGACTACAATCAAGCCGTCCACAGTGTACAGGTATAGGATAAAGGGAATAACGTTTAATGCAAGAAAAGTCTGATTAAATATATTCTGAGGATTTTCCAGAGTGTGTTGACAGTGACAACATCTGTGGCATCGGACATAGCAGGATGACATTCTTGATCAGTGACTCTTTTGGAAACATTAAATCGTGCGCTGAAGCATTTCCTTAAGGATTTCCTTTGAGGAATTCAACAGCTTCTAATGCAGCATGTGCAAGTGAAAATCGGAAAAATCTGCCTCCCAAGGACTAAAGTCAGTTTATGACACATGGAACTAGCTGTCTCTGCAAACTGCTGCACAGCCGTCCTGGAAGCTACTGAGGATGTAGTGTCACTTCCTGCAAATTCTTCTTGTCCCTAGGAATATAGTTTTCTATGATTTAACTAAAGATTAAATTAATAATTTAGAAAGGAATTGGCAGCTGTCAAAGACAGACATAATTATTTTTAAAGAAATGCGTCATTGACTTACATTCTTTCAAAAGAATGCATACTTTCAATGTATTGAACAATTCCTTTGCGTATGCTATTGATGGCAGCTGCATTATTACGTGAGGAATGAAAAAAAAACTATTTCACTCCATCAGATATTTAACTTATTATCAAAGTGGTGGAGAACTCATAGGAGCTACCATTAATGACATGCCTGACATGCTGAAGTGGGTCAGTGCATTCTATTTTGCAGGTAAATCACTGTTCAAATAATGATAACTTAATGTGAGATTCCAAATGCTCAGTCTGTGAACTTTCTGCTTATGTTTTAGGAATGATCAAGTCCACTAGGACTCCACCTAATTATATTCACTATGAGCTCTGAGGTGGATTGGATCTATTGCCGGCAGCTAACTGAATAGGAATGTAGAGCTAAATGTTGAGTAGCAATTAGAGCCATGGAGACTTGGTGGAAGCAGGCTCTTTGGACCACCTCGAATATGCTGACTGAGATGACTTCCTGAGCTAGTTCAACTTCCTTTCAGTTGGCCCACATCTCTCTAAACGTTTCTTATCCATAAATTTGTCCAAACGTCTTGAATATTGTAATTTCCACCCACCTGCACCATTTCACCAGCAGCTTGTTCCATATACCCACCACCCTTTGCGTGAAAATCATTCTCCTTGTCTCCCCTTTAGACCCTTCTTTCATACCTTAAACCTATGCCCTTTAGTTTTAGACTGCAAAGTTCCAGGGTAAACAGCCCCAGTCTTCCTAGGCTCTCCTTATAACTCAAGCCCTCCAGTTCCACAAACAGCATTATGAATGTTTACTATGGGCTCTTTAAAATAATCACATTTCTTATAGTATAGTGACCAGAACCAAACATAATATTCCAGGTGCAGTCTCACCAACGTCCCGTACAGCTGTAACATGGCATTCCAACTATTGTACACGATGCCCCATCCAACGAAGAAAAGTATGTCATACAGCTTCTTCACCACCTTGTCTATCTGTCTCACCAATCTCATATATATCCCTAGGTCTCTCCATTCTACAACACTCTCCATGACACTGTCATTTACTGTATGTCGTGCTGGGGTTTAACTTATCAAAATGAATCACTTCACACTTAGCTGACAAACTTCATCTGTCATTCCTTTGCCAACTTTGGCAGTTGATCAACCTTAGATAATCTTTTTCACTGTCCACTGTCCCACCAATGTTGGTGTCATCTGCAAACTTATCAAGTGTGTCAACTGAATTCTCACCCAAATTAGTTCTAAACATATATAGTTGTTCTTAAAGAGAGCAGAGACACTAATAACTGTAGAGTACTAGAGGCCAAATAATATCCTTCCCATCTTATAGCCATAGCTGGAGTTGACTCTAAATAAGAATAAAGTCTGCCAAATGGAATAGATAAAGTCACCAAACGTTTTCTAGTCTTTACTCTCAACATCCAACTAAACATTATTCATGTTATTCCCTTTATCATGTTTCTATACATGATGGATGGTTCGATTGTAATCCTGTATTATCTTTTCGCTGACTGGTTAGCACACAACAAAAGTTTTATACTGCTCCTCGGTTCACATAACAATAAACTAAATAAGGGTGAGTGTGCTACATCCATTTCTATCCTCTATAAGAAGGTTCTCCCTCATTTGCCATGATGGCATTAACATTGGAGGTGGCATGTTCCCATGTTATTATGTGGGATTATTTCCTCAATGGTAGAATTTCTGGGTTTGTGAAATGTTGTTCAGGCATAATTGAGGAATAGATCAGGTAGATGCCCAGAGTAGGTGAATCGAGGACCAGAGGACATAGGTGTAAA
Organism: Leucoraja erinaceus; assembly: GCF_028641065.1. Classification (NCBI taxonomy): domain Eukaryota; kingdom Metazoa; phylum Chordata; class Chondrichthyes; order Rajiformes; family Rajidae; genus Leucoraja; species Leucoraja erinaceus. The sequence continues at coordinate 20,624,672 of NC_073388.1, read as the reverse complement.
GTGAAGGGGAAAACATTTAACGGGAATCTGAAGGGTAACTTTTTCCCACAAAAGGTAGTGGGTATATGGAACGAGCTGCCAGAGGAGGTAGTTGAGGCTGGGACTATCCCAATATTTAAGAAACAGTTAGACAGGTACACGGATAAAACAGATTTAGAGGGATATGGGCCAAACGCAGGCAGGTGGGACTTGCTGGCTGGTGTAGGCAAGTTGGGGACAAAGGGCCTGTTTTCACACTGGATCACTCTATGACTCTAATTGGTGTGAAAGTCCAAACCACAGAGAAATGTAAGATCTTTGGGGGCAACTTTCTTTGAAGTTGGTCTTTTCTGTATCCACAGATCTTTGCCATATCATATAATTTCTGTTATTGGTTTCTTGTTTCTTAGTTTCTTGGTCCTCCAAAATGTTCCAAATGGAATTTAAACTAGAGGTGGTGGAGGGAAGACGTAAGCCAGAAAGGGTATTTGGGAAGAAAGAGCCACCTTAAATTTAGTTGTATCTGGTTGGGTAACTATGGTAGGGTGAAGATTATTCTATGCTTTAATTGTGCGGGGGAAGAACGAATTGCTGTACACATCTGTCTCGGTAGTTTATATATGCATGTTGGAAGAACACAAAATATCATTGGACTTTTAAAATATTTTAGTGTGTTTCATTCTCAAGGAAATATATAGAAACATAGAAACATAGACACATAGAAAATAGGTGCAGGAGGAGGCCATTCGGCCCTTTGAGCCAGCACCGCCATTCATTGTGATCATGGCTGATCATCCCCTATCAATAACCCGTGCCTGCCTTCTCCCCGTATCCCTTGACTCCACTAGCCCCTAGAGCTCTATCTAACTATATTTGATACCTCTATTTATTCACAAATATCAGTATGTTTTCATTGATAAGATAAATTCACATTGTTTTTCTACTTATGGGACTATATTAATTACTGATCCGCCCTCCTTGTAATGTATCATTACTGTAATCCTAAACCTGATGTAAATAGACAATTTAATTGTACAATATTTCAAATGGGTTTATATATTTCTATTTCACACATCAGCTTTAAATAAAAGTTATCATATCTTTATCATGTTATTGTTGTGGGATCTGGCAATAATCTATTCATTTCCAAAGGAGGCATGTTTTCAGAGAGAGATCTGAAAGCTATTACTCAACCCCACTCTTCACTAGAAATACTGTGCCACAGACAGACAGACAGACAGACAGACAGACAGACAGACAGACAGACAGACAGACAGACAGACAGACAGACAGACAGACAGACAGACAGACAGACAGACAGACAGACAGACAGACATGTGTAGGAAAGAACTGCAGATGGTGATTTAAATTGAAGGTAGACACAAAATGACACAAGGATGGGGGGAGGGAGGGAGAGAGAGGGAGAGAGATGATATTTTCCTTGGCAAGTCTGCCAAGGTGATTCCTCTTGCTTTTTTTCTCTGACCTAAAATAACTTTAAATTTAAGCATTTCTCAGAAGAAAAGTTTTGTGTCAGGTTAAAATAATTTCTGATTTAATGCAAAAGAAATGCACAAAATAATAAGATTAAACGAGAACTTACCAGTAAGTTCTCGTTTAATCTTACTATTTTACTTCGAAGTCACGTGAGTGACTACGTGAAGATTTTAAAGCTCTGTGATTTCATGCCGTTGAAACAAGTCCATGCATCACATCTGCCTTGATGATTATGGGAAGAATAGTGTTAACATTATTAGACATGAATTCGACATTGAAATTAACGATAAATTTATTAACACCAAATTATAGCCTCTATTTATGGGGTAAAATTATATTACAGAACTTAAAATTGTTTCTGCAAGCGTTCCAGGTTTAATTACTGGTTTGTGATAAAATCGTTGGAAAGTTTTCTCCATTGACCACCCTGCTGTCTTGAGGATTTGGTCCAGCGGAACATCCAATTGCATAGCTGCCGATGTAGGTGCAGCCCTGGTGGAGTGAGATTTAAAAATGTTAGTATCCACTCCAGCCTTTATTAGGACCTGTTTCAGCCATCTCGAGATGGTCTGGACTGTCACTTTTTTGTGTGGTTGTTTGTGGCTGATTAAAAGTGCCATTTCTTTGCATCTGATGATTTTTGTATACTCCATATATAAAAGTAAGTGTCTTACTATACAAAGACGATCATCTGTCGGGTAGGCCCTAAATTCTATTTGTAGGCCTGCTGACCCCTGTCTGTTCTGCTTGACTAATTCATTGATGTGAAAAGTTAAGTTTCCAGATGAAGAAGTCATGTTGTCCAGTCTTAATTTATGTAGCGACTGTACCCTTTGTGCTGTGACCAAGGCCATCAGCATGACTGTTTTCAGTGTCAGTTTCTGTAGGGACAGAGCTGTAGCTGGAGACCAGTTCCTTAGCATGGTCAGTACAATGCTCACATCACATATTTGAGAGTACCTGGTTCTTGGGGGATTGACATTAAAAATTCCCCTCATAAGTTTAGTTACCAATGGGTGTGTCCCAACAGAATGCCGCTCTGTTCCTTGCCATAGGTAGGTTGACAGAGCACTTCTGGCGCAGTTGATGGCACTATAACTGAGCCCCTCATCGTAATGGAGGCCTGCCAGGAATTCCAGAACAGACGGGATGTTCATTGAGCTGTGGTTGATGTTGTTGTTGTGACAGTACATTTCCCATTTCCTGATGTACACCAGGTACTGTTTTTTGGTGGACTGTCTGTGGGCCGCTGAAATAATGTCCACTGTTCGGTCCGTCAGTCCCAGGTGCAGTAGAGGTGCTTTTAAACTCTACAAATTAATAAGTTCATATCGTTATGACATGGGTGGCTTTCCCTTGTTACGGGATGAACCAGTAAATTTGGTCTATTCCGGATGGTGATGCATGGTTCTAATACCATGTCGAGTATCACAGGGAACCATGGTTGAGTAGGCTAATCGGGTACTACCAAAATACCAGACGCAGAGTCTTGCTGTATTTTCCTTAATACCCGACTGATGAGGCAGAAAGGAGGGAATGCATAAATAAACAATCTCCCCCAATGCAGCGAAAATGCATCTGTCGCCGCTGCCCCAGGGTCTGGTTCCCATGAACATTGTTTGATAACTGGTGATTAAGCCTGGATGCGAATAGATTGATATCTGGTGTTCCATACCGTGCTGCAATATCAGCAAATACTTTTTTATCCAACATCCATTCTGTGTTTTCATTAAATTTGCGTGACCTGTTGTCTGCCACTAAATTTAGTTTAACTGGTAGGTAGGTAGCTGATATCCTAATATTTTTCTGGATACACCATTGCCAAATTGTGTTGGCCAGATTGTCACATGATGTCAATTTGTTTCCACCCATTTGGTTGATATATGCTACCACGGTGGTATTGTCAATTTATAGTCTAACATGCTGGTGATATAACCCAGAACAATATGATTTAAGGCCATGGAATGCACCAACATTTCCAGGTAGTTTATGCCCAGTGTTTGTAATAATGATGCCTCCTGTGCATTCCATCTACCTCCACAGCTGGAGATGGAATTGGTAGCACCCCAACCAAGTGCACTGGCATCAGTTTGTAGTACCATAGACGGGTTGCTGTTAATGATTGGGTTGGAACAATGCCGAATGTTATCTTTCCACCATTTTAGTTCCATTATGGCCTCGGTTGGTAGCTTCATTGGTCTGTCAAAATGACCACCATTAATTTTGAGTGCTCGTATTTTTGCCCTCTGTAAATTTTGATAATGTAAAGGTCTGAATTGTGTGGCTGGAAAGGCAGCCACTATTTTGCCAATTATTCTTGCTACCAATCTGATGGATGGTTTACTGATGTCAATGAGGTTACTGCAAGTCTCTGTTAAGGCTGTAACCTTTTCCTTAGGCAAAGTCATGGTGAACCCCAGATAATCCATTGTGGTAGAAGGCGTTAATTTAGATTTAACTGGATGGATGATAAAACCCAGTTTTTCAAATAATTGTTTTGTGGCTGTTACCGTTTGTTTAGCCAATTCCAAAGTTTTGCCCACAATAAGTATGTCGTCTAGATATGCCATCACCATGTGTTTTTGTTTCCGCAGAAACGCTAGGGCTGGTTTCAAAATTTTTGTGAACAGCCTGGGGGCTGATGTTAGCTCATTAGGTAGTGCTCTGTACTTGCAGGGCTGACCCATCCAGTTGAATTTTAAGTAACATCTGTGGTCACCTCGTATAGGTACTGAATAGTAAGCATCTTTTAAATCGATGCTTGCCATGTAGTAACATTTGGAAATCAATTGCTTAGCAGTAACAAAGGTTTTCATCTTGAAATTAATATATTGTACGAAAGTATTCAAATTAGTCAAATCTATGATGATGCGACAACCACCATCTTTTTTGTTTTTGATAAAGATATTGGACACGAATTCCATTGATTCGTGTTGGGTTTTTTCAATTAACCCTTTTTCATAAAGCTGCTCCAGTTCAGCGAGTGCTTTTGATTTTCTTTGCCTGAAAGCACGAGCATTCGGTTCGGTACATGCTGAACTGGAAGGTTATGTTTATGTATAAATTCTATGGTATATCCCTGGATACTGCTTAAAATATAAGTGTCGGTAGTTAACTTATTCCATGCATTCAGATAGAAGTGTAATCTCCCACCAACCTCCATGCTCCCTTTAATTCATAAGGAACCAGACCTACCTACCTCCATGGTTACCAGTGGTAGGTTTACTTCTTTCTCGGTATCCTTCATGGACGTTGAGGCGCCGGTGTCTGGGTCTGTGGTTGGGTTGGTGTTGGGGGTTTGTGCATCTTCCACGAAGGCCGGTCTGGGCCATGGCCTAAAAAAGACCGACGTTCGGTGTACCTGGCCTTCGAGCTTTCACCAGTTTGTTTTGTTCGACTGGTGGGTGCATAAGGGTGCTGTTTGTGGCCGAAGTAGGTTTTAGCTGATGTTGCTTTGATGAGCCCCAGGGTTTTTGCCTCCTCATCGAGTTCTTTCACTTGTTTGGATAGATTACCTCCAAATAGTAGAATTGATGGTTTGGGGGTTCCAGGTTTGCACAGACCTGCAAATTTAGGGTCTAAAGCGGGTTGGATGGCACTCTTCCTAATACTGTTTATTTCGTATTGGGTGTTACAGAATAAAGCAAGTGCATCCTGTTGATCCTGTGACATGTCTTTTTCATCTATTGTGCGGGCGAAAGCTGTAATTCCCGCTGTTAGGACCTTCAGTACTTTTTGGAGTTTCAAGTCCCTGGCTCTAATTGCTGCTCCGACGTGTTTCCATATGCACTGGTTTACAATGGGAACATTCAGTGATGTACAGTTCCCTGGTGGTAAGTGTCTTGCCGTGGTGTCCATTAATGCCTGTCCTTGTAGCTGCTTAAATGACATATAGTCAATACTGGCAGCCAGGTTTTGGCCAGTTAGGTCTGGTTGTATGAATTGGGACACCATGTCCAGTAAATTTTCATTTTCTTGCACCCCTCGCACACTTGGTGTTTGTTCTGCAAACCCCTCTTCAGGGTCAGCCCAGAATTGACCCCCAGTACTCCCCTCTGACGAGGGAGAAGCACTGTGCAGCCCTACAAGAGGTACTGCTGTAGGACTTACAAATTGCCCACAGTGACTAGCCTCCATCTCCCGGAGCCTGTCACGTTGGAGCATTTGCTTCATCAGCCGCTCCAACCGGCTCCAATGCTCTCGGTCACTGTCCGCTCGCGGCTGCTCCCTAAGCCGCTCCAACCGGCTCCAATGCTCTCGATCGCTGGCCGCTCGCGGCTGCTGAAAGTCGGACTCATCGGAGTCAATGACTATATCAGATTTTTGCTTTGCCTTACCGCCCAGCCGCGGTGTAGATCTGGCCGGTGCGGGGGCGAAGTCGGGCACCGCTGTTCCCATTACGGGCGATTCGTGTGCCATTGGCCGTTGCTGGCTGCCCGCAATTCCGCGGTCCTCCCCCGCCAGCTTTGTCGCAGCCTTCTTATTTTTCTTTGTCCTGTCCATTGGCTCCACCTGTAACACAGTAAGTGGAACAAAAAAAACGCAGAGTATTTCTTACCTGCAGTTCCCGGCTTTTAAATTCTGCCGCTGAGGGGGAACGTCGTTCCACCTGCATGACTGTTTCGCAATGCGTGTCGCGATATGACACGCATGCGTCCTGGCGGGGTTCTTCACGTAGTCACTCACGTGACTCCGAAGTAAAATCATTCATTAACAACTTCAAAATGTATCATCTTCAAACTTTTCCAAATTCATCATCATTCAAGCTATAGGCATGGATGAAAGATAACACAAATAAATGGCTTTAAAATACATTTATTATTATAAATATTTATCCATGTAGCATTAAGTTAACAACACTTATCAATTTAATATTCACTGCAGGATTAGGTCAAATTCTTTGGAAGGCATAGCTTGGCAGCAATCATGGTTAGAAGCAGTTTTTCATGAAGTTATGAACATTTGTCACTCCAATGTAGATACACAGGTTCAGGCCACAGTACCACCACAATATTGACAAATGGAATTCAGGGTTTATTTCCAGTTGGTTTTAATGATTTCCATCTGCGTACAATCTGTGAATAACTTAATGCAATAAAACGTGGTCTGTCAGTGTTTTTAAAAAGCCATCATATATAATATTATTACCCTTCAACAGTCTTTTGCAGTGTCTGAGAGATTTATCACATGTTCTATTTGCACCAAGTGACAACTGCAAACGTTGTCTTAGTTTTAGTCACTAACTTTATAACTCTGAGCCCAATTTAAGTAAACAATTTAATTATACAATAGTTCAAATGAGTTGAGTACTGAACTTGGCTTTAAGTCAGCCTTTCACATACTATTTACTGGACTCCAAGGGCAACTTTCACAGGGGGAAAAAAATATATTTTCTGGATAGTTTTGTTTTGTTTTATAGAGTTGATCATTTTCTCATTAGTTCAAACTCATTTATGTTTCCCTTTTACATTATTGCTTTATAATGTTTGCTATTCATGGCATAATTTATCCTTTCTATAGTAGGAAAGATGTTTATGCCGTTGCTTCTTAATTGTTTTGTTTTTGGACATTATAATATCGTTGCACTATTGTTTCATCTGTTCCCAGAAACCATCTATTACTACTTTCATAAACGTTTGCTATTCATTTAACTCATTATAGTTTATGGTTATCTACCATATGCTCTAGGTAATTTCATTTCTTACTTGAATGTGGATCGTGTTATTCTTGCTCTACATTATGTATCTTTGGTCTCTACCCTCTGCTTCTCCCTAAAGCGTGGCCATTCTTCATGCATCTTCATATTCGTCATGTTCCTTCAAACATCTTGATCCCTGAAGTGTTTCGCAATCCCACGGACTCAATCCCTGTTCATTCTGCTGAAAGCCAGCTTCAAAGTAAAGGTTCATAACATTACCCTGGAAGAACACTGTTGGTTCACATTTGCTGGTTTACTGTAGTATTGGCCAACTGATATGGCTTTTCGCTGTATCAGTTGTACTATGTGGTGATTATTTCACACATGATCAGTTCACATACTTCACTGACTGAGTGATAGAAGTAGATAAACAGACTCCATGGAAAAAATAAGAAAGAATTTGCTCAAAACAAGACCAAACCCTTGATCTGGGAAGGAGCCTGTATCAAAAACGTAGATAGTTACTGAGCTCATAAGTTCATGTGATAGGAGCACAAGTCTACTTCACCATTCATCATGGCTGATCTATCTTTGCCTCTTAACCCCATTCGCCTGCCTTCTCCCTATAACCTCTGACCCCATTCTCCTGTCTTCTCCCTATAACCTCCACTGATCAAGAATCTATCTATCTCTGACTTCAAAATGTTTCTAATGATTGCTAATGAATGAAGCACAAAGCCAATGGATGGGAAGACATAGGAGTACAATTTTACATGCAGATGCCTTGGTCAAAGACCAATTTAGGATACAGATGAGGTTGAAGGCTTCAGAGAAAGAAATTGCAATAGAAAGAGGCAAAAATGGAAACAGAGAGAAGGAGCAGAAATACAACAAAGGTTTGGTTTAAAGGAAGGATTGGATCAGGAAGCAGATTGAAATGGGACAGAATAATTGTCAGGATATCCTCTAATCTTCAACAAAAAACAAGGAAGACTGGAAATACTCAGCAGATCAAGCACCTGTGGAGAGGAAAACAATAAATATTTCTTGTTGCTGGCCCTGCATCAGAATTGGATACAAAAATGGATATAAAACATTTATTATGATGTTGGGAACAGAGGGGAGTTATGAAGGGGCAAAAGGCAAGAGGGATTACATTACAATTGGCCATGTGGTGCAACAGGGGGCAGCAATGGGGCATAAGAATCATTGGGTTTCAAACTTCTACAGGTATTGAACAGGTGACATGAGGTCTTCAGCTCCTTTTAGGTTAATACAATGGGAATGGCCTGAGATAAGTCATGTAAGAAGGGCTACTCTCTCCATCTGACTGGGTTAATGGAGCCAGCCTAATATTTTGTAAATTCCAAGGCCCAACCTGCTCAATGGTCTTCATTTGTCAACATAGTGAACCTCTCTATCTCCTGCTCCCACCACTCACTCGTGTTCATTGCAAGCAGGGTCATCTTTTATTGAGCAGACAACTAACTCTGAAAATAAAAGTGTAGACAAAAGGGACCAGACTCTTGTGAGATGGGTGTGTCATCCATCTCTGATCCAGGTCTGGAGATTGAAACAATGATTATGTTTTTTGATCTAAATGGTCAATTGGGGCTATGTTTAAAACAGAACTACACTTGGAGTTACACAATGGAGTTTGCCTTGTCCAATGAGTATTGACTTCATTGCCTTGAAAAAGTAATTCCCTCCCTCCAATGTATCTTCCTATCCAATATATGTAAATCTGATCAATAGTTGCATTGCAATCTGTTGTGAATATTGACCATTAATTTTGAACACCAGTCCAAAGCTCTTGACTTCTAGAGAGCTAGAACTTACAAGGCAGTTGACACCACTGAAAGTGAGCAGCAGCGTGTCCTGAACTGGTGAGGGAGTTGTAGGTGCTAGGAGGACAATGGTATTCACCAGCATGAAATTCTTCCAATCTTCAGTGATATTTAGGAAATTGAGTCCTCTGCTGTTGATGGGCATAGATTATTGAATGGAGCTCTTAAGTGCACGTAAGTGCACATGGGAAGCAAAATATGCTGGCAGTTCACAGTACACCATTCCATTCGCTCCTCGGTTAAAACCAAAAAAATTGAATATTCCTTTCATGAGTAAAGAACCTCAGTGACCTCTCTGCTGCTACCACAAGCAGCAAGTTCCTAAGTTCATTGATTCATAAATTCTAGGAGCACAATTAGGCCATTTGGCCTGTGTCTGAAGTTGAGATAATCAAGTCTACTCTGCCATTCAATCATGGCTGATCTATCTTTCCCTCTCAACCCCATTCACCTGCCTTCCCCACAAACACCCCTGACAGCCTTATTAATCAAGAAAATTGAGAAACATGGCACACATGTCCTGTGGCGACCTGGAATGATCCCATAACTGGGAAGCTAAGACTCACTGACACCTTGACTCCAAGGTGGGGGCAGGTTGTCCTGCAGATAAAGTAATATCCTGAATATCTGAAATGGGTTCAGATTCTAGCCTCAGAAGTGGACATAAATATGACAAGATGAAGGCGACAGAAGCTCTTCTTATTATGCCAACTGCTAGAATTGCTGAAACACTGTAAGGGGTGGTTGTAGCCAGGAAGGGCCAGTTGTGGCCGGGTAGCAAGAGGTGGGGGCATTGTTGGGGATGTTGTGTGAGATCTTTGGCAAGGATTTATTATTTACGATCAGACAATAAAGTCAGAATGGGTAGTAAACAAAGATATAGATCAGCAAAGACAGCCTAAAATAAAGTGAAAGTTATTGAAATTTGCAATCTCTGACGTGTGAAAGGAAGAAAGGTGGGTATCAGGTGAGGCAAAGGATCCAATGGAACTACAAACCAGGATACAGACGCTCCCTGACTTATGTAAGGGTTACGTTCTGCGGATCCTTGCGTGAGTCAGATGTTACGCAAGTTGAAACGGAAGTGCTTCTACGCACATGTAAATTTACCACAACGGTGAGACCATGACCACAGAGGAGCTCTGAGGTGGAGACCATTGGGGAGCTCTGATGCAGGGAGATAATAGACAATAGACAATAGACAATAGGTGCAGAAGTAGGCCATTCGGCCCTTCGAGCCAGTATCGCCATTCATCCCCAATCAGTACCCTGTTCCTGCCTTCTCCCCATATCCCCTGACTCTGCTATCTTTAAGAGCCCTATCTAGCTCTCTCTTGAAAACATCCAGAGAACCCGCCTCCACCACCCTCTGAGGCAGAGAATTCCACAGACTCACCACACTCTGTGAGAAAAAGTGTTTTCTCGTCTCCGTTCTAAATGGCTTACTCCTTATTCTTAAAAAGAAGGGGGAGTTCTGAGGTGGAGACCACGCGGAGACCATTGGGGAGCCCTGACGCAGACACATGGGGGAGCCCTGATGCGGAGATGGTGGGAGATCAGTGGGCTTAAAGCATTGCTTACGTAAGTTGCCTATTACGTACTGTAAGTCGGGTAGTGCTGTTGTTTCAAGATGAAATGAAATGAAGCCGTTGAAGATAAATTTTGACAGCATGCATGTGTCACAGCATAGCATTCATATCTCGGAAAGAGTGAGAGCATGGATTGAGGAATGCCAACTATTTATCATTTATCATACCTAAACATGAAAGCTACAGCTTCAGCTGGACTCTAGTTTTAGCTATGTTTCACTGCACCTTGCCTTTGAACCTGCCAACCATTATCTACAACATTCTTCTGGTCACAGGGGATGCAGATGCTGTCAAAACACTTGATAAGTTGCCTCAGTGCATCCTGTTGATTATACATTCTGCAGCTACAAAGCCTTTTCTGTTAATTAATAGTTTTTGGATTATGCTTCCAGAAGTGGATGCAGAAAGGCCAAGGAGCTTGTGGCTTTCTTAATTAATGTATTTCATGCGTCCTTATCAACCATTGTTGCCAATTTTAAGTGGAATTTGTCCGTGCATCGGAAGAGAACGTGGCTTCAAGTTGTCCAGGAAAATGCTTCAGACAATTTTATGAAAATGTTCTTAAAAATAAACTTCGCAAAAACAACATTACCAGCTCCCAGTAATTGCCAACTAGACTCCAACATAAACAGGTTTGCGTTAGATAATTAGATAAGGTGCTACTATAGGTAGTGTCAATCTTTCTATGTTCCAGTGACTCTGGCTTGATTCTGACCTCCAGAATTGTCTGTATGGTGTTTGCATGTCCTACCATTGACCATGCACACTTCCCCGACTACTCAGATTTTGTAAGACATTTGATTAAGTCCCATCTCAACCCAATACGTCACCTATCCATCTTCTCTAAAGATGCTGCCTGCTGCTGAGTTACTCCAGCACTTTGTGTCCATTTGTTAAAGCCCCCCATGGTAGACTGATCTGAAAGATAATGATCCATTTGGAGGAACCACTTCATCCTCAGTAACAACCAGCATGGGAGCACCTCAAGGCTGCGTGCTCAGCCCTCTGCTTTACTCACTCTATACCCATGACAGCGTAGCCGGTCGTAGTGTGAACTCCATCATCAAGTTCGTCGATTACACCACTGTGGTTGGACGAATCACAGATGGGGATGAGTCAGAGTATATAAGTGAGATCGACCGACTGACCAAATGGTGCCAGCACAATAACCTGGCTCTCAACATCAGTAAAAATGAAATGAAATGAAATGATTCAATTAATTGTCATTGTCAGTGTACAGTACAGAGACAACGAAATGCATTTTTAGCATCTCCCTTGAAAGGGAGACACAGGGCGTCGCGGTGTGCCCGCGCCTGCCGCCGTAATTACATTCCAGTACACACAGGCAAAGGTGGGTGAAGTGTCTTGCCCAAGGACACAAAGACAGTATGCACTCCAAGCGGGATTTGAACCGGCTACCTTCCGGTCGCCAGCCGAACTCTTAGCCCATTGTGCTATCTGTCGCCGACCAAGGAACTGATTGTGGACTTTAGTAGGGGAAGGATGAGGACCCAGAATCCTGTTTATATCAACGGGACGATGGTGGAGAGGGTCAATACTTCAAATTCCTGGGCGTGCATATATATGAAGATCTTTCCTGGAGCCAGCACACCGATGCAATTGTAAAGAAGGCAACTCTACTTCCTGAGATGATTACGGAGATTCGGCATGTCGATGAGGATTCTCCTAAACCTCTACAGGTGCACGGTAGAGAGCAGTCTGACTGGTTGCATCGTGGCCTGGTTTGGCAACTTGAATGTCCAAGAGCAAAAAAGACTACAAAAAATTGTGACCACTGCCCAGTCCATCACCGGCTCTGACCACCCCACCGTCGAAGGGATCTATCGTAGTCGCTGCCTCTAAAAGGCTGCCAAATTCATCAAGGACCCAAACCATCCTGGCCACACACTCATCTCACCACTGCCATCAGGAAGAAGGCAATGGAGCCTGAAGACTGTAACATCCAGGTTCAACGTCTTCCCCACAGCCATCAGACTATTAAGCACAACAAATAAGCTATGAGCTCTGAACTGCAAAAAACGATTATTATTTGTTATTTGCACTATATTTGTTATTTATTGAACTTTTTCTTTTTTTTCCAGTTATATACAATGTTTACATATTCACATATTCTGTTGTGCTGCAGCAAGTAAGAATTTCATTGTCCCGTCCGGGACAAGCGACAATAAAACACAGTTGACTCTTGACTTGGAATGCGGATTAACAGTGATTTGGTCATGTAGTTTCAGAACTGCCTAACTGATAGAGACAGAGGCTTTTGGTGGAAGTGCGATGTAGTGGCAGATAATTATATTGTTCAAGAGATCGCTCCGTTATCGCTCTAGCCACTTAGGAGAAAACATGGTATTAGGAGAATGTCGTTTTACGCATGTGAGCTCTCAACTAGACTTTCCAAGCTTCTCGAAAGATAAATCTTCATAACACAGTCTTTTGATTAATAGTTTCTTTATTTGTGAAGAAAAACAGCAGTATATTCTTGCAACCTTCTTCTTAGACTCGTACACTTTAATCTTCGTCAAACTTCAACATGTCGCTTAGAAAACTCTTCATGTCTCAGCATAGCTCCACATGGCTCCCTCCGCATGTGGCATCTTTACAGTTAGAAAGCTCAGATGGTCAAAAGCTATTACTTCACCATGCTCCGCCGAACAAAAACTACCAAATGAACAGCTTCTGCACAAGAAACCCAGCAGCAAACACTCCACTGACTACGTAATAAATCCCACTCACATAATTACAGGCTGGCAAAATTTAATGGCAAATGCCATAATTTATGACACACAAAATAAAGCCAAATGGCCACTACAGATAATATTCAGGCTGGAGGTTTGTGACTAGTGGAGTTCTGCATGGATCTATGCTGGGACCTCCATTGTTTGTGATATATCTATGAATAACTTGGATGTGAAAGTAGATAGGTTGGTTAGTGTGTTTGCAGATGACAACAAGATTGCTGGAGTTGCAGATCGTGAGGAAGGCAGTCAAAGTATACAGCAGGTTATTGATTAACTACAGAAATGGGCAGAGAAAAAGCAGCTGGTCTTTAATCTGACCAAGTGTGAGGTGTTGCACGTTGGGAGATGAAATTAAGGGGAAAATATACAATTAATGGCATGAAAGCATTAATGTACAGAGGGATCTTGTGGTGCAATTCCATAACTCAATGAAAGTCGCAACAATTAGATAGGATAGTAGAGAATGCATTTGGTATGCTTGCCTTCATTCGGGCTATTGGCGGGCTATTGAATATAAGAGTCAGGAAGTCATGATGAAGCTTTATAAGACTTCAGTCAGGCCCCATTTGGAGAACTGCATGCAGTACTGGTCTCCCCATTACAGGAAGGATGTGGGGGTTTTGAAATGCATGCAAAGGAGGTTTACCAGAATAATGCATGGATTAGGGATTATTAGCTACAGGGAGAGTTTGGAGAGACTTGGATTGGTTTCTCTGGAATGCCAGAGGTTGCAGTGGACCTGATAAAAGAGCAGGTATACCTCGCTTAGCATTACCCCCATAGCAATCTTTGCTATTGCACTCTTTCATTTTGGAGCCTAATTTTATATGATTTTAAAGACATAATAGGATTTATCATAAAAACTTGAAGCATCACACCTTGAATAAATAAAGTAAATATTTCTCTTCTCCCAGCATATGAGTTACAAGTTGTATGGTATGTTTGAAATTGTTTTAACTATTTTGCATTGTTTTTTCTTACCAAATTAGGTGGAGGTGCAGACCATGTCGGTGGAGGGACTGTGCGTTCTCTCGCCACCGCTCTGTCTGCCCTCCATGCCCAACGTAGGTCCATGCCTGTCCGAGAACGAGGTTTCATCCTCGGGATGGGAGCTGCTGGTGACCAGGCTAGGGGTTAGGTCTGTGAGTTTCTCCCAGGTGACGGGTGGGATGGCATCGGCTCTGCTCCCTCCAGCTCCTGCAGCAACGAGGGCAGCTCCAGCCCACTGCCGTCTGTACACCCTGGAGGATTAAGGAGACAAAAAAAAAATCAGGGTCCATCTTTGTTAAGGGTTATAAAAGGAAACACAAGTTATAAAAGTAAACACAAAGGCAAGCTATGAGGTAGGGAAATGGAACCAAAAAAAAACCTGAACTACATTTTTCAGAAATAAAATTTATAAACCCTTCTTCACACTGACAGTGCTAGAATTTTGAAATTCTAGATTGCCAACAATTGTTGATGTTTGAACCTTTTAGCCTCAATTCCGTGATTGAAACATTTCTGTTGACCACAGGTTATATAAGTTCTGGAGTAAAGTCTGATACGTAGGGTTAGATCATAAATCACCCTCATTAATCATCATTAAATGCTGGTGCAAACTCAAGGGGCCAAGTAGCTAATTCTTGTCCTATGTTCAATGGGAAAATGTCCTCCAAATAACTAACCTGACAAAGAATAAATATCAGAGAGAATAAATATATTTTAAAATTACACCTTTTTTCAGTCTCCTTGGGGATAAATGCCTGGATTCATTTTATTTCTATTTCACATCACCGATCTATCCATTTTAACCATGGATCGCACTGCATTGGTTGCTAATAGCAACACAGAACACAATGTTACTAACTCCCATCAGTGCAGCCATTAATGATGTTAACAACAAGATTGGTGCCACATTGAAGTACATTGCTTTGATTGGAGATGTCCTGCTTCTGATACCCATCTTGACTGAGTCCAGACAAAATCTGGCAGAAGAGATATTCACCTTTCTCTTGCATAATGCCAGCAACAGGAACTGGCTCAAGAATACAGTTCAAATTCAAAGCTATTTGAGTGAAGACTGAATTCTGAGCCTTGGTCAAATGGAATAAAATTCATATACGTGTCTGAAAGGACATTTGAAATATATTTTGATCAATTAGATTATTCTATTAATGTTCTCACAATGTAAAGAAGGCGACATTTATTCCCATGATTGTCCTTGGATATTGACGGTGGCCCTTTCCTTGAATAATGAAGTCATTTCGTTGATGAAATTCCCTCATTGGTGATAGATAGGGAATTCCAAGTTGTTGACCTGGATAAAGCAAGTTTACCAACCTCATGATATGTGTCGCTTGGAAAAGCTGGAGGCGACATTCATAGATGATTATCCTACTTGTTGATCTCGGTGTGGAAGTGTGGGCAGAGGAGCTGTCGACGTAGAGGTGGGCTGCTTTCGTGCACTGTTCATATCAGAGGGACATACCCTTTTTACTGATAATTTTCTATGAATAAAAGTTTCTTAAAAGTGATGATTTTTGTGTTTTTAATTTCTATTTGCTACCTTCTTCTTCTTCTTCGTCCATGTGGCGTGCACAGCCTAAAGTTGTAGGACAACTTGTTCTATTTGATCTTCCGTTTGTGCACATCGAGTTGATTGCATTAGTCGAAACGTGCCGGACCATGTGAGAGTTGCAATCTTCCACCCCTCTATTTGCTACCTGATGAGTGATTATATGTTTAAATTGATATGATGTCATTAAGAAATCTGGGTCAGTCAGGTACAAATGTAAAGTAGCCTCTGCCTACCAGTCAGGTTACTTGGGTTGTGATAACATCAAATTTACCTCGTTAATTAACAAAGTCACATGACCGAAGTCCAGGAGTGTTTATGGCAAAGAAACATGATAGAATAGAATGCCCTTATCAGTTGAAGACTCAGATATAACCAGTGTTTATAATGGTTTGCATTCATAACAAACTCTGGTTAATGGAGTGCTGAGTGAAAACAGTGCATAACAGAGATAAACTCCTTTATTTTTTTAATGGCAGTGGATCATCAGTGGAAGAGGTTCTTTGACGACTCATTACCTTCAACCTAGGTTCAGGCTATCATCTCAACTCAACTCCATTAAATATTAAATATAGATGTTGAAATGCTGACTCAGAAGGTCTCATCTCAATGTGAGGTAGGGGAAGTTTGTGCAATGATTTCCTGCCACATGGCTTTGCTGGTGAAGTAAGAACAATTGTTTAAAATAAATCAGGATTTTAAAATCTCCCATTTGATAACATAACTAATGCCTTTGACCAAAACACATCAACATTCCTTGCACCAGAAGGTTCCATAGTGTAGTGGTTATCACATCTGCTTTACACGCAGAAGGTCCTGGGTTCGAGCCCCAGTGGAATCATGTATTTTTTGGGCAGCACTGTGGCACAGTGGTATAGTTGCTGCCTTGCAGCGCCAAATATGCTCCTGACTATGTTCCTGACTATGGGTGCAGTTTGTACAGAGTTTATACTCTGTGTTGTACTCCCGGTGGCGCTGGTGTCAGCAGCCTCCATCTTCAGCCCGGCATCTTTTTGTTTTTTTGTTTTTTTAGTTATGTTAAAGTGTGTTTTTTATGTTTTTTTTTAATGTCTTTATGTGGGGGAAGAGGGCACGGTGCGGGGGATACCGTCGTTCGGTCGCTTCCTGGAGAGGACGCGACTATTATTCAAGTCGCGTCCTCACCCCCCCAGCGGCCTACCTACTGGATTGGCGCGGCCTTTCCTGCTGGGATCGACCAGAGCTCCAGCAGCGGCGGGACAGCGCTGTAACATCGCGGGGCTGGCGATGCCTTACCGGGGATCGCCGTCTGGAGCCTGGAGTGCTGGACCTGCTGCACCGACATCATGGAGCTGCGGTTTGCGGAGCTCCCAATGCGGGCGGCGCTGATCAACAACGCGGGGTCCTGCGACTCTGCCGGGCTCGGCAGCTGCGGACTCGGCAGCTGCGGACTCCGGCTGCTGAGGAGGAGGATGTTCACTGTCGGGGTTCGGCGTCGGCGTTCCACCAGCCCGGCGTCAGGGCCTGAACATCGGGCCGCCCAGTGCGGTGACTGCGGGTGCTCGGAAGGCCCAAACCACGGATGAACATCTGGGAAGATCGGAGGGGAGGCTGGCTGGACTATGGTGCCTTCCTCACCTTGGTGCCACTGTGTTGTGTCATGGATATTCTGTGTTTGTGCTTTTATTTTTTTAATTCAATTCAATTTTATTTTTAATATGTTTTATTATTTATTATTTATTTATTTTTATGATACTGCATGTAAGGAAAATTCATTTTGTTGTCTCTAATTGAGACAATGACAATAAATTTGAATACAATGCAATACAATACAATACTTTGTCGAGATGAGACAGTTGAGTGGAAATGAATCCTTTATTTAGAACGATAAACAAAGCGTTTCTTCTCATCTGCGGCCTGAGTCAGCCAAATACAACTAAGCTTCTTCTACACGTGTGGAGCTCGACTGATTAACAATCCAAAAACCTAAGAAAAAGCGCCCGCGATCACGTGACCCAGCCAGCCAATAACGAGGGTTCGTTGCCCCAAGCCACCACTAGATGCCGCTACAGGAGCCCCCTAGAACCCGAGGTACAGAACCGAGCGGGAGGCCGAATGACGGGGGACCGAGTGGAAACGAGGGGCACGACGGGCGATACAAGTGGGACTGGCGGAACAGAGCCAGGAAACAGTAATGGTACAGGGGAGACAGGCACAACCAGTGCCGTGGATACAGGCACACCAGGTGCCCTCGTAACAACCAGCGGATGTCCTCTACGCTGTCGACATCTGCTATTTCCAGAGGCTTTGGGTTGAAGTGCTCTTCCAATTTCTTCATAATGTCATTGAATGGCACATCTTTTGCCTTTATGGGCACAAAGTGATTCACGAGAGGTCCGTACACTTCAGGACTGATCTCCATGAGCAGAATCGCTTTAACGCGTTCGCAAACGGCCTTATTTGTTTCAGTTACTATCTCATCTTCACCACTAATCTCCATTATGTTGTTTGCCGTGAAAAACATGTTTGCTCTCTCCATATAGGAGCTGAACGACTCTCTACTCTTGTCAAAAGTGCCAAGGTTTGCAATGTAGCCCTTGAACGCAACCATCGTGTCGTTCTCTTTCTTTTTTTAAAGTCTGTTCAAAAACCCTGATTTCCTGTCTGTTCTGGTGTAACAATTCGCCTAAAATGTAGCTGTACAAAGGCTATTCAGCTTGAGGAACTCGACAAAAAAAAATCTTATACAATCCCAAGGACGGCATCTTGCCACGTAGACACAACATAGAGATAGCCTGACAAACTCTCGATGACTTGTCCAGCTGCTGTTTTAAACTACAGTCCCCTGCATAGAAGGATCTGCGGCCTATCGTGTCCAGCTCGCAAACAACTGTGACATAACTCCGTATTTACTGTTGAAAATGTTAAACAATACTGCATATTGCAAAACAGTCCTGCACTGTATTTGAAGGATGAGTTCACAAACTCTATCCCATCCTCGTCACCAATTTTGTTATATTCCGGACGGCAGAATGAATAACAACTTACATGTTGGTTGCCTGGATCACGAGAGAGAGAGATTTATTACCCAACATTCCCTGCTTATATGGAACACCAACTCATTAATATTTACATGAATATGCATGAATACATTACATTGTAATTGCAGTAAGACATTTTTACTTATCATTAAATCCTCTCCTAATAAAGGGCAACGCAACATTTTGCTTCCTATTTGCTTACTGAATGTGCATGTTAACTTTCAGTGATTTGTGCACAAGGACACAAAGATCCCTTTGAACACCAATATTTCCCATCTGTCATATTAAAAATACTCCCCTTTTCTGTTCTTGGCATGAAAGTGGTTGACTACCCATTTTCCCACTTTATTTTCCATCTACTATGTTCTAACCTACATATTCAGCATGGTTATGTCCACCTGCTGCCCTGCCTCCACCCCTCCCTGATCTAAATGCTAGCTAGTATTGAATTATCAGCAAATCTCAAAAGATAACGAGTCATCAAGTGTGTTTTATTGTCATATGTCCCAGATAGGACAATGAAATTCTTACTTGCAGCAGCACAACAGAATATGTAAACATAGGACACTGTAAACTATATAGTAAACAAGAAAAACACATTTTGTATCATCAGCTAAATTAACATACAGTTTATAGAATGTGCCTTGGCATTCAATTAAACAATTTGTGTGCCAAACCCATATTACAACATACCAACCTGAGAAAGACCCATGTACTCCAAACTTTACTTTGTTGGTGCTAATCAATTTTTAATCCATGTCAATGTTGTACCCTTAGTTCCATGCACTCTTTTAGCTACAGTTCGTCTTGTATAAGGCCTTGTTAAAAGCCTTCTGAATAAAACAAATATACCTTTTCCATGTTCACTGAACGATTATATTACTCATATTCTCAAACAGCTCCAGAAGGGAAGAAACAAAGACAAGACTTTTGCCTTCCATCACAGTGAGGAGGTGCCTGGTGAACTCACTGTGGTGGATGTTAATTTGTGTTTATTGTGTGTTTTTGTCATTTTTACTATATGTAGGACTGCAAGGCAACAAAAGTTCATTCAGACTGCAAGGTATGAATGACAATAAAGGCTACTTTGACTTTGGCTTTGAATAAGCCAGTCAAATATGATTTCATTTTTATAATCCACACTAATATTAGCTGTGTATTTTAATCCACACTAATTTTATTTATATTCACATATTATATGATGAGGAGTAAATTTATAGGAATCAAATTTATCGGGATGTAAATCAAATACTATATTAGTGTTATGGTATTCTACAAATAAACATACTAAAATCTACAGGTCCTACCCAGTTTACGAAGCCCTTACATATGTACAGACCATGTATATGAACAAGCATTTGGGAGACCAAGATGATAGAAAGAAACATAGAAAAATAGGTGCAGGAGTAGGCCATTTGGCCCTTCGAGCCTGCACCACCATTTAATATGATCATGGCTGATCGTCTAAAATCAGTGCTTTTCCCCCATATCCCTCGATATCCCTAAGAGCTAAATCTAACTGATGGTGGATGGTGCGATGGATTTGCCGGCTGCTGCAATGTTGGAGGCAACTTCTACCCTGTTGGAACTCAGGTCTGGGCCTCATTTTATCTGTTTGGGTTGCAAGCAGTTCTCAGCAACTGTACCCCTTGACAACCTGGAGAACTTGTATTTGGAACAGACATGGGCCACTCAGACTCTCAAACTGTGGTTAATAAGATTTTGGCTGATTTGACTGTAACCTCCATCTCCACATTCTCACAGTAATTCGTTACCCCCTTGCTTTTCAAGTATTTATTTATTTTGTCTCTAACAAACAAGCTAGTTCCAAAGAAATCCATCCATCTGAGAGAAATAATTTTGTTTATGAATAAAACCTCTTCTTAAACAATGATTCTTAGTTCAAGATTATTTCACAAGAAGAAACATCTTCTCTACATCCTTTCTTTTCCGGTCCAGGGCTAAATATAATTTTTCCTTTGGTTACCCAAATTGGAAACCACAGAACGTTTTTTTTAAGACAAAACATTTACTTCAATATTACTTGAGATAGTTTGGCACTGACATTTAGTGCCTAGAATGATCAAAAATAGAACTGTCAAATCTCAAACTGAATGAATATAAAACATCAAAATAAGATGGAAACTAGGTTCAGCAGGGATATTTGGGACAGCACTATATATTCCAAAAAATTATTAAAAATTAAGTATTTCAAAGGTTTCAAAGGTCTTTTATGGTCAAATGTACCAATGTAGGTACAGTGATATGCAAATGACCACATAGCCAAACGAAAATTACAGTTTTCTTCACTATAGGTGTTCATTGTAACTATCTGACATTATTTATTTGACCCTCAAGCTAAATATAAATATTTCAGAAGGCAATATGTTTAGAGAGCGTTTGCATATCCTCTTTTCTTAGGTGGTTCCCAGGATCGAGATTACTTGATTCTTGTCCACTTCTGTGGATCCTGGGCTGACTGGAGGCCAATAAATGTTGCTGCAAGATGAAACATGAGGTACTTGGCAAGGCATGTGGGTGGCTTTTTTGGGAAGATGTACATTATTTCTTTTACACTGGGTTTCTGTGTTCTCCTGAAGCATGGCTTTAAGGTCCTCATTGCCATCCTCAACATTTTCTTCTCTTTACTCTCTTTACTCTTTACTTCTTTACTCAGAAAGTGGTAGCGGTGTGGAATGAGCTTCCAGTGGAAGTGGTGGAGGCAGGTTCATTGGTATCATTTAAAAATAAATTGGATAGGCATATGGATGAGAAGGGAATGGAGGGTTATGGTATGAGTGCAGGCAGGTGGGACTAAGGGGAAAAAAAAGTTGTTTGGCACGGACTTGTAGGGCCGAGATGGCCTGTTTCCATGCTGTAATTGTTATATGGTTATATGGTTATATGGTTAAGTATGGGGCAGTGATTCGCAGGGATCATGGAGACTATGAGAACACCTTTCAAAGGAATAGTATCTATTACAGCAGCCAGGTATCAGGCATGTAAAACATGGCCTGCCCATTGGGGCTAACATGGAAATCAGACTTCAATGCTGGGGATGTTAGCATGGATGTGGATTTTGGTTTGTTTATCAGGACAATGCATTTAGAGAGTTTTGTGGAAGCAGCATTAGTATCTCCCCAGTGTATAGAAGTGCCTGCTGTAAGTAGTCCAAATCTAAGAAGCATATAAATGGGCAGAGATCACTGCCTGATAACACTGGGATAGTACTGGGTTTGATGTCTTGATCTTCAAACACCCTTTCCATCAGACAGCCAACATTGCAGTCAAGAGTGAATGTCATCAACATTGTCTGCCTTCACTGAGCAGAGGCTTTGGATTGGTTGATTGATTGATGCTTTATTGTCACGTGTACTTGGTACAGTGAGATTCTTTGTCTGCATACAGTACAAGTATGCAAGAGTCACCATTCTAATGGGGGCCCGACAAAGCTACACGTCTCTCTGTTCTCAGCAGAGCATCCTCCACCAACCAGCGGGACTTGAGACATGGCAAGCGGACCATGTAATCACCGTTCTCTTCTCAAGGACCTCATTGTCAGATGGGAATGGTGTACAGAAGGGGCTGTTTGAAAGAGGACCTCCCTTTTGTTGACATTGAGTTTAAGTCCTGTTCTCTTATCTGCTCAGTGAACAAACGGACAACGAGCTAATGCCCAAGG